>NW_011494773.1:2321433-2322510 GCF_000754665.1 Bison bison bison | reverse complement strand
CTTCACTTTCACTTTTTACTTTCATGCATTGGAGGAGGAAATGGCAATCCACTCCAGTGTTCTTGCCTGGAGAATCCCAGGGACGGGGGAGCCTGGTGGGCTGGCATCTATGGGGTTGCAGAGTCAGACACGACTGAAGCGATTTAGCAGACTTAGCAGCAGCAGCAGACCACTGGGTGACAGCAAGAAAGTTCCTGGGACCCAGAGACAGCAACAAGGGGGAGAAACAGTGAGATGCAGAAAGGCCAGGCCAACACAAGAGACCATTTCTTCCTCTTTCACGATCTCCTAGCCACAGAATGTCAACAATGGAAGGTGTCTCAGAAACCACTGATGCTCTCATTTTATAGGTAAGAAAACCAAGACTCAGAGAGGTGCCCTTGGCCTAGGGAAAGATCCACAGTTAGTGACAAGCCTCCAAAGGAAGAGCGCGTTGCTCTTGCTTGTAAAATCTGAGGCTCAGCAGGGTCCATCCCAGGCTGTAGGCCCAGCTTCCGGCATCGCTGCCGTCAACAGTGAGCAGCTCATTGTCCCGTGAAAGACAGCTTCCGGGTATCAGCGAGCAGGGACTTGTAGGGTGGTCAGACCCCCTCTCCTCTGGCCTGGCACTCCCACCTTCCTGTCTCCCACCAAAGGACTGCTCTGGGGAGACTGCCCCGCCCCCAAATCCCACTTTCTAGAACACGGACTTTGGATTTCAATTACCTCTTGCAGGGTTGACCTCTCACTTTATTCCTGCATATTCAGAACTCCAAGAAGCTCATCATCCACAGGATACTCTGGGCATCTCGATGCTACTCAGATGGGAAAGGCAAGTAAAGGCAAGCCCCCCCGATTGATAGCACACACTAGACCCTGCTAGCTCATTCTGGTTGTTGTCCTAGTGACAAGCTGAATGGTAGACTATGAATGATGTCTAGGAAGTGTCCCAAGCAAACTCTCTTTATACCTTCTTTAGTCGGTCAAAAGAATGAGCACATGTACAGAAAAAATAATAGCTCACATTTACTGGAGGCTTATTATGTGCCAAGAGCTATGTTAAGAATGATATTAGTTCTGATTCAGCACATCTATTCC
>NW_011494773.1:2300849-2321333 GCF_000754665.1 Bison bison bison | reverse complement strand
ACATCTATTCCTTGTGGCTCAGCTGGTAAAGAATCTGCCTGCAATGCGGGAGACCTGGGTTCAATCCCTGGGCTGGGAAGGTCCCCTGGAGAAGGGAAAGGCTACCCATTCCAGATTATGGCCTGGAGAATTCCATGGACCGTGTAGTCCATGGGGTTGCAAAAGAGTCAACCACTATTAAGCGACTTTCTCTTCCACTTTCACTTTATAAGGTAGAAGCTTTTATTATCAATGCAATTACTTATGAAGAAACTGAGGCTCAGTAAGGTCAAGTAACTTACCCAAGGCCACACAGCTAATAAGTGATAGAACTGGAGTTCAAGCCCAGTGCATCCGATCCCGAACCCTCCACGTCCCTCCTCCACCAAAGCACTCACTCTTTCCCGGAGATCCAGGTGGTCCTAAACACCAAAAGGGAGGCCAGCGTGAGCCAGGCGCCACCCCTTCGGAAAACAGCATCCCAGAGCCAAGGACAATAAGGGCTGATGACACACAGGTCAGGAGAGATGGTGACTATTGCCACAAGGACTCAGAATCAGCACCCTCAGAGGGCCCCGTGCTTGCCTCTGAGCCTTGTTCTAGGGCCCAAAGCAAAACTCTGAGGCTTTGGAGCACTCAGCCCCCTTCTCTACCCCACACCCCTTCTAACAGCCCTACCCCACGTCCCCCTAACACACCACACACACAGACACACACACAGACACAACTCCACAGCACACCTTGTCAGACTCCATCATTACATAGAGATGTAGATTGCAAGTCAGCGATATGTTATCCTTTGGAGAATATTTGCAGTTTTAAAGCAGATTTAGGAAGAGGCAGTAGTAAGGACTTCCCTGGTGGTCCAGTGGCTAAGATTCCATGCTCCCAATGCAGAGAGCCCAGTTCAATCCCGGGTCAGGGAACTAGATCCAACATGCTGCAACTAAGACCCAGCACAACAAACAAATTTTTTAAAAAAGAAAGAAAAAGGCAGTACTGAAACAAAGGAATAGTCCATTCTCTAGCTTACAGTGTCTCAATCAGTTGTAAGGCAATGTCTTACTAATAACAGTGAGTCTACTAAAATTTGTGACTGAGCTACTTCTTGGAAAATTACCTTCCCTAAAACAACATCACAGTCCCTTGAATTCGATATGCATCCTCGAGGAGAAGAGAGAAGATGGCATGGTAGATAGTTCACTAGTAACTGCGTAACTCACAATCCATTTTGAACAAGGCACAATCCAAGTGAATAATTAGGACCTGTGCATTCTTTGTACTTGCAGCATTTAGAAATTATTATCGCACTTTACTTTCTCCCATCCAATCTTTTTAAGACTTTATCAAAACCTGAGTGGCCAGGAGAGTATATTCCCCTGATGTGGGAAGAGATGCTGTAAAGAAACTACAGGCAGAGGAGGGAGAGCCCCGAGATCCAGGGGAGGCCCCAGCAGCTTGGAAAGCACACCCTGTCTTCATTCAGGAAGCCCCAAAACCCTGCCTCCTCCATGCAGTCTTCCTCCACCAGTGTAAGGGAGCTCTCCTGTCCTACAGCAGGGCCAGATAAGCCACCTGTCTAAATCTTCATGGCTGCCATACGAAACGCCATAGACAGTGTGGCTTACACAACAGGAATTTATCTCTCACCATCATAGAGGCTGAGAAGTCCAAGGTCAAGGGGCCAGCAGGTTGACTTCCTGGGGAGAGCTCACTTCCTGGCTCGAAACCAGCCACCTTCTTGCTAGGTCCTCATATGGTCTTTCCTCAGTGTGTGCAAGCTTCTTCAAACAGGCCACCAGGCCCATCATGGGATCTTCCCTGTAGCTCAGATGGTACAGAATCTACCTGCAATGCAGGAGACGTGGGTTCGATCCCTGGGTCGGGAAGATCCTCTAGAGAAGGAAATGGCAATACCCTCCAGTATTCTTGCCTGGAGAATCCCATGGACAGAGGACCCTGGCAGGCTATAGTTCATGGGGTTGCAAAGAGTTAGACATGACTGAGCAACTAACACTGCTACTACTAATCCCATCATGAGGGCCCTGCCCTCACGATCTAAACTAGCCCTAACTATCCCCCAGTGCTCTGTCTTCAAATACCATCCCATTGTGGGCTAGGGGCTTCAACACGTGAATTTGAGGGGGATACAACCATTGAGTGATGAGAATGATCAGCAAAAGAGATTGGTCCTCAGATGACTGATGTAAAAGCTGAATCACTGAGGCTTAAAGACTTCAATATAAGACATGACACCATAAAATTTCTAGAAGAGAACATAAGCAAAACATTTTCTGACATAAATTGTGCCAATGTTTTCTTAGGTCAGTCTCCTAAGGCAATAGAAATAAAAACAAAAACAAACAAATGGGACCTAATCAAACTTATAAGCTTTTGCACAGCAAAGAAAACCATAAACAAAACTAAAAGACAGCCTGAAGACTGGGAGAAAATATTTGCTAATGATACAACCAACAAGAGCTTAATTTGCAAAATATACGAACAGTTCACACAAATCAATAACAAAAACACAAACAGTCCAATTGGAAAATGGGCAGAAGATTTAAATAGACATTTCTCTAAAGACATACAGATGGCTAAGAGGCACATGAAAAGAAACTCAACATTATTATTTATTGGAGAAATGCAAATCCAAACTACAGTGAAATATCACCTTACACCAATCAGAATGGCTGTCATCAAAAAGTCTGCAAACCATAAATGCTGGAGAGGTTATGGAGAAAAGGGAACCCTCTTATACTGTTGGTGGGAATGCAAATTGGTACAAGCATTTGGAGAATAGTATGGAGGTTACTTGAGAAACTAAAAATAAAGTTATACTACTATGATCCAGTAACCCCACTCCTGGGCATGTGTCCACAGGAAAACCTGGTTTGAAAGGATACACACACTCCAGTGTTCATTGCAACACTGTTTACAATGGCCAAGGCATGGAAGCAACCTGAATGTCCATCTGCAGATGAACAGATAAAGAAGACGTGGCACATATATACAAATGGAATATTACCCAGCCTTTAAAAAGAATGAAATAATGCTATTTGCTGCAACATGAATGGAGCTGGAGGTTATCGGACTAAGTGATGTAAGTCAGACAGAGAAAGACAAATATCATATGATATTGCTTATATGCAGAATCTAAAAAAAAGAATAATGATACAAATGAAATTATTTACAAAATAGAAACAAATTCATTGAGTTAGAGAACAAACTTATGGTTATCAGGGGGAAGGGTGAGGGGAAGAGATAGATTGGGAGTTTGGGATTGAAATGTACACACTGCTCTATTTAAAAGAGACAACCAGCAAGGACCTACTGTATAGCACAGAGAACTCTGCTTAATACTCTGCAATAACATAAATGGGAAAAGAATTTGAAAGAGAATAGATAACATGTATTTGTATAACTGAATCACTTTGCTGTATACCTGAAACTAACGGAACATTGTGAATCAGCTCTACTCCTGGAGGGAGGATGGAGAAAAGGGAGCCTTCCTACACAGAGAACTATAGTCAGTATCCTGAGATAAATCACAGCGGAAAAGAGTATGGAAAAGAATATACGTATATACATATATCTCCTCACAGTCCAGAAAGACTAAGCAGGTTGCAAATATCGTATAGTAAGTATAATGTAGTAAGTTCTACAGAGTTGAACCATGACATGGGCATATAACATTTGTCCATGCAATAACACAGTAAGAAGAGAGAAAATTATCAGTGAAATAACACAACGGTTCACCCACCCACCATTCCTCCCACTAAGCAATGCCCCAGCACCAGCACAAGAGGATAAAGAAAAGCGATCAGACCTTCAGTTCGTTCCATTCTCTCTTGCCTTTCTCGGTATGATCATTGCCCACCTCACTGACATACATTTCTCACTAAAAACATTTTTCATCATTCAGGTTCCCTAAACTGAAGCCAACTACTTCATCTGGGTCATCAGCCAGAGAGGTGGGATCAGTTTCATCACTGGCCAGGTTGAGGTACTTAAGGACTCTGATGTATTTCATGGATGGGTTGAGCAGACAGTTTAGCACCCAAAAAAGCACAGAGGGAAATGAGATGATATTTGTAATTACTCCAGAACTAGAGACATAAACTGGGGCTGTCCTGGGCAAGCCAGGCATATTGCATTTCTATTTTTTGGTGACTTATGGAATTTTTATTTATTTTTTAACCTGAGTTTTTTAAACAAACATTTTGTTATACAGGTATCAATTACAAGAATGTTTTCCAGTTCTTATTTTAATTTTATTTTTTAATAAATTAAAAGTTCACAATTATTCAAAAGAAACAGGAAAAGGTCTCTCTCTCTCCTCAGCCACTCAGTTGCCCCCAGAGACAACCTATGGCATACTTTTTTAACACAAATAATAGCATGGTACTCACATTTTCCTGCACTTACTTTTTCTCTTAACAATATACGTCAGACCCATGGCTGATCATGTCAATATATGGCAAAACCCACTACAATATTGTAAAGTAATTAGCCTCCAGTTAAAATAAATTAATTTTAAAATATATATATGTCAGAGAGAATTCATGTCAGTATGAATTCCTCCTAAGGAATTCCTCCTAATATACAATGCTTATTATTTCACTGTATGGATGTACATAATTTATTCAACCAGTCTCCACTGAGGAGCATATAGATTGTTTCTCATCTATTGCTATAATTAATGACCTTGACCATATATCCTTTTGCAAATGAGCCAGTATATCTGTAGGACAAATTCCTGGAAGTGAAACTGCTGAGTCAAAGGGCATATCGGTTAAGATTCTGTTTGGTTGCTCATAACAGAAAAGCCAAAACAACAGTCACTTAAACAAGACAGATATTTATTTCTCCCTTAAATAAAGAGAGTCTGGAGATGGGCCATCCAAAGCTGTCATGGGCTTCTAAGTGTCATAGAGACCAGGATTCTATCATTTTGCTCTGCCATCTTCCTGCCTAAAGCTTATATGATTGTGGGGGCCTTCTTTAAGTGACAAAACACAAAATTGCAAACAGTTACTTAGAATGAAGGGGGGGAATCATAATGCATCATAGCTTTTTAAAAGCTAAAATAACACAAACATCACTATATCCAGGAAAAATATAATTATTCAACTTCCCAAGATACTTTTGTAAGTTTTTTCCAACTTTTTTGTGCTATACAATCTTTGATCACTTTTCCATAAGATAAGATTTTGTAATATGGAAAATAAAAAGATAATTGAATTTTTCTTTCAGCATGGTTCATTAAAATTTTATTTCTATTGCTGATAGTTAATAGGCATAAACATATGAGATACATTGTTTGTAGGCCTACTGAGGGTTTTGCCCTCCAAATGGAACACTGATAAACTCTATGATTTGTAATGTCCATCAGAAAATATCTGGTATGTTCATAAATGTGTCAGCTCAGTTATTGAGCATGTTCTTGATAGGAGAAAGCCTCCATTTTACTAGGCATCAGTGAGTACCAAATTCTCCACTTAGGATTTTATACATCTGGTAAGTGGAAGAAAATTACACAGACTAGCTTCTGGTTTTGTACATTTCAGCCTTTTTTTCTCCTCCACCATGGGATGCTTCTGAATTCACATTGTGATGTCACCTCTGGCCCTGCATCTTGGAATCATAAAGCCAGGGAGTTGTCACAGTGAGCAGAAGGGGTCTTCATGGAAGCCATTCCTACAACAGAACAACTTGCAAATAAACGCAAAACACCAAAGTGGATCTCATTAAACACCAACTAAATGTTTTCCTTGGTGACTCAGTGGTAAAGAATTGCCTACAATGCTATTCAATCCCAAGTTCAGTCTCTGGGTCGGGAAGATCCCCTGGAGAAGGAAATGGCAACCCACTCCAGTCTTCTTCCCTAGGAAATCCCATGGACAGAGGAGCCTGGTGAGTGACAGTCTATAGTGTGGCAAAAGACACGGATTAGTGACTAAACACCCACACAAATGTATCCCGAGTTCAACTTCCTCTTAGCTGGATCCCCAGACTTCCCTTGGCCATTCCAACACCATCCAACACAAGGGGAAGTGTGACACATGGAAAGTCAGAGTTGAGTTAGCAGTCTCAGCTGTTTACAGTTGAAATAACTGATTTCTGCAAAGACCATTAAAAGCACCTTGGAAGATGCCTGTGCAAATGAAGGGCTCTGAGGCTTAAGTTCCATTACCTGCATGGTAAGAGATCCCTAGCCAACAGGGTTAATCACACACCCGTGATTTGGAAGATGGAAGAGAGGCCGAGGCCCTTCTTCCTTTGCCAGTGGCAGTTGCTGAAGCACCAGTTTCAGTGACAGAAATTTTTGTGATGGCCATTAGGCTCTATATTCTATGATTTGTCACTGTGTAGACAAGGCTGTGCCGGGCAGCTGTGTGGATCCAGCAGCAGCTTTCTCCAGTTTCTTCCTTGCTTGTTTCAATGTAATTTCAATTCTCATTTCAAACACGCAGAAAGGAAAAGAATATAACAAACATCCATGTACCATCCACCCAGTTTCAATCATCATTCTTATTTTGCCTTTTTTTTTGTGGCCCAACTGTGTCATTTGTTAGTAAATTGAAAACATCATGATACTTCACCCCTGAATAGTTCAACATGTATCTCCAGGGAGCAGGGATAATTCTCCAATTAACAGTACTATTATATGTAACAAAAACAGCAATAATCCCCTAACATCACCTAAAACTCACTTCATATTCAAATATGTATAATTATCCTAAAAAAATTTTGTACCTGTTTCTTTGAAACCAGGATCTAATAATGTTTCATGCAAAAAAAAATTGTTTATTATGGCTCTTAAGTTTTATCTTATCTAGGACAATTGTCCCTCATGACATTGACTCTATAAAGAGGCCAGCTGTCCTGTAGACTGTCCCAATTCTCAATATGTCTATTTTCTTATGCTTTCATTTAATTATCCCTAGAATTTCCCATGAAATAAGATAGATCTAAAGGGTTGGGTTTTTTAAAGCCATATTATTGAGGTATAATTTATATACGGTAAGCATTGTATTTTTTAATTTACAGTTCTATGTGTTTTGACAAATGCCAGCAGTAATGTAATCTAAAAGCTTGGTTTGATTCAGATTTAACATGATTGGTCAAAATAAATGGATGTTTTGAACTCGCTATTGAACTTTATATCACATCTGCAGGGAAATGGTATCTAGTTGTCCCACAGTTAATGATACTAATTTTGAACATTGGGTTCCTATAACTTTTTGTACTTCTACAGCCATTAGTAAAAGTTAACGGAAAACTACAATAATACAAGAAGAACCATCAAGAGAGCACATTCCTCAGGAAGGAAGGCTTGGGTCATTCTACCAGAGAGAGAATTCTGAACAGCTAAATGCTGGCTGACAACAAAAGGAAGAAAGGACAGGTAGCAGAAGAAGGAAGCTGCAATCAACAGAGGCTGGTTGCAAAAAATGTAGCAAATATGCATTTATTCTTCCTTGCTTTGTTAGGTATTTTCTTCTCTTTCTTGCCCCTATTATTTTATACAAGGAATGATAGTGGTAGCTAATCTTATAGTCCTTAGAATAGCAAATCTTATCATCTTTAGAATATCTCATTTGATATTCTAAAGACTATAAGCAAGATTATTCACTATTCTGGTGACAGAACTGGAAGGGAGAAAAACATCAGCCAGACAGGGACACAATGACTGATGAGTCTTTGGGTCTTTCCTCTCGGGAGAGAGTGTGGCTATCTTCTCATTTGCATTATTTTATGTAACTCTGCTTTCTTTTAGATGGAAGCATGTTGTCCTTATTAATGCTGTTGGGAATTTAAATATGGACAAATGGTGTAAATGGATGCTGAGAAGCCAGAGAGCTGGACCACATTAGATGCTGTCAACTGGGACTCAGCACCTCTTTCTATCCGCCCCCCACCACCACCATCCTCTTCCCATGGGAAATATGATATAGCTCACAGGGACTAGAAACTCAGGAATTACATTTCCCAGACTTCTTTCCCAACTGGGCTATGAATACAGTTAGTTTTTGCCATGCGAGTTGCGAAAGACTGAAGGAGGGTAGGAGCCATTCACACGAGCTTTGGCCACTGTGAGTTTTTGTAGTAGCCAGTACATCAGTGACCAGACTGCAAGGCAGCTTTGCCTTAGTCTCCAAGTGGCAGCAACAGCTTTTCAGACCTCTTGATCACAGCTTTGGGCAATGTGATCAAAAGGAAAAAGAAAAAAAGAGTAGTGGCACAATCCTACAATCCTAACTTGTGCTACTTAAATCCCTCCAGTGGTTACTACCATCATCTAAGTCCCTGTACTAAATCCCTTTCTGCTTGAAATACCTAAGATGGCTTCTGACTTCTGATACACTCTTCCAGAGTTTGAACCAATTTGCATTCTTATCAGCAAAGTTGAAGAATGTCTGTTTACCCTGGACCCTAAGTAACACAGTGAATTATTAAACTTTTTATTATTATTGGTCTTTGGGCTAATCTGACAGCTCAAAAAAAAAGGTATCTTAATATAGTTTTAGCTTGCATTTCATTTACTATAAGTGAGGGTGAACGTCTTTCCACATGTTTAGAAGTGGTGTGAATCTCTTTCTGTGCATCGTGCACTAGCTTGCTATGTCACCTAGCTGCAACCAGAAGGCTTGGATCCCAGGTGATGTCAGGTCACCAAAGACTTCCACGTTGCCAAATCCAGTGAATAATCTTTGATCGTTTTATTTGTATTACAGCAGCATTTAACAAAGATGGCCAGGGCTCTTCTTTGAGATGCTTGTGCTTGACTTCCAGGGCCCATAGTCTCCTAGTTTTCCTTTTGTGTGTCCATCTCATCTCCCCATCTCTGCAGCACTGGATTGCCTCAGTCCTTGGGCCACCTCCACCGATGCCTACTCATGTGTGATCTCCCCTAAGCTCAGGGCTTTCAATCATTTTAACACTGAAGGTCCCAAATTCGTGTCTCCAGCTCCACGCCCTCCCTGATTCAAAATCTCCACCTGGATGTTTAAACATCATCTCAAACTAACCATGTCCAAATCAAACTCAATCCCTTCCTCCCTCAAAAAATAAATGAATAAAATCTCCTGCCATGGTCTTCTCTATCTCAGTTAATAACACCACACCTTTGTACCAGTTTCCTGGGGCCAAAAGCCTAGCAAATGTTCTTGACTCCTCCCTTTTTAGACCTCCTTCCCGTTCAGGTCACCACGATGCATTCACTAGAGTTCCCTGTGTCTACAGTATGTTTCCATTAGTTATCTATGTTATACACAGCATCAATAGTGTATAGGTGTCAATCCCAATTATCAGCGCTACTTTAAAAATTCATCTAGAACACCATGTCCACAGTCCCTGGCTTATCGGAGTGTCCTCCAAATGACTTCCTTGCTCCCTACCAGCTGCTGGCAGCATGCCTGCCAGAGTGATTCCATGAAAACATACCTCATATCAAGTCACTCCAATCAAAACTCTCCATTGGATCCCCATATTACTCTAAGTAACAACCAGCTGACAACAGTCTACAAAGCCCTTTCGACCTGCCATCTCTGCCAGTCCTTCTCCAGTCTTATGTCTACTTCCCTTTCATGCATCCTACTCAGCCATACAGGTCTCCTTGTACTTTACACACACCAAGCACATTCCAGCCTTTGGGATTTTGCACTTGCTGCTCCCTCAGCCTGGAGTAATCTCCTAGGTAGCCAAGCTGCTGGTCCCATGTCTTCCTGGTGTTTAAAGGCCATCTCATCAAGGAGGCCTTTCCTATTTAAATAGTAGCTTCTACCCTGTCTCCAGAATTCCCTATCTCCTTTTCATGCTTTCTTGGCATAGCATGTATCATGATTTGAGATACTGTTCACCACCACCACTAGGATTCCAAGCTCTGTGAGGATAAAGGAGTTGGAGTTATTTTGAAAAAAGTGTGAAAGTGTTAGTCACTCACTCATGTCTGACTCGTTGTGATGCCATGAACTATAGCCCACCAGGCTCCTCTGTCCATGGAATTCTCCAGGTAAGAGTACTGGAGTGGGGTGCCATTCCATTCTCCAGGGGATCTTCCCAACTCAGGGACTGAATCAGGGTCTTCCACATTGCAGGCAGCTTCTTTACCATCTGAGCCACCAGGGAAGCCCAACTGTTTTATTTATTGCTAAATCCCTAGCACGTAGAACAGCTCTTGGCACATAACAGGCACTAAGTAAATATCTATATGAATAAATGAATGAATGAAGCTAACATAAGACCTATGAGATTTTTATGTAAACGGGACTGGGAGATATAAATCTGGGGAGCAATGAAAGTGGATGAAGTTACTTAAAGGAGGTAAAGCTATAGATGGGAAACTGGGTCACAAGCCTTGTTAAGAGTTAAGTATCTAATGCATATATATATATATATGGAATCTAGAAAAATGGTCCTGACGAACTTATTGGCAGGGCAGGAATAGAGATGCAGACACAGAGAACAGACTTGGGGACACATTGAGGGAAGGAGAGCGTGGGATGATTGAGAGAGTGGCACTGACACACGCACACCACCAAGTGTAAAACAGCCAGTGGGAGGCCGTGCATAGCACCAGGAGCTCACCTTGGCCTCTGCGATGGCCTAGAGGGTGGGGAGGGAGCCTGAGCAGCGAGGGGTATATGTACGCATACAGCTGAATCACGTTGTGCACTCCAGAAACTGACACAAGATTGTAAAGCAATGACCGGTTCAGTTCAGTTCAGTCGTTCAGTCGTGTCCGACTCTTTGCAACGCCATGGACTGCAGCACGCCAGGTCTCCCCGTCCATCACCCTCTCCTGGAGTTTACTCAAACCCATGTGCATTGAGTCGGTAATGCCATCCAACCATTTCATCCTCTGTTGTCCCCTTCTCCTCCCGCCCTCAATCTTCCCCAGAATCAGGGTCTTTTCAAATGAGTCAGCTCTTCGCATCAGGTGGCCAAAGTATTGGAGTTTCAGCATCAGTCCTTCCAATGAATATTCAAGACTGATTTCCTTTAGGATGGACTAGTTGGATCTCTTTGCAGTCCAAGGGACTCTCAAGAGTCTTCTCCAACACCACAGTTCAAAAGCATCAATTCTTTGGCACTCAATCTTTATGGTCCAACTCTCATATCCATACATGACTTCTGGAAAAACCATAGCCTTGACTAGACAGACCTTTGTTGGCAAAGTAATGTCTCTGCTTTTCAATATGCTATCTAGGTTGGTCACAACTTTTCTTCCAAGGAGCAAGTGTCTTTTAATTTCATGGCTGCAATCACCATCTGCAGTGATTTTGCAGCCCAGAAAAATAAAGTCAGCCCCTGTTTCCACTGTTTCCCCATCTATTTGCCATGAAGTGATGGGACCAAAGGCCATGATCTTCGTTTTCTGAAGTTCCTCTGCTTTTTCTAAAACCAGCTTGAACATCTGGAAGTTCACGGTTCACGTATTGCTGAAGTCTGTTGAACTTTAAGCCAACTTTTTCACTCTCCTCTTTCACTTTCATCAAGAGGCTCTTTAGTTCTTCTTCACTTTCTGCCATAAGGGTGGTATCATCTGCATATCTGAGGTTATTGATTATAATATAGAGTATAAAGCAATTATACTCTAATTAAAACATAAATATTTTTAAAAGCACACATTTAAACAAACAAAAGAGTTAAGTGTCTAGTTAACTATATTTCAGCTGAAAAGAGTTAAGTGTCTAAATTGGAGATGAAGAGTTTAGTGAAAACAAGATGAAAATGCTATAGGGCAGGTGAGGGTTAAGAGTAAAAGCCAACACATAAAATGTGTCAGGCCCTTTTTGTGTATTAATTTACACCAACCCTAAGAGTTCAATACTATTATCATTTCCAATTTTCAGGTAACTAAATGAGCACAGAGGGTTTGAGACTTGGCCATGGCCATTTGACAATGCCACAGGGAGAAGCTGGGCTTTAGTCTTCATGTTTTTCCCACTGCACCATGACTGCCTTGACAAGGGCTGACTAGGACTGCATCAGGGTTGTGGACGATCCATCTCCAGTCTCCAACTCTGTGCTCACCAAGAAATACGGGAAGGGCACACTTAGAGGAAGGCAAAGTGGTCTGTGAGGGCTGAAACCCATTAGCAGAGAGCGCTCTGGGTAGAGGAAGGGCCAGGAAGCATGGGTTCTTATCCAGGCTTTGCCACTAACTCTCAGGAACCAGGGACTTGTTATTGCCCTCTCTGACCACTCCCTGCCTCCTTGTGCGAAGAGGAGCCAACTCATATAATCTCAAAAATCCCTTCCAGTTGGGAAATTCCAGTCTATAAACAAGCAGCAAAGGTGATTACCACATACTGTAGACACACCTTTCTTAACATGTATGCAGAGTACATCAGATACGCTGATGAAGCACAAGCTAGAGGAAGCACAAGCTGGAATCAAGACTGCCGGGAGAAATACCAATAACTTCAGATATGCAGATGACACCACCCTTATGTCAGAAAGTGAAGAACTAAAGAGCCTCTTGATGAAAGTGAAAAAGGAAGTGAAAAAGTTGGCTTAAATCTCAACATTCAGAAAACTAAGATCATGGTATCTGGTCCCATCACTTCATGGCAAATAGATGGAGAAACAGTGGAAACAGTGGCAGACTTTATTTTGGGGGGGCTCCAAAATCACTGCAGATGATGAATGCAGCCAGGAAATTAAAAGACACTTGCTCCTTGGAAGAAAAGTTGTGACCAACCTAGACAGCATATTCAAAAGCAGAGACATTACTTTACCAAAAAAGGTCGGTTTAGTCAAGGCTATGGTTTTTCCAGAAGTCATGTATGGATGTGAGAGTTGAACTATAAAGAGAGCTGAGCACCAAAGAGTTGATGCTTTGCACTCTGGTTTTGGAGAAGACTCTTGAGAGTCCCTTGGACTGCAAAGAGATCCAACTAGTCCATCCTAAAGGAAATCGGTCCTGAATATTCACTGAAAGGACTGATGTTGAAGCTGAAACTCCAATACTTTGGCCACCTGATGTGAAGAACTGACATTGGAAAAGACCCTGATGCTGGGAAAGATTGAAGGCAGGAGGAGAAGGGGATGACAGAGGATGAGAAAATTGGATGGCATCACCAACTCAATGGACATGGGTTTGAGTAAACTCCAGGAGTGGGTGATGGACAGGGAGGCCTGGCATGCTGCAGTCCATGGGGTTGCAAAGAGTCCGACATGACTGAGTGACTGAACTGAACCGAGACAGACTTCTTCTGATGGAACCAAAAGCTCTAAGAAGGTACCTAGGACCTGCAGCTTGGAAAGGGGCATGAAGAAAAGGACCGGACAACTGAAACAGTCTCTCTACATTGGGACTGCACACCCAGAGGCGTGTGTTTACAGAGTTCTTCTTCCTTTCGTTATCATAATGAGGAGCAAAAACAGAAAGTCCACAACGTGTCAAGGCAGAGGCTAGGAATAAAACTTAATTCCTGAAAACCTGGACAATAGAAGCCATGATCCTAAAAAGGAGGATCATACACAGATCTGTAAGTAACTGGAAGTTTGTGTTGACTTCGCCACATACCTGCCCACTTCCTGTGCTTAAGTGTACATGTCCGTATACACATTCACATGTGAACATCTAAGGGTATATGTGTATCTATATATACCCCCAGGATTGGCCAGATCTATATTTATATATTAGGGCCTGGCTCTTTAAAATGGGGGATAATGATGCTGAAAATTCTCTAAGCTTTCCAAAGACATAAATGACCAAACTGCCTCCTGACTCCTGAATTACATTACCCAGAAAGAACTTAATAGCATGTTATTATCGCTTCTCCTCACTGACAGGATTTCAGGGCTGAAAAGACAAACAAGAAGTACGCTCGTAATCACCAGCACATTCACCTCGGCCAAGCCACGGCCACTGCTAATTCCAGGTAGGTGCTGTGGGGTGGAAGAAAGCCTGGGGCTGATAATGTAACTCGGTGCTCGGTAATTGTCACAGTTCAGCAAGACTGTCACCATCTGAGAGGGGGCTACGGGGGGAGCTCACGCAACCAACAGAGAACCCCACGGGTGAAGGGCAGAGGAGAGAGGATGTTTCATGGAAACCAAAACAGAATTTCTTGGTTCAACTGACACCATGGAGGTGAAATTTCCTGTAAACTATAAAGTGCTCCAGAAATGTGATTGTGAATGGGAAGGGCTATCATTAATGGGTCCAATTTGAGTCATCAAAGCTGCCGTGTACAGCGGTACAGGCTGTGCGTTGCTCCGTTTCCGAGAATGCCGTGTGTCTGCGTGAATGGTGTCCCCTGGAGTTGTACACTGTGACAGCCCTGTTGGTCGAAGTGGGGCCATGGTAGTCGACAAAGAGCAGGATGGCGGGGCTGGGCAAGGCTTGAGCCCCAGTGATGCACAGAGAGGAGCTCAACAATTCAAACAGCAAATTGCCAATGATTGGGGAAATTTGCTGCTGGGTAATTAAAAGGCGATTATAAATAAGATCCTTGAAGGCAGGAGCCATGTCTTATTCACTTGGTATCCTGAGTCTTACAACATGTTTGGTATAAAATAAGTGTTCAGAAAATATGTGTTGAATATAAGAATGGATGGATAATGAATGAAAGATGGAGACTCATCAGGGTCAGCTCCTGGGGAGAACTGGTGGCAGTGCTTGTGAAAAGCATGCTTAGTTCATCAGATATGCTTGTACTCTCTGCCCATGGCTCCTTGCCCATGAATCGGGTTATGACAAGCCTTTTGCGAAGTGCCATGGGCATGTCATGAGTTCAGCAAGGGTTTGTTTAAGATTTATGAACTGCCTCACCCGAGGCCATGGGCCTGTGTAGTGGTGATGACAGTGGGGCCAGCAAACAGGATGCAGTCCCTGCCACCAGGGATCTTAGATTTAGATGGTTTGGGCCAGACGTAAGGCCAGGGAGTAGTGAAACAATGCTATCAGCTGACACGAGCCCAAGGAACAGCAAGGATGGTAAGCATTAGAAAAGTTCTGGAAAGAAAGCACAGATTTCTGCTCTATCCCTTGCTCATGAGCAATGTACTTAACCTATTCTGAGCCTCCCTCTTCTGGTTGCATGACTGGGGTAATCAGGCCTGCTATGCCAGGTCCTTAAACAGAAGATTAAAACAGATAATGTAAATACTTACAATGCATTGCACAGTCCCTGGCACATGGTAGAAATTTCCAGGATGTTGGTTCTTATATAAGGATTCCCTAGTCACAAGGGACAGAATCCCAGATGATCCGAACTTAAGAAAAAAAGAAATGTGTGGGGAGCAGATTTTCTGATGTGTATATTTAACTGCAAAGTGCAGCAGTAGGTAGGCTTCAGGCATAGTGGGATCCAGGAGCTCAATCAATGTCACTGTGCTCTATCTGTATTTCCATTTCTCATGCAAGCCTTCTCTAGTGCTTTTCCAGGGTAAGAAGAGCTGCCAGCAGCTGGAGTCCAGCTGAGCCTCACAAGAAGAGCTCTCACCCCAGAAATTAGGAATAGAAAAGTCTCAGGGAGCACTCTGACTGGTCCAGCACAGCCCATCCAACCATTTCTTATCCAATGGCTGTGGCCAGAGTAATGAGATGATCTGATTAGGGAGGCCCGAGTTGTGTCCCCACTCCTAAGTTTATGGGGACAGGAGGCAGGGAGGATGTTCAGTTCTATCCAAACCTTGTGGGATGACTTTCTGAGTGGAAAAGTACTGCCTATTTATTCTATATACTCAGGAAGAAAAAAAAGATGCAGCTGCACATTTCTAGAAAAAAAATAGGAGAGCTAGTATTTCTTGATGGAAGCAAAAAAATAGATTTCTACTGGATTAATATGCAAATACCACGTGGAAGTGTGTAAATTCCTTGGTCCCTGGACTCAGAACTGGTACTCTCAAGGCTAAGGTGAGGGAGCTGGGACTTTACAACATTTGGGGAGCAGACACAGTGCTATGGTTATCCTTCCCCAAAAGCAGAAAGCAGGAAAGCCCTCTCGAGTGGGATCAGGAGAGGCTGGGGGAGGTCAAAAGCTGAGCTTTGGTTTGCAGGGAGACAGTGGCATGGAAGGGGGAGGGAGGCACCTTCCTCCCTTACTGAGCACCTTACTCCCTTACTGAGCCCACCTGGCTGACCTAGTCCTCACAGACCCTTCTGCAAGTAAATATTCTAGACATGCGTGCACCGAGCGGGAGCCTCCTGGAGCCCTTGGAGCTGCCTGTGGTTAGAGCAGCACAGAGGGTTGGTCCCCCAGCCACGATTGGCAGAGGGGGCCCAGCCAGGCGGCCCCACAGCCTCTGCCCAGAGCAGTCAGCTGCTCTGAAATGCCGCAAAGCCTCCTTCCCTAATGTTCTGTTCCATTTTCTTGTCTAGAAAAATAAACAAAGCGTGGGGAGGGGGGATTGTTTACTTAACATCCTGTAACCGTGGCCTTGAGTAACCAAGCATTTAATGTCAGAGAGTGGGAGGGAGGGAAGCCGGGAGAAAGCGGGAGACAGAGACAGAGAGAAGGAACACAAGCACCGGCATCAAATTCGCCATCGCGCTCGCCATTGTAAATCATTTATCATGCGCTTGTTTGCCAGGGCATATTTTTCTAAATTCAATTTAGGATGGAAGTCAGAGCAGGCCCCAGAGTCAGAATGCCCCAGTTCATATCCCAGCCTCCTCTGTAAAATGCACTAGTCGTGACAATGAGAAGAAGGGATGTTAAAGTCGCGGAGAGCACCCGGCGTATAGAGACCATCATCATCATTGACTTTATGGTGCCTTAGGCAGGATTGGCCGTCAGCAAGGTCCCCACCTTCTTTGAGTTTATATCAACTGGAATGTAGAAACACATTTTGGAGTTTCTACTTATCATGATATCTTCTGGGCTGAAAGAGACATCCTGTGAGACTGAATTCTAAGAGGGCCCCCAATATTCCTACCCCTCCAATGCCCACACACCACCCCATACACTGTGTATAATCCCCTCCCTTTAAATGTGGGTGAGACTGATTATGATGAGATGCCACTATGTGGTTTGGGGGCATATTACTTGGAAAAGGTGGAAGGATTTCACAGCATCCTTGAGTTGGAGGAAACCAAAATGGAGCTTATCCTGGGTGGGCCTGGCTTAATCAGATGAGCCCTTAAAAGCAGGACTAGGTTCTTCCTGAGGCTAGAGAGACACTCTCTTGCTGGCCCTGAAGAAGTAAAGCCTTCTTGTGAACTGCCTGTGGAGAGGGCAGTCTGCAAGAAGTGAGGGCCTCGATCCTACAACCACAAGGACTTGACTTTTGCCAACAACCTCAAGGAACCTGGAAGAGAGACTCAAGCCTTAGGAAAGAACACAGCCAGGCTGACTCAGTGTTCAGCCTTGATCACAACCTTGCAGAGGACCCAGCTAAGCTGTGGGACTTCTAACCTACAGAAATGAGAGAACGCTGTGTGCTGCTGGAAGCGACTAAGTCTGTGATATTGTTATACACCAACAGAAAACTAACATTCAGTCTATGTCTGCTTAAAGCCTTGTTGAATTCTGTTTTAAAATGGGGTGTGCCTGAGTGCATTTGGGAGAGAGAGAGAAAGAAAAAGATAGAGTGATTTAAAACATGGTCCCATTATTTTTGTGTTATAATTGTTGGTATGGAGTATCATTCAATCTACAAGTATTTACTGAGTATCTACTTACTTATGCAAGGCAATGGACCAAGAACTTAATCAGGATCAGAAACCAAAACAGGAAATTTGTTACTGCTGTTTCCTAAGAGAATTAAAGGGGAAATGCTTCATGTTGAAATGTAAGTCTCCTTAAACCACTCTTATCAGAGCTTATGCTTGACAAGGATGAGTTTCTTTGAGACAGTGAATGAACAATAAAATTAGTAGCAGTAGTAGTAATAATAATGAGTGCTTAGTCATTCAGTCGTGTCAAACTCTTTGCAACCCCCATGGACTGTAGTCCACCAGGCTCCTCTGTCCATGGAGATTCACCAGGCAAGAACAGTGGAGTGGGTTGCCATGCCCTTCTCCAGGGGATCTTCCCAACCCAAGGATCAAACCCAGGTCTCCTGAATTGCAGGCAGATTTTTTACCATCTGAGCCACCAGGGAAGCCCAGTAATAATAATAGGTAATGTTATTAACTGCCTAGTATGCCCCAAGCCACCCCAGTATTCTGGCCTGGAGAACCCCATGGACTATCCATGGGGTTGCAAAGAGTCGGACATGGCTGAGTGACTTTCACTTTCACACGATGCCCCAAGCCTCTTCCATTCCAATCCTCATAACACTAAGAGGTAAGAAGTTGGTATCTTTATTATGTTAATGTTATAGAGGAATATACAGAGGAATAAAAAGGTAAATGACTGGCCCAAGGACTCACACAGCTGGTAGAAAACAGCACCAGAATTAACCAGTTCTGTCTGACAAATCCAAGCCAAACAAACTCTTGTTGACCCACGACTACCCTGTGGGATCATCAGTGGTCCTCTTTGCTTCTTACCTCCGTCGCCACCCACCTTCCAAAGGACTCCTCTCCCCTCCGTTTTACTGAGACACTGGTAGTCCCTCATGTATGTCTCCCTAGGTTTCCTCTAGAGACAGTAGAGAACAAGAAGAAAACTCAGCTACCCAGTAAACACACCCTCGGCATAGCTGGAAGACAGAGGATGCCTACACTTCAAAATCACTGAAAGTTTAAAAAAAAGAAAACAAAGTTCCCAGTGAGTGATCTTTCATATTTCTGCTTTACCACCACCAGGCTCTGCTGTGAGCTCCGCTGAGCTCAGAAAAGGCTGCAGGCGGAACTTCTCAGGGAGAAAAAGGGCCAAAGGGAGGGAGAGGCATCCTTGGGCAGCGGGGCAGGCCTGCAAGCCAGAAGAGGACTCAGAGATCAGAAGGATCTCCCGACCCATTCTTCACCAAAGGGAAGACTCAGTGTACGGAGGCAGATTAAGACTCTGCACTCTTCAGTGATGGGGTTCCCCCGACCCCGTTCACCTCCCTTTTCCCCACCCCCACGGTCAGACAGCGACCAGGATTCTCTGTTTTCTGCCAGGGAAGATTCAAGGCTGCAAAATGGCAAGGGGACGGGAGCCTTTAGGGGGCTTTTGAGTCAAAAAGCCAGCTATTTGGATTTTCCTTTAGGGAATGGAGTAGACCACAGCAAAGGATTTGGGAGAATACAATAAGACAAAGAAGAAAGATTCTCTCCTCTCCCTGCACCCTCCACCACCTCCCCCAATCCAACCTCAAGGACAACAATTTGTTTTTCCTGAGCTGGTGAGAAGGGAGACAGGGGAAACTGATGAGAGCTGAGACCGCACTGGGTCCCAGAGAAGGACCCTACATCCTGTTCCTTGCTCCTGATTTAGGCCTCAGGATTCCAGAGGGGATGGGCGGTGGAGGTTGGTCAGAGGACACCTGTGAGCATTTTCTAGATAGAGCTGCCTCTGAACTGGAGGCAAGACCTCAGAAAAGAGGCGGAAAAGAAGCGGTCACATGGTGTCTCTAGTTTTATGGTCTCAGGGCTTCCCTGTGATCCAGCACAGCGGTCTGGGGATTGCTACACCCAGAAGTCCTGACAAAGTTGCCCAAAGCCGGGTGGAGCAGAGAGGGATGAGGGTCATCATTCTGCCAAACATGGTGTTTGAGGTTCAAAAGATAAATGTCTCCAGGAAGGGTAAAGTGAAAGTCACTCGGTTGTGTCCGACTCTTTGCAACCCCATGGAATAGTACATGGAAATCTCCAGGCCAGAATACTGGAGTGGGTAGCCATTCTCTTCTCTAGGAGATCTTCCCAACCCAGGGATCAAACCCAGGTCTCCCGCATTGCAGGTGGATTCTTTACCAGCTGAGCCACCAGGGAAGGCCAAAGAAAGGTAAGCAGTGACTTAAACTGGCTGAGGAGCATTTGTCCAGCCCCTTGGTCCAGCCCAGTGGATGCTGCATAGCCAGACAGCATCAGCGGGCAAGTAGGCCCCTCTGGATGCTTTGGTGGCCCTGTGGAAACCCTCAGAAAGGAAAGAAATGACTACAATAAAACCTTTCCCTCCTGGCTTAATGGGTTCGAGCCTGAAGTGGGGAAATCCCGTGGCCTTCCTGACTGCAGCCTCCTTGTGAGAGGCACAGAACGTGGATCTAGAGCGCTGTTTGGGGAGCCCAAGTAGGGGGGAGTGGTGCTGGCAGAGGCTGAGCCAGGAGGAGAAGGGGGTCCCAGGGCTCAGGGTTCTCAGGCTGATGAGACAACATCAGACCTGCTGCGGTGACAATAGACACCACTACAGCTCTTCCTTTCTGGGAAACAGCCAACAGCCAACACCCCTTTCTCCTCTGATTGCCCAGGAGTTAGACTGGGCACTGCTGGAAGCCAAGGAGGGGTGGAGGACACGGAGAAACGCAGAGGTGAGTAGAAGGAGATGGACGTGAAGCACTCGGGGAGTGGGGCGCTTTCCATTCACCCTGCTGGTTCCCAGAGGGCCCTCCAACTCAGGTTCCCAAGTGGACAAGGCTGCCCACATCCAGGATGAAGCAGACATACAATCACCCTGA
>NW_011494773.1:2296847-2300749 GCF_000754665.1 Bison bison bison | reverse complement strand
ATCACCCTGAGGCCAGGGCACAGCTGGTCCCCACGGTCCCCTGCAACAGAGCCCCACACAAGTTGCTCCACGTGGGGTACTGATCACATCATAAGACCATGTGCTTGTTTGTATGCCTACCTCTTCCACTCCAAGGGATATCTTTCTTTTTCCTCTGTCTCTCCTTTTTCTAGAAAATCCAGCTCCTCCAACGTGGACAGGAAGTATTTAGTGAATAAGTCACTTCACAAATGCCTAAACAACTTCTGGGACATGTCACCTCTGTTACCACCTCTGAACTCACCTGGTGAGCTACTTAATACAACCACTACCAGGAACAATAAGCACATGCCCTGCCCCACAAAGAAAAAAAAAAAAAAACAGCAGAAATGAGAATGTGCTGTGTAAAACAGGGAGCTCAACCCAGTGCTCTGTGACAATCTAGAAAGGTGGGATGGGGTGGGAGATGGGACAGGGGTTCAGAAGGGAAGGGCCACGTGTATACCTGTGGCTGATGCGTGTGGATGTGTGGCAGAGGCCAACACAATACTGTAGAGCAACTGTCCTCCAATAACTGTATTTTGTTCTATACTTCTCGATACTGTACAATTATAATCCTTAATAATATTAAAAAACACACAGTGGAAAAGGAGGAAGCAACCTGGGTGCAATTTGACAGTAATTGTCCTGCTCTGGAGGCTCCTGACTGCAGTGAGGGGTTTCAGAACTTTGCTTTGGCTTCTTTCAAAAATGACAGCACCTGAAAGGAGGGTGATCTGGTGATCCCAGCACCTGGTGACTCCATGTATGGGCCCTAGACTGGAGGTATCAGCATCACCAGGGGGGCTTGTTGCACCTGCGGGGTCTCAGGCCCCACCAGACCTGCTGAATCAGAGTTTGCATTTCACAAGAATACAGATTCAACTTTGAGTCGCAAGGCCTTCCATTACAGAGAGAGACAGAGTTAGGACTGGGGAGACCAGTGAAGTGATGCAACTAACTATGATTCAACAGTCAAAAGAAAACCGCAGAGACTGAGAGTACGACATGTGACATCCGGTGCCAAAACCAGCCTGCCTGATCCCAGAGCAGCCCGAGTGAGATTTTAGCATACAAACATTCAAAAGTGAACTAGAAGGCCAGTGGAACGTACCCACTTGCCACTTTCCCAGCAAAGCCTTAGCCACTACTCAGTATCCCCAGGAGGCTTGTTTTAAGTCCTAACCTCCCTTCTAGACCCCTGCTTCTCAGGAGAAATTGACCATTTCCTACTTTATTCCTAGCACAAAGTAGGCGCTCAATAATTGTGTGCTGAATAATGAAAGTGTTGTGCTAGCAGGCTTGGATCAATTAGTGACTGTAATTGAAGCTGAATGTAATTAATTATATAATTTGGAGCTGCTCAAGTTTAATTCTCCTAAAATTACATCATGGGAATGGGGCATGAGGAAGGGCTATGGATGGAAGGCGAGCAGGTAAGCTTCCACACAGGTACAATAGGTGCCCATGAACCTGGGTCCCTTATGAAAAATAAAAAGATCCACCTGTCTGCCTAACTAGGACATTCTGATCCTGAATTCCATCTGAACACAGAGTCCAAAAGCAAGGACTTCACCCCAGTGCCAGGGCCACGCAGCAGCGGGCACTCCCGGCAGCAGAGTCCACTGAATTTGAGGGCGTTAATCCTTGCCTTGAGTCATCCGTTCCGCTGCATGTTTCCCATTATTCATTTCAAGTGAGGCTCCTCTCAACCATCGTGCTCAGAGGATGCTACAGCTAAAAGGGCTCTTTGGGGGACCTTTAGACCAATGCTTATTTTAGCCCAGTCAGACCTAATGCACCCTTTTTTACAACAAATATTTTGTAATGCCGCTGACCATTCTGAAACAAAATCTGGAGAAATGATGATCTATCTACGTAGATATAAAATTAATCCACTTGCATACTTTTCAAAAGTCTGATTGATGCAGATATACTCAAATGCAGGCTCTGCATTGCCATCAGTTATGTGCTTTCCCAAAACAGAGACCTCAAGAAAAACAACCATCCCTCAATTCTCATGGTAATGGCACTCCTGGAAAACTCAACAGGGTTTGAAAAGCCTTCCCCGGTGGCTCAGTGGTAAAGAATCCACCTGTAATGCAGGAGGTTCAATCCCTGGGTTGTGGATGTCCCCTGGAGAAGGAAACAGCAACCCACTCCAGTATTCTTGCCTGGAGAATCCCATGGACAGAGGAGCCTGGGGGACTACAGTCCATGGGGTCGCAAGAGTCAGACATGATTTAGAGACTAAACCACCACCACCAATACCATGAAAAAAAAAGGGGGGGTTGCCTTTATATGTAAAACAGTTAGGCTGTAGATTCGGTTCAGTCTGCATGAATAGCCTGTGGAATATTGGGACATATTAGGACACAGAGTTCCTGTGGAACTCTGGTCACAGGACAATTCTTTGGTAGGTAAAGCTGCCCTACCCACAGGAAGATGTCTAGTGTCCTTGACCCCACCCAATTGGTGCCGTAGCAATCCCCTTCAATTCAGTTCAGTTCAGTCACTCAGTCGTGTCTGACTCTTTGCGACCCCATGAATTGCAGCATGCCAGGCCTCCTTGTCCATCACCAACTCCCAGAGTTTACTCAAACTCATGTCCATTGAGTCGGTGATGCCATCCAACCATCTCATCCTCTGTTGTCCCCTTCTCCTCCCACCTTCAACCTTTCTCAGCAACAGGGTCTTTTCAAATGAGTCAGCTCTTCACATCAGGTGGTCAAAGTATTGGAGTTTCAGCTTCAACATCAGTCCAATCAACATTCAGGACTGATTTTCTTTAGGATGGACTGGTTGGATCTCCTTGCAGTCCAAGGGACTCTCAAGAGTCTTTTCCAACACCACAGTTCAAAAGCATCAATTCTTCTGTGCTCAGCTTTCCTTATAGTTCAACTTTCACATCCATACATGACCACTGGAAAAACCATAGGCTTGACTAGATGGACCTTTGTTGGCAAAGTAATGTCTCTGCTTTTTCCTAGTCATTATAACCAAAAATGTCCCTACACATTTCCAGAAAGTGCCTAGGGATAGTAGCATGTCCCTGGAGAGCCACTCAGTCTCCTTAACTTGCAAGTAAGAAAACAAAAGAGTTGGGGAGGAGATTTGCCCTAAGTGACTAGCTGGTCAGCATCCATTGGTCATTCAGTCTCCCAGGAAGCTGGGATCCCTGCTAGCTCCACACTGCAGCTTCCAGGCTGAACACTGTGGAAGGAGGTCAGGCTCTTGGCTGGAACACCTTTGGTTCCCATGCACAGATTTAGAATCTCTCCCCACGCCCCCCAGGAGATCAAAGTCCCTGCAAAAGAAAATAACCATTCAGTGTTGAATAAAGTCCTCCAAGCTAGGGACATATAAACACCTTGAAATTAATCTGCCCAAATGAGCCCAGGATGTCTCCTCCCCACCCCAGAAAGCTAGGACCATCCTGTCATTCTGAAGTTAACCTGATGGTCCTCCTGTCTTAATTTATGAAGCCCTGAAACTATGCCAGGGAAAGAAAGGATCCTACTTCTAGGCCCAAAATAGCAACTGGGCATTACATACCAACACTGCTCAGTCAGGAGCCATTGATGGTGTTAAGAAAGGTTCTGGAGCCATATCGCAGTTCAACCTGAGCGGACACAAGGATCCATTTGTGGAGTTTGCATTGGCTGCGGTAGGGTCCAGGTGTTTGTTATGTCTGTCTTAGAACCCTAGACAAACCCAATCTATTTCTTAGGTCAAAAGCTCACAGGTTTTGCCAGCGACAGCCTAGTTCATACCACTGGTTTCTCTGTCTCAAATCTGAGGCAAATGTCTTCTTCCTGATGGTTGACACAGCTCGATCGTGAGATAAATGGCTTTGCCACAAGCGGTAGTACTAGACTCGCGTC
>NW_011494773.1:2296111-2296705 GCF_000754665.1 Bison bison bison | reverse complement strand
GATGTAGCAAACCTGCCACATTGCATGTAAGAATCATCCTTGGACTTCCCTCGTGGCTCAGTGGTAAAGAATCCACCTGCCAGTGTGGGAGACATGGTTCGATCCCTGGTCCGGGAAGATCCCACGTGCTGTGGAGCAACTAAGCCCGTGGGCCACAACTGTTGAGCCTGTGCTTTAGAGCCTGGGAACCACGGCGACTGACCCATGTGCCACAATTACTGAAGCCTGCGAGCCCAAGAGCCCATGCTTCACAATAAGAGAAGCCACTGCAGTAAGAAGCCTATGCACCACAACTGGAGGAAAGCCCGTGCAGCAGCACAGACTCAGCACAGCCAATAAACAATAAATAAAATTATTTTTAAAAAAGAATCATCCTTTTCCAAAGTCTCTAATTCATAAAATAGTATACACCACACAAAACTCAACATTAATATTCAACATTTCCCTCTGAAATTGATGGAACCTCATTGGGCTTCCGTAGGAGCTCAGCTGGCAAAGAATCCACCTGCAATGCAGGAGACCCCGGTTCAATTCCTGGGTCAGGAAGATCTGCTGGAGAAGGGATAGGCTACCCACTCCAGTATTCTTAGGCCT
>NW_011494773.1:2284682-2296011 GCF_000754665.1 Bison bison bison | reverse complement strand
GGAGAAGGGAAAGGTTACCCACTCCAGTATTTCGGGCTGGAGAATTAGCAAAGAGGTCGGACACGACTGAGCAACTTTCACTTTCACTTTAGTTATGAGATCAAGGTAACACAGTGCATAGCGATTGATTGTAATTAATGTCTTGAATATTTTTTTTCGCTAGGACAGCTATATTTGAAGGAAAATGTCTTTAGGGAAAAATGGCTAAATATTGGTTATTTTTAAAGTTAATGAAAGTAGGTATTCTAGGAGAAGATAGCTTTAGGAATACAAAACAATTATTTAAAACTGCCTGTTAAAAAAATACTCATGAGAAATATAAAATTAAGTCAAATACCTGTGCATGAATTGGTTTTTTAAATATTTAAAGTGAGGGGGGAAGCAAGAAATAATAGGAAGGTTAAGTGACTCTGAAAACATTCAAAAATACTTAATTTGAGGTAAACTTGTCTTTGGGAGAACTGATCTTCGGGCAAACAGGTTTTTGGTCATGTGACTATGGGCCAGTTGGTTTTAGGTATATTGAGCAGTAGCCAGTTTAGTGGGACATGAAGGGAGTAAAGGAGACTAACGAGGAGATAAGATCTGAACCAGGATGCTGGTGGTAGCAAGCGAGAGAAGAGCTGGTGGATAAAAGACATACAGGAAGGTAGAGTTTATGGGGCATTTCTAAGAAGGTCAAGAGCCTGACTTCAAAGACTGACTCCTGGCTCTTAGGCCTGGGTGACTGCCAGTGGCATTATCCACTAAGGCAGTGAGTGCAGACCCTTCGGTAAACACGAAATTTGGGGACATACTGGCCCCAAAGAGAAACACAGAGATGGTCTCATCAAATTTTGCTTCCAGGCGGAGCTGCCCCAAGAATTGCTGAAATCTTTTTCTCTCCTTCCAGACCATAGACTTTGGGCTCACCCCTGCCCCCACCAGCAAGTACATCCTCCTTAAAGTCAGGTGCTCTTGTGAAAGACATCCTAGTTCCTTAAAGGCAGGCAGCATGTCTGATTCATTTTATCTCTCCACTCCCCTTCCCAATAAAAGGGTGTCGAAGGAATGCATGTGACATACACGAATTGAGGCATGTGTAAGTGGCCACATGGTGACCAATGAAAGGCCAACCATGTGTCCTGATGTCAAAGAGCATGCAAGAGACAAAGAAGCGCTCCTTGCCCTCCAAGGGCTGCACAGGGCAGGTGGACAGTTGAATGCAGATGGCGGGAGCAGCATCAGGAGAACTGGGAGGAGGAGAAGGCAACTCAACTAGGGCAGCCGTCTCAGGAAGCTCCCTGCAGAAGGCAGGACTTGAGAGATGTCATGAAGATAGAAAGCAAAGGACTTTGCTTTGAATATAAGGAAGAGTTGAGAGAGGTAGAGAACACCCAGAGCAAGACCATAGAGATGAGGTGAACTTGGTTATTCTATAAAATGTCAAGCTCAGCCTGTTCAGGAATCTCACCACCCAGACAGGCAGAGAGAGGTGACAACCCTCACGTGCGTGTTCACCTCACTCAACCAGGGTGTGATACAGGAATAGCAGAAGAGAGAAAAGCAGAAAAGCCTCTACACACACAGTCCCAGTCCCCAGATGTGTCCCTGGTTAGACACGGGCTCTGTGAACTGGCCAGCTCAGCTCTCAGGCCAATGGGAAACACCTCCACGAGACTGTCCTTATCTTAAATACTCCCAGGATGTCTCTTTCAAGCTAATACTGTGATTAAAGAGAGAGCTCCTGCCAGCTCTCTTGGGGGGGTAACCTGTGTGGGCAGCAACTAGCAGAATCGATAAGGGAAATTAAGCCTATTTCAGCCAAATAGCCAGTTTCTAAATACCCTATGGATCATCAGAAAATAGCCATGACAATTACAGAAAGTGTATCCATCCAGCCAGAATGGCATGGCCTTTGTGTTGGTTTTGACCAGAAAATGACATATAAAGCAACCAATCAGAAGCCCTTACTCGCATTGTCTCAACAACAGCAGGAACAAGAAGACCTTACTGTAATTTAACTGTTTTCTCTTACTCAGCTCTCTGGACAGTGTCCAGTCTATAATCATCTCTTTATTTTCTATCCCTATAGACATCTCTATTGTTCTCCTCCAGACTTCCTCTGGGCTCTCCACACCTTCCAATCATGGGTCCAGGGCCCTTAAAGATAATAGCTGCAACGATGAGGGTGCTTTTGGTTACTCAATTTCAAGATACTCAACTTCAAGTAACATACAAAAAAGGGAGAGGCAGATGTATTGTCTCATGTCATGAAAAGCCAAGGGTGGACCTGGCCTGTAGGAATAGCAAGATCCAGGAATTCAAAAGTGTAAGTCGCTCAGTTGTGTCTGACTCTTTGTGACCCCATGGACAGTCCATGGAATTCTCCAGGCCAGAATACTGGAGTATGTGGCCTTTCCCTTCTCCAGGGGATCTTCCCAACCCCAGGGATCGAACCCAGGTCTACGACATTGTAGGCAGATCCTTTACCAGCTGAGCCACCAGAGAAGCCCAAGAATACTGTAGTGGGTAGCCTATCCCTTCTCCAGCGGATCTTCCTGACCCAGGAATCGAACCAGCATCTACTGCATTGCAGGCGGATTCTTTACCAACTGAGCTGTCAGGGAAGCCTGAAGTTCAAAAGAGAGACACACAAGATAGTCACTGGAGCTTAGCAACCTGTAGAGAGATAGTCATACTTCATAGTATTAGCTGAAAGTCACAGGAATGCTCTTGGAGTCATGAATCCATACTGGAACTAATGTCTGTGGCCAGAGAGATGGCCATCTGTCTATTCCCAAGGCTTATGGGAGATTCTAGATTGCATGCTTGCAGAAATGGGTGTCACTGTAGGAGAAGGGAGTTCTGTTAAAGCTGCAAGGAATACTGGATAAACTGTTCACTTACACTCTGTGTTATTTGTTCATTTCTTAGTGTTGCTTTTCCCATCACTTTCACTGGCACTCTCTATTCACATCCATCACAGCCCTCCAAGAAGGGTAACCTGTGGACAACCACCCCATTTCACAGCAGGGGAAGCAGAGGCTCGGAGACCAAAGCAACCTGCCCAGTGATAACAGAATTAGGATGATTCTGACCTCCAGCTGCCCGGCCCAGTGGAGGCAACACTTGCCCCTGTCTGGAGAATATGGTCCAGGACAAAGGTATGAAAGAGACCAGATCCTACTCTGGATACATCGTGCCATCTGATTATTATGAACATAAACTGTTATAAGTCAGAATTCCTTTATAACAAACTCCTAACATCCAGAATGTTTACGGGTTCTTTCCTCAATTCCCTGGCAGTCTTATCACTCTTCCCTGCACACCTGGGGGTGAGGGAGGGGGAGAGGAAGAAGTGACAAAGGCAGAACTTCCTCAATGTTCCTACTTGTTTGTGTGAGTGTGCTTAGTTGCTAAGTTGTATCCTACTCTTTGCGACTCCATGGACTGAAGCCCACCAGGCTCCTCTGTCCATGAGATTCTCTGGGCAAGAATACTGGAGTGAGTTGCCATGCCTTCCTCCAGGGGACCTTCCCAACCTAGGGATTGAACCCACATCTCCTGCATGGGCATGCAGGTTCTTTACCACTGAGCGACCTGGGAAGCCCATATTTCTACTTACTCCAGGGCAAAATTGAACTCCATCAATGTCAACTGCCCTTCAAGGGATTTCCCTAGAAGGGGGTTCATCCCAGAACCCAGAGTTGCCTAAGAGGCCTGCTGCGACACCTCACTGGCTGAGTGAGCTCTGGGCCACACAGGCCCACCCTCTGCAGAGAAATGACTCCTCCTGGGGTGCCACTGCCCAGCTGCACCCATTGCAGGAAGCACAGAAGCCCACCTATGCAGAAGCTCACTAGCTCCAGACTGAGGAGGCTGCAGGAAGGCAGGATGGGCCCAACCTCTAGCAGGCTCGATGGATGCAGCCACTTCAGCAGAGAAGAATGGAAAGGCAGGAGCTGAGAACCCAAGCTCTGGCTACAGATTACCTCAGCTCAAAGCCTGGTTATATCGGTCACTGCTTGTGTGCCTCCAGCAAGCAACCTAAACCTTCTGTGCCTCCGTTTACTTACCTGTATAAAGGGGATAAGAGTGGTCCCTCGCCTTCATAAGATCGCCATGTGCCTGAAAGGGGCACTACCCAGCATCCAGCAGAGGAGACTACATGCCCAAATAAAACATCACGTTCTGCTTACCATCTCAAGACCACAGAATTGCTGCTAAAGTTCCAGACATCAAAACCACACACCAGTCTCCCCTGCTGGAATGAAAAGAAAGGGGCAATACTAACAAACTATACCCTTATCAATATCTAAAGAAAAAAATTTCCCAAAATCCCTCCAAAAGATTCCTCTTCACTGGCCATGTCACGTGCTGCAGAAGCTGGGAAACCAAGACCTCACTCTTTCAGCCTCTCAAGTAGAGGGCAAGGTTGAGAAAAGGGGTAGAGAACAGGGTCTGCCACTGGGGCTGATCATAAAAACAAATGACATTTATTGAGCACTTAATATGGCTTCTCTTCCCTAAGCACTTCTGCCAGTACACTGAATATATTACCTAACTTCATCCTCTCAATGACCCCTAGGAGGTATGTATTATCCCCACTATTCAAATCTAGGAACTGAAGCCCAGAAAAGTTGTGTTACTTGTCCAAGATCCCACAGAACAGAATCTGAACTCAGGCCAGCTGCAGAGTCCAGGCTCTTGAGCTGGAGGGCATAACCTCTGTGATGGCAGCAGCCACTGTCAACAGATGTTTGTAGATACTCTGATGTGAATATACTTATATTTGGCATGAAAGGGAGCAAGCACCCAGGGACCAGGGAAGGAGATCCACCACCTACACACAGACCTGGAAACCCTGAGGGCATAGCCGGAGCCCCTGACCCAATTCATCAGCCCGGAAGGACTTCATGTCCCACCCAGTGTTACCTTGGAGGGAGGCAAGCCACGCTGCTGGCACGCCACTCTCCAGCCTTCCCTGTCTGTCATTACTCACCAAGAGAAGGTCACCATCGCTTCCATCGTTCGTGGCTCGGGCAGTCAGTTGCGGACTTGACACAGTCGGCCACTACCCTTCGAGAGACTCTTGTCTTCTCCACAGGGCACTGGGAGGTGGCTGCCAGGCCAGGCTGATGCAGAGGACACCACTCAGTGGTGACTGACCAGAGGGCTTCTTGCCAACCTACCGTAGTGACTTCCATTTCTAGAACTGCAAACGCACTTGAAATGAAATCACTAGGGCCAGGCCTGTCTTTCCAGGGAGGTGTCCTGTTTCTGATGTTACATCCATTTGTCACTACATTTGTGTGTCCACTTACAGAGCTACCATGTGGTAAAATTCAAAGTACCCAGCCATTTCTCTTACCTTGTGTTGGTGTATCTGCATATTTGGTGGGGGGGAGGGGCGGGTTCCTGGGAGCCTTTTAATTTGGAAACAGTCAGGACCCCCCCCACTTAGTCTTAAAGAGGCTCTGGCTAACACCCACCTGTGGAGACTTTCATAAGTTACAATCTTTTTCTTTCTCCAGAAGACACCTGGAAGGTACAGCCTAATGCAGGCTCCCTGCCCTGGCCGCAGAGGTTTAAAGAAAAAAGTCAGCACATCTCCCCTGATGATGTGATGTTTTCCAGATGTGGCATGATGAGGGGGCACTCCTCCTTTGTGATTTTCTTCCTCAAACCCATAACCTCATTCTCATCACAAGAAAATGTCCAGCTAAACTTGACAATCTACAAGTCAGAAAGAAAAACACCAACACAGTATGTTAACGCGTATATATGGAATTTAGGAAGATGGTAACGATGACACTATATGCGAGACAGCCAAAGAGACACAGATATAAAGAACAGACTTTTGGACTCTGCAGAAGGAGAGGGTGAGATGATTTGAGAGAATAGCATTGAATCATGCATATTACCATGTATGAAATAGATCACCAGTCCAGGTTCGATGCATGAGACAGGGTGCTCAGGGCTGGTGCACTGGGATGACCCTGAGGGATGGGATGGGGAGGGAGGTTGGAGGGGGGTTCAGGATGGGGGACACATGTACACCTGTGGGTGATTCATGTCAATGCATGGCGGGAACCACTACAATATTGTAAAGTAATTAGCCTCCAATTAAAATAAATTAATTAATTTAAAAAATTATCCGACCACTGCTCTTCCAAAGTGTCATGGTTGTGAAAAACATGGGACATTTAAGGAAGTATCCCAGAGCAGGGACTAAGGAGATGTGACTACTGAATGTAAACCTCATCCTAGACTGGATCCTGGGACATGGAGAGTACTTGAGCAAGATCAGAATAGTTCAGTTGATGGTATTGTGCTAAGGTTAATGCGGAGTGTTAATAAAGGTACTGTGGTTATGTAAGGTATTAACATTAGCAAGAGCCAGGTGAAGGCTACATGGGGACCTTCTGGGTACTATCTTTACAACTCTACTGTAAACCTAAAGTTATTTCAAAATAAAAAGGCTTTTAGAAAACTGTTTCAAATGCCCGACCCTCATTCAAAGCAATTTAATCAGGATCTTGGGCATTCAGCACTCTCCCCGTGATCCGGATGTGCAGGTTGAGCTAAGAACCACAGACCAGAGACTTCAGCCGTGAGCATGTGCGTCAGAACTCCCTGGAGGGTTTAGTAGAACAGACCGCTGGGTCCCGCCCCAGAGTCTCTGCTTTGGCACGTCTGGAGTGGGGTCTGAGATTTGCCTGTCTAAACAGCTCCCTGGTTACACTGATGCTGCCAGTCCCGGGACCATACCTTCAGAACCGCTGATCAGAACCTGGTGGCTCAAAGCATGGTCCTCAGATGCACAGCGTCAGCACAGCCTGGGAGCTGGTTAGAAATGCAGAATCTCAGGCGCCACGCAGACCCACAGGAGCAGAATCTGTGTTTCAACATGAGCCCCGGTTATTTATTTAAACAGAGAAGTTTGAAAAGCACTGCTCAGGGAGAAGGGATGAGGAAGTGGGAGCTGAAATGTTGGGGATCACAGGGTTATTGGTACCCATCACCTCACCACTTCACCAGCATGGCCTTCCCTTTATACATGGGAATGAGAAAAATCAGGAAGAAACATTGGAGGCTCTTTGCTAAAGAGTCAATTAAGCCAAAAGCATAACTGGGTAGAAAAGAATGTTTTCTGTCCCCAGCAGGGCTGGCCAGGGGCACAGTGACCTGGCCAAGAAGGGAGCTGGCTGAGGCCACCCTCGGAGAAGTCAAGCAAACCAGGCTGGGCGGCCCTGGCTGCAGAACAGACATCACAGCCCAAGGGTTAATATTTCCTCTGCTGAGAGCTGACCTTGCCCTCCCTTTGGAAAAGCAGAGAGCAGCTTTGGAATAGGCTCCACTTCACAGGAAGGAAGGATACAGGCAGGGAGGGAAGGAGGTGAGTGCAGAGGCTTTCTGAACAAATGAGTTTTTATGAAAGTTTGCAGATATAAGGCTTAGGAGGGGCTTCCCTGGTGGCTCAGATGTAAACAATCTGCCTGTGATGCAGGAGACCTGGGTTGGATCCCTGGATTGGGAAAATCCCCTGGAGAAGGGAATGGCAACCCACTCCAGTATTCCTGCCTGGAGAATCCCATGAACACAGGAGCCTGGTGGACTACAGTCCACCAAGGCGAGAGGAGTCAGACACGACTGAGCGATGAACACTTTCACCTCCAAGGCTTAGGAGATGGGGCCTCCCCAGTCCCCCTTGGCCAGTTGCAAACCACAGTGGCACCAGATCACTTGGCATTCAAGGTCTCTCATTAAATACAGCCCCCCGCCGTCCACCCCCACCCAACTCAGCCTGGCAAACCAGCAGGCCAGGCTTCCAGGAACTCTCTGCGACTTTGCTCACCCTGTCTACTCAGATCTCAGCAGACACCAGTTCCTGACTCAGACCTGAGCTCTGCCAGACCACATCCTAAGATCACTGAAGCCCCAGGTGTCCCTGGGCAAGGCCCCATCCCCTCCTTCTCACCTCTGCTTACACAGAGTGTGTTAGTCACTCAGTCGTGTCTGACTCTTTGTGACCCCATGGACTGTAGGCTGCCAGGCACCTCTGCCCATGGGATTCCCTAGGCAAGAATACTGGAGTGGATTGCCATTCCCATCTCCAGGGGATCTTCCCAACCCAGGGATCGAACCTAGGTCTCCTGCACTGCAGGCAGATTCTTTACCAGCTGAGCCACCAAGGAAGCCAGCTAGTGTAAAACAAAAGGGTTCAATACTAAAGTAACTGAATGCTAAAATATTAGAAATCATACAACTGATAGCTCACTATCACAAACGTCTAGTGGGGAGATGGAGGTAATATTGTCAATTAAGTGACTGAAGCAATTTGTGCTTTTTCTTAAGTCTTTATCCGTCCTCTGGCGTTTAAGAGGTGGATCTTCATGACTGTCTTGATTTACGGTCTGTTTACACGGAGGGTAGTCCCAAACCTCCCAAGCACTGTCCCTGAGGATCTGTGTCTCCTGAAGCCACCTTCATTTTCTGAGATGTCACTAGAAGTCAGCAACCTCATAGCCTTACAGCTCTGGGGGGCAGGGGGAGCAGTGGTCTCTAAGCCAATTATCCTGAGAGTGACCATCCCCAGTCCTGGCAGTGGGCTTGGAACACTGCAGAAATTAACCTGACAATCAAACAAGGCAGCCTTCCCAGGGGAAAGAGAGTGGCATGTGAGACTTTTTTTTATAAATACACAGGTTTCAACATCCCTGAAAATAGCGAAGTAACCTGAGAGTCTAACTTTCGCATGCTTATTGAGCACCTACTGCAAATAGAGACATTACTTTGCCAACAAAGGTCTGTCTAGTCAAGGCTATGATTTTTCCAGTGGTCATGTATGGATGTGAGAGTTGGACTATAAAGAAAGCTGAGCGCCAAAGAATTGATGCTTTTGAACTGTGGTGTTGGAGAAGACTCTTGAGAGTCCCTTGGACTGCAAGGAGATCCAACCAGTCCATCCTAAAGGAAATCAGTCATGAATATTCATTGGAAGGACTGATGCTGAAGCTGAAACTCCAATACTTTGGCAACCTGATGTGAAGAACTGACTCACTAGAAAAGACCCTGATGCTGGGCAAGGTTGAAGGCGGGAGGAGAAGGGGACAGCAGAGGAGGAGATGGTTGGATGGCATCACTGACTTGATGGACATGAGTTTGAGTAAGCTCTGGGAGCTGGTGATGGACAGGGAAGCCTGGCGTGCTGTAGTCCATGGGGTCGCACAGAGTCGAACACAACTAAGCAACTGAACTGAACTACAAACCAGGACATCTGCACTTCCTATGAGCTGGGCACATATTTGAGAGGCCAAACGGGCCACTGAGCTGGAATTCTCCTCACGGGGACGAGAAGAGGGGAGCGGAACTATAGCCATCTTGCCCAAATCAGAGAAGCCAACACCTACATAGGCCTAGGATCCAAGGATTAAAAGAAAAAGCACCCTTCGAAGTAAGCTGATGCTGACTTCCTGACACATCGCTACTGCTGGGGGAAGAAAGTCACAGGATTTTACTCGAAGCACCAAACCCCAATCAACATATAGCAAGTTCTGCAGGACAGAGAAGGGAGCAGGGCAGAGATCTGGCATAAGAGCTCACATGGGTGCTCTCTGAACTGCAGAACAGAGATGATGGGAGCTCCTAGAGCTCTCCTTCCAGACACGGCTCCACCCGGAGGAGGAGAAGTTACAGGCCAGCAGTCAGCTGATAAAGATGCACCTCAGGCCAAGTACACAGGACGAGATGACACCAGAGGTATACTTATATGATGAAGAACCTGTCTGGTCTTTGTCCCTTGGTTGCTCCTGGAAGATGACCTCTCAATCCCTGGACCTTCTTTCTCTCTTCATTTGGCTGCACTGGGTCTTAGTTGCAACATGTGGATCTTTAGTTGTGGATCCAGTTCCCTAACCAGGAAACGAACCCAGGCCCCCGAGAGCCTGGAATCTTAGCCACTGGACTGCCAGGGAAGTCCCAATCCTTGGACTTTCTTAGTGATGGGGGGGGGGGTGGAGGAAAGAGGGTCTGGAGATTTTATTCAGTCATCTGGCTAATGATTCAATAAATTGTGCTAATACAACGAAACCCTGATAAAAACTGTGGACAATGAAGCTCAGTGATGCATCTCTGTGCCAAGAGGGTCCTTCCATGGCAAGAACCCAGAAGCTCAACACACAGGACCCCCCAGACCTCACCCTGAGTGTCTCTTCATTTGCCTGATCTCAAGTGTAGTGCCTTCCTGAGCTCTGTAAGTCATTCTAGCAAATTATCAAGTCTGGGGGGTAGCAGGTGGTAGAAACCCCCAAATTTGTAGTCAGCTGGTCAAAAGTACACATGGGCTGGGGACCCCAAGCCTGCAGTGAGTATCTGAAGTGAGAGCAGGCTCACGGGAAAACTGCGTCCTTAAGGGAAGAGAGGCTGCACTCACTCCAGGTCGTCTACATCAGAATCGCATTGCAGCAGCACAGGGGTGCAAGGCCACCCTATCTTAGGCCTGAGGAACATGCAGGACTCAGTCTGACTTTTCCAGGGCTTTTGGTCTCCTTTACCCACCCACTGCGCCCAGTCCACTGAAAATCCAACTTCCTCTGAAGTCAGTGTTAGAGTCACTATTCAGGCGCATATGACAGCCCAAGGAGCAGGCGTAATTCACACGGCCAGCATTGTGGAATAAACAGCAAAGCAGGGACCCTCATTCAGCAACTGTGCGACTTCAAGCAAATGACTAAATCTCTCTGAGCCTCAGTTCCCACCTCCATGAGATGAGGCTAATGACCCTTCGCCCTCATAGAGTTGATGAGACAAATCAATGACGCAACTTACTTACAAAGGGTCCAGCATATTCTCTCACATGTGGCAGGCACTCACACATCAAGCCCTCTATTTTCAAACTGCCCTGTACCCCAAACTGTCTCGGCCTCTCAGCTCTCTGGATAACTGTTCTGGCAACATGCTGATGTTTTAGATCCCAAGGCAGCAGGAAGCCAACCATTAAACCAAAAGTGAAAAGCAAGTAACCATTACCTTGAACAAAAAGGACATTTATATTTACTTCAGTGGCTATAAAAGACACCATAAAATATAATATGCAGCATGCATCCTCATGATTCATAGCAGATCTTGCAGATTATTCTCTCAGGTCCCTGGGTGCATCCAACTGGTCACTAAGAACAATTAATTCAAAGGGATGGCAAACCATCTCTGGTCAGTGAAAAATCTGCTTGTTGTATTATGAATAAAGAGAACAGAAAATGAGATTCAAATTTAGGATTTTTTTTTCTCTACCCTCATGAATGAGGTGAAGTAAGATCAGAGAGATTCAGACACAATTACCGTGAGC
>NW_011494773.1:2281584-2284582 GCF_000754665.1 Bison bison bison | reverse complement strand
GGGCGGGGCAGGAGGCAGGCTGGCAGCAAGGTAGAAGCAGCATCTGGCAGGTCACCAGCAGGTTTCAGAGCACAAGCCCAGCCACATGACTGAGGTTTAGACAACAGTCTCAGGAATGGGGATATCGAATGATGAATCTGAGGGCTAAGTCAGGAGCCAATCAACAGAACAAGGGAGGTCCCGGGTCATAGGGGATGAGGGGAGAATCCAGGGGAAGCAACGCCAGAGGTTTCTGCTGAGCCTCTGAGTTCTTGGCCTTCAGCTTCCTAACAGTGGCAACCAAGATCTGTCTTAGAAAGAAGAGAAATATACAAGAATCAGAAAGTGGACACACAGTGGAAGGCTGGAAGGATTTCGGGGACAAGAAGTCAAGCAGAGCACAATGGCACGTGGCATCCGTGGCCACTCCTACCTCGTGGCCTGAGTGGACTCACTCCCAACCTGGAATAAATGGCCTGCTGACCACGCTCTTGCCCTGAAGCCCCGAAGTGGTTTTTATTGAATCACAGTACATAAAGTCACCAAAGGGGTCACCATGACAGCTGTGAACTCACAGCTGCAACAGAACCTGGCTCGGGGGCCAAGCCACCCCAGGAAGGTTGGCACCTCCAGGGAGGGATGGCTCAAAGAAAGAAAACTCTTCTCCAGCAGTTCAGGGACCAAGCCCCTCTGCAGCAAAACCAAACGTCTGGCGAGTTAGATGTGCCCTTGGTGGGCTAAGTAGTCCATCTTGACCACAAGAAAGGTGAACAGCAGCAGGTGGGGCAGGTATCCAACCCAAAGGCACAGACGGAGAGCGGGAAAGCAGACCGTGGTGCCTTCCCCCTGGGAACGGCTGGAAACCCTCCCAGGACGTGGCCTGAGGCCCTGAGACACAGGCTTCACAGGAGAGGACTTCCAGAGGCGGAGCATGACAGGGATCGCGGGGCTCCACGGGGCAGAAACGGGGCAAGCGGGTGGAGACACGACGGAAGAATGAGGGGTGAAGAGACCCCTCAGCCGCGGCAGGGGCCACCGCCGGGCAGGGGGCAGCGCGTCCACTCAGTGTGAAGCAGGCAGCAGCCAGCAGAGCAGAGCCCAGACCCAGCCAGTGAGCCTCAGCCCCTTCAGGTGCAGAACGAGCTCCTGAAGGTTGATCTTCCATAAGCTGACGGCCTCCCTCAGAGAGATCCGGGCCCTTCTGAAGAGTGAACGGGTCTTCTGCTTCTTGTGCCTACAGGAGGGGCGCGAAGGAAGAGAGAAGAGACGCAGAGTTGAGACGAGCAGCGGCACTTGGAAAAACGGAAGGTGGTGGCTCTGCCAAGTCACCACTCCGCCTCCCCCAGGAGACAACGGCTCCTGGTCACGCGATCAGACCACTGCCCAATCCGGGACCAGAGGAACTCAGCTGGTCTACAGGCGTTTTCCAGGTAAGTGGGGTAAGTAAAAGCAGATGTTGCACACCTCATCAAAGGCCTGGAGGACCCGCTGGGTATCATGTTCCAAAGTTTCTCTTTTTCCAAAAGTAGAGTTTATATTCATCAAGTCAGAATCCCCCAGACTCAAATGAAAGAGCTCTCCCTAATTTTCTGAGGCTACGAATCACCTGGAAACCTAGTCAAGGTGGTCCTGGGAGGCTGGGGCCATGATGGATTCCACCCAGCTCAAGGCCTTCTGCACCAACAAAAGGACATGATGGAAACTGGTGTTTATGAGGATCACCTACTCAAGACTTTAGTTTGCTTTTTTTTTTTAGCCATACCACACAGCTTGCAGGACCTTAGTTCCCCAACCAGGGACTGAATCTAGGCCCCAGCAGTGAAAGCACCGAGTCCTAACCACTGAGCTGCCAGAGACCTCCCAAGACTTCGTTTCCGGAACCTAAGAGGAAGAATGAATCGTGTTCAGCCCTTCCCTAGGCAGTGTATTTTGCTGTAACTCAGTATTTGATAGCGGGTGCATGATGCATGTGGTCAACACTGCCGTCACCTGTTTACCAGAATGACCCACTTGCTGCCTAGGATGGAAGGATGGCTTGAAGCTGACCAGGCCAGGCCTCCCCTCTTGGGTGCGAACACTCAGCCAGAGCATGGGCCTTCCCATGTATATGCTACCATCCAGTAGAAGAGCCTGGGATCCCCATTCCTCTACTACTGCCTCCCTGGGGAAGCACCCTTCCCTTCCTCATCAACACCTCCAGGATGCTGAGGCATCTGAAAAGACCTGAGATCCTGAGAGAGCCGGCTAGTGACACGTTTCCTGAGTCACAGCCACACTCACAGGGAAAAGAACACTGGCCTCACTGCCTGGCGGGTGCTGGGGACACAGTCACAGGACCAGGCACGGATGAGATATGAGCCAGGGCATACTGATCCCAAGTCTGGGGACTCTCGGGTGGGACTGAGACTATCAGAAAATGCTGCAGACTTTATTGAGCGTAAGTGTCACGAGGAAAGCTTGCCCAGGAAGCTGAGGTCCCAGAACCCACAATTTTAACCAGCAGAGGTGGCTCTCTTGGACCACCTTAAACATAGCCCCCAAGTGTCAGCCAGTTCCCTGGAGCTGGTTTCTGCCCCTAACTTCCTGCAGGGAGAGCTGGAGACTGGGGAGCTCAGGCCGGGCCCTGGGGGCTGGAGGAGAAAGGGGAGGCGTGCAGACCCCTGGGGTGGATCAGGGAGCTGGGGTGGGGTGGCAGGGGGAGGCCGGAGCCCACACTCACGCGGCCAGTGCTTTGATGCAGCATCGAGACATGTTGAGGAAAGAGCTGGCGCTGGCGCGGGTGCCCAGGGCGGCCTCGATGCCCCGCAGCAGGTCGTTGGTCTTGAAGATGAGCAGCATCTGGCGTGGCACACGGTTGAGGAGCTGGCTGATCTGGGGGAGGTAGTTGGCCGCGTGGTTGCGGATCTCTGAGTCCTGAACAGAAAGAGGCAGCCTGAGTGGGGCGGGGGGCCTGGGGCGGCAGCAGGCATCCGGGCTGCCAGCGATCGGAAGGGGCTGTGGGGAGGGTCCGGGAGGGAGG
>NW_011494773.1:2262912-2281473 GCF_000754665.1 Bison bison bison | reverse complement strand
GTCTAGCACAGCGGCCTCAGCAGCACTAGGAACCTTCCCGGGGGAGAAGCTCAGCCCAAGCGGTGTTGTAGCCAGACGAACCTGGTCAGGACGTCTCCCCCAACTTCCAGCCCAGCACCGGACACCACACCGGAGCCTCATTTCTACTGCCTCTGCCGTCCTAGCTCCTTGCAGCTGAGGTCACCAATACCCATCCCCCAAGCCCCCAGGCCAGTACCGATGGGGCAGGGAGTCTACCTCCCCTCCTCACCAACTATCTGATGGGTCCCGCCTCTCAGCCCAGGGGTTCACCTTTGTATTATTCTCCAAGGCTCTGTGCTGGCCACCAATTTTCAGGCCAGGTCAGGAATGACTCTTGGGAGCTGGTACTGGCTGAGTCACCAGTACTGGCTGAGGCCCCCGTCCCTCCAGCCAAACCCAGGCTGGTGCAGTCGAGACCTCTGAGATCCTGACCCCAAACCCAAATCCAAAGTCCTGCCCCACACCCTGCCTGACCCGAGCCCCACCAGATCTGTTTGCACAGCCATAGCCCATCACTGTCCTCCAGGCTTGACCCAGCATCAGCCCGCCCATGCCTAAGGTCCTCAGGACCTCGGGGCAGGATTCAGGGCTAGCCCTTGCCCATCCTGGTGGGTAAGTTTCAGGGTCAGTTTCCCAGCCTTCCCCATCCCTGTCATGGTTCTGAGAAGATAACTGCCTCCAGCCAGAGTCCTGAGTATAGAGCGAGGCTCTGATCCCGTCTCAGTCTCCAGGGAAGCAATGATGGCGATGGTGATGACAAGAGTCCATGTGTACTGAGCATCACTAAGGAACCCGGGCACTCTGACATGCTTGTGTGCGTTAGCTCATCTCATCTTCACAACAACCCTATTAGGCGAGCGTATATCCCCATTCGAGAGGAGGAAGCTGAGGCACTGAGAAGTAAAATAACCTCCCCAAGGTCCACAGCTAGTGAGGCAGGAGTCAAACCCTGGTCATTCAGCTCCCAAGCCTGCACCCTCACCAGCAGGCTACACTGCTTGTCATCTCACAGAGCGCCGTGCAGCCCAGGGTCCTCCCCTAAAAGCCGGGCATGCTGTGCCCACCTCCCAGCAGAACCCCAAGGGTCCCCAGAGGCAAGGTGTTGGGGGCATACGGGGTGAAGTCACACCAGGGCCCGGCGGTGCTGCCCAGCGCTTCGCCCCGAAGCTGCCTCTGCAGCAGGAGCAGGACTCCAGGCCCTTTCAGGCACACGGGTGCACCGCCAACAACCGCCTCGCTGTGAACCTGAGATGTCCCCAGGCAGGAGCTATCAGACTAGAACATCTCAACGTGAAGCCAGGCGCCAGGAGCCTGTCTGCCTCCCCAGCTCCCGTTCCCTGCTGCTTGCAGGGGCTAAGGCCAGATCAACGCCCCTCTCACCACAGAGGCCCCTCTAAGCGAGGGAGGCCTGGCCTGGCCACAGCCCGTCTGGACCCAAACGGAAGCCCCTGAGTCCACCCAGGCAACCCTAAGGGGCTATTTCTCAGAGCAGCACAGCCTTCAAGCTTGGCCCCTGCTGGATGCCTACCTGATTGCAAAGATAAAACTCTAACTTAGTTAATATCAACAGGTATCATTCACCAAGCACCTACTGAGTGCCAGGCGATCTTTTCCATCTTTGTGTTTTTAATCCCAACTATAGGCTGTGTGCACGCTAAGTTGCTTCAGTCATGTCCATCTCCATGAGAACCCATGGACTGTAGCTCTCCAGGCTCCTCTGTCCATGGGATTTTCCAGATAAGAATACTGGAGTGGGTTGCCACTTCCTACTCAAGGGGATATTCCCAACCCAGGGACCGAACCCGGGTCTCCTGCGTCTCTTGCACTGCAGGCAGATTCTTTACGGCTGAGCCATCGGGGAATCCCATAAGACCTGGTACAGCCAAAAGAAAAGAAATAAAAAGCAAACAGACAAAACGCAACTCGGCTGCATCCGCTTCTCTCCGCCTCCACCGCAGCACAGTCTCAGCCCCAAGGCCTTTGTACCCGCCTCAGCCCCGTGGCTCATCTCGCCCACTCCAGAGAGAGGCTCAACAGAGGGAGTCTGAGCATATCCTTCTCCTGCTCACAAGCTGTCCAAGGCTTTGTTTTGTCCTGGGAAAGAATCTTAACTTCTCCTTGCATGATGCTCTCCCAGTCCAGCTGCCATTCGCGTCTCAGCCCAGCACGCCCCTCACTGACTCAAGACTCCCCAACCTGCCCCCTTACGCCTCCCTTTGCCTGGTTGCTTTCTCCAAGTCCCTCCTCTGGCTGATGCCTTCCTTTCTTTTATCCATCTGGCTGCACCAGGTCTCAGTGGCCGCACACGGGCTCTTGGTTTCAGTATGGGGGATTCCTTCCCTGACCAGGGATGGAACCCGGGCCCCCTGCACTGGGAGTGTGGCGTCTTGACCACTGGACCACCAAGGCAGTCCCTGGTGCCCTTCTCATCCTTCAGGCCTCAGCTTACATGTGGACTTCCCAGTGACGTCTCCTCTAGAGCACCCCCCCACCCCACATCATCACTGCCACTCTGCTGGCCTCTCCCTGGCACCTCTAACCTGTGATCACGCCATCTACCTGTTTGTGTACCATCTGTCTCCTACCTGTCTCCCTCTGTCACAGTGCAAACTAATGGAAGGCCTGTCTGTTCACCACTGGGGTCCACAGGCACTCAGTCCAGCGTCCAGCAACCAAACAACGTTTGTTCCATGACCAAATTTCAGAGACGACGGGGAGGCCCTCTGCATGGGTTATCAAGCAGAATCATACCCCTGTTCAGCAAAAGAGGGAGAGGGCCTCTCTTCTTCTGAGGCGATGCACCAAAAGCTGCGTGAGCCTGGGGCAACCGGCGGTCATCTTTGCCACCAAGTTTTCTGGGAAATGATGGCAACTTAGTGGAAAGCGGAGCCAAGAGATGGCAAGACGTGGCCTGCTAGGGGGACGTTGTTGGAGACTCTGGACCCAGCCATTGCTAAAGCCCCCACCCCAAGGCAGCTCATGGAGGAGGACTCTGAGGCTGAGAGAGATGATGAGAACCCTCCAAGGGCAGGCCACCAGGAGAAACAGGGGCTGGAATCAGAGCCCAGGGCCCTCTACCACACAAGCAGAATCCAGTCCCTCGCGGCAAGCGTGAGCCCCTCCCCACAAGGACACAAGCCAAGTCTGCACAGGCCTGCCAGCTGACAGCCTAGGAAGATGGGAGGCGATTCCACGAGGAACTGAGACGCCTGGGCAAGAGCTCACCCTGAGCCAGGAAGAATAAGCCCCGTGTCTGGCCCTGCTGTGGGGTAGCGATGAGGACACATACAGAGAAGGGCGCTCCTAGGGCGGGCCTCACCCTGGCCCCGGGGACTCTTGACCCCTTGGGACTCTGGAGCCCTGGGGACTCTCGTCTAGAGCCTGTTCCACCACAAACTCCATAGCATAATAGGACAGAAGCAAGCCTTTGAGCACGGCATGAGGAACTGAAGCCCCCTCCCCACAGGGCACCCTAGATGAACCCCGTGATAGGAGACAGTCCTCAGCAGGAGATAGCAGGCAGTACCAGGCTCACTTATGAGTCAAGTCTCTGGGGGATGCCCAGAAGTCCTGCAGGAGAATGTGGCGGAAGGCTGAAGTCTTGAGAGGGCAGGTCGGAGTGAACATCACGGGGCCCGGGTTATACAGTCAACGCGACCTACTTAATCCTCCAGGTTGACAAGGCTGGAAGGGGGACACAGAGGCACGCCGCTCCCTGTCCCCCAGCTCCCCCCCAGGGACACTGTTTCTCCCACCCCACCCCGCTCCTCGGGCAGGACCTCTCTAATTCTACCCTCTCTCCCCAACTCCAGCCCCACCGCCCACCAGTGTGCTCTCAGACCCTGGGTTGGCACAGCTCCACCCTTGGCCCTGCCCCCTTGCCTCCTCGGGGACAGGACAGGACCGGGAGCAGGGGGCACCCACCTCTGTGGTGGTGACAGGAGTCTGGCCGATGCCCTTGTTGACCGCGTCCCAGGACCGGGCCGTCAGCATGCAGGCGAACAGGGGGTAGAGGTCGCCGGCTCCCAGGCGCTGGCTGTACTTCCTCACACTCTGCATGTCGGTCCAGATCAGCGACTGCCAGAGGCGACAGTAGTCCAGGCGGAACTCTTCCGTGAGCGCCTACAGCGGGGGCAGCATGGCAGGTCAGGGGACAAAGACCTTGTCTCCACCTGGTGTGACCACCGTGAGCAGGGGCGGGGGAGACCATGACACCTGTCCGTTCCCCCCCATAGTCAGCCATCCTTGAAGATGCAAGCACAAAGCTACTGTTGGGTCAGCCTTGGTCCTGGAGAGTGTTAGAGGCTACCACCAGCCCACCAAAATCTACACTCCCCTTTTCTTCCCCCGTACAGGCTACCACCAGGCCTTCCTCCTTTTTAGATGTAGCCCTCTGCCTGAGTGCTGACCGATGGGATGTGTCAGAAGCTCCACTTCCAGACCTGGTCTGTGAAAACGTTCCCAGGCATATTCCTCTGAGCCCTCACCCGACTCCTGGGGGCTGGTGGGCGAGACCCTCAAAGAGACCCCGGGAGGTGCAGCCTCGGTCAGCCTCTGCCTGCAGGCTCCTCCACGCACCCCGGACTGGTGTGTAAGCAGGCAATGAGATGTCTGTCGTGTCTGGGCCATCACTCATTTAGGGGCTGTGTCCACCCAAAACTAACATGCCCAGCATCACTGAGCCTTTCAAAGGAATCCCAGGTTTGGGGATGTGTGTGCGATCAGAGCTCTGACCAGAGGAGTGGGAGACCAGCAGGGAAACCTCGCCAGAACCATTGGCTTCATGGAATCAAACCAGGACCTGGGATCGGCAGGGAACTTGTCAACTTCCCGGCAGCAACACACGGCTCACTGGCACCAGCTCTCTGTCCCCAGTTCCAGAGGATGGACTCAGGGTCATCCAACCTCTGTGAGTTTCCCACCCCTCCATGCTTCCCCACTAAACACGACCTCCTCACTGCAGCTGAGTGACCCTGCCCCCTGCCCCATCTAAGCTCATCTGAGAGCAGCTCACCTCCCAGGGTCTGGCTGGCCTGGGTTTCCCTGGGGAAAAGGGATTTTTTTTTTTTTTTTTTTGGCAGCTGACAAAGTCGATTCACACATCCAGGTACAATCTCATCGACCCCTCAAGGCTGCTGCTAAACGAGGGATTATCATTCTCACTCTGTTGTTGGTGTTCAGTCACTCTGTCGTGTCTGACTCTTTGCGACCCCATGGACTGCAGCACACCAGGCTTCCCTGTCCATCACCACCTTCCGGAGTTTGCTCAAACTCATGTCCATTGAGTCAGTGATGCCATCCAGCCAACTTGTCCTCTGTCACCCCCTTCTGCGGAGCAAGCTGGGGCTCAGAGAGCTTGGAGAGCTCATGTGAGCATGACTTGCACAAAATGATGGCCCTAGGGTGTAGGGCAGCGCCCTCTCCAGCTACCTTGCCATTGATCCTGTTTCTGTGGTGGACAGGGGAGTTCAGAGGGCTCTGAACCAGGCAGGAGCAGAGCCTGGGGCCGGCCGGTGGGAAAGGGCCCTCCTACCTGGTACAGCCCGTGGTCCAACAGGACGATCTCCACCTTTCCCGTGTCCGGCCGCTTCCGCACCAGCACGTTGCCCGGGTGGGGGTCACAGTGCACGAAGCCGTTGACAAAGATCATCTCACTGTACATCCTGCCCAGGTGGCGTGAGATCTGAAAGAGAAGGGAGCCGGGTGGGAGCTGCACCGTGCTACCACCTGCCTCAGAGACTGGCTGGGCACGCGGCCACCTTCAAGAGGAAGGCCTGAGCAATCATGGTGGAAGCGATGGCTTGAGACCCTGTAGTTCTTGAGTTGACGAGAGAAGCTGATCGCTAATCCGGCTTTTCCTAACTTTAGCTCCACGTTCGATTCAGCTGGAACTCAGAAATGTTGGGGGTGGTCCCCAGGCATCTGTAGTTTTTTAAGCGTCCAGGGTGATTTTAATGGATGGCGAGACGGGAGAACCGCTGCTTCTAGGGTTCCTAAAGGCTGTAACACCCACCTCTCCACACTTCCCTGTTTTTTTTGTGAGTCTTTTTCCCTTCTTTCTTATCACTCCCTCTTCACTTTTTCCCCCCAAAGCTGAATGTGGGTTGGAAAGCTGGGTTGGGGGTAGGGATCATTCTCTCTGCCCCTCCTCCAAGGCCGGGGGTGCTGAGTACCAGGGACAGGTGGCCCCAGCATCTCCAGGTCAGCTCCAGGGGCACCTGGAGTCACATGCCCGCCTCCCCTCTCCCTTCAGGCCCCTTTCCCTACTCCCCTCCCCAGCAGAGCCCAATGCTAATCTGATTTATGATGTCTGCACAGAAGAAATGACACTGGAGAGGCCATTTAAATCATCCTGTCAGGGCCGCTCTCCCTGCCCAGGCAGCCTCCTTATCTCTACTCCCTTTTTATTAAAGCTAAAAGCCTTTTCCCAGCTAGGGAACAGCTGCTGAAGAGAGGCAGACCCGGCCCCACAGATGGTCTGTTGACAGGTTTCCAGGGGACAAAGGGATGCTCATCCCAGGAAGCTGATGTCCTGAGGGCACACGCTGCCCTCAGTATCCCTCAGCCTCGCCTGGACCCCATGGGCACTAACAAACATATCTCAGCCAGAGGAGAGGAGGGGCCCCCGGGGTAAGGAACACGGAACTAGGGCCTTAAGATAAAGACTCAAGTCCTTTCCTTGGCCTGCGTGTGTGTTCAGTCGTTTAGTCGTGTCCGACTCTTTGCAACCCCTGGACTGTTTAGCCCACCAGGCTCCTCTGTTCATGGGACTTCCCCGCAAGGATGCTGGAGTGGGTTGCCATTTCCTCCTCCAGGAGATCTTCCCAACCCAGGGATCGAACCCATACCTCCTGCATTCTCTGCATTGGTTCCTTGGCCTACAAAGTCTGCTTTGACCAGGCCCAGCCTCCATCCCTGGTCTCAATCTTGTACCACTGACATTCCAGCCATAATTGATCTCTCTTCTCAAATAATCCCTGTGCCTTCCTACTCTGGTCCTTTGCACATGATGTTTGTTCCAGGAGCATCATTCCATTTCCCCTTCACCTGGTTCACTCCTCTCTTCCTTCCCATCCCAGCTGAGCATCATTTCCCTGGGGATGCCTCCCCTGCCCTCCTAGATTAAACGAGGTTCTCCTGCCATACACTCTCATAGGATGCTGCAGACTGTTCCTTTTCCTTTTTTTTTTTTAAACGGTGCTGCTTTTTGTTTTGTTTTCAGTTTTATTTATTTATTTTTGATGGGGCTGGGTCTTCATTGCTGTGCAGGCTTTTCTCTAGTTGCAGCAAGCAAGGGCTCCTCTCTAGTGTAGCCCTCACCTGTGGTGTGCAGGCCTCTCATTGTCCTGGGCTCTCTTTCTTGGGGGCACAGGCTCTAGGGCATGCAGGCTTCAGCACTTGGGGCACACGGGCTCAGAGCGGCCCTCCTGGGCTCTAGAGCACATGCTCAACGGTTGTGGTGCACGGGCTTAGCTGCTCTGCAGCATGCGGGATCTTCCTGGACCAGAGATCAAACCTGTGTCTCCTGCACTGGCAGGCAGATTCCTTACCAGTAAGCCACGAGGGAAGGCCTGTAGTTTGTTTTTTTTGTTTGTTTTTTTAATCACTAGCACACTCTTTGTGTTCTTATTTGATTAACAACCATCTGGCCCACTGTTGTAAGCTCCTATGATGACTGGAACTGATTGTTTCATTACATAGTTTCATTGAGGTCTAAGTTCCATATCATAGACTGGCTCTGTTATCCATCCCCTTGCCTGTAAACAGGCCAAACATGTGAATACAGGACTCTGCCTTCAACATGAGTGAGACCCTGGTCTCTCCACATTTTTCTGAGATGCCACGGTTCTCGCCTCTGATGCTTATCCTAACCCCATTAGTCTCCTCTGAATCCCAATCCATGATAATTGACCTCAAATTCAACCATCAAGAATAATTCTACTTTAGTAACCACAGCTGTCATCCTTATTAAAGGGCCCTAAAACTAAGCACAACTGTTATCCCCATTTTGCAGATTAGGAACTAAGATTTGTCAAAGGTTTAACTTACCCAGAGCTACCTGGCTGGAAAGAAGCAAAGCCAGGATTCAAACCAAGTGAAACCTAGGCTTCTAGGAACCATAATTCTATACTGGCTCACAAGGACGTCTGCACTTCTCAATTGAACTTCATGACCTTGAACAAGTTAGTCAAACTGTCAGCTTCAGTAACACAGAAATAATAATAGTGCCACCCTCACAGATGACGGTCGGGCAAATGACAGCATCGTGGTGCTTGGAACCCAGCATGACGCCCGCTAGTGCCCCTGATTCCTCATAATACTCCTGGAGGGGCCTAAGACTAGGTTTCAATGTACCTGTTTGTTTTTTAAGAAGTTAGTTTATTTACTTATTTATCTCTGGCTGCATCAGTTCTGAGCTGTGGCACGCGGGTTCCAGGGCGTGTGGGCTCAGTAGCTGGGGCGTGTGGACTTAGTTGCTCTGCAGCACACGGAATCTCAGTTCCCCGACCAGGGACTGAACCTGAGCTCCCTGCGCTGGAAGGCAGAATCTCAATCACAGGATCACCAGGGAAGTCCCTACTTGTGCCTTTTAAAGGAATGATGGAATGAGGGTTAAAGAGGCTAACTGAAGTCCTGAGGCTCCGACTGTGCCATCAGGGCCCTGCTACCACGCACTCCAGCTCCCATCATTTCTCCTGGGGGGAAAGGAACCCAGTACCTCAGTGTCTGTTGGCAGCAGGAACAGCCTTTGCCCCGTGTCAAGTCTCAGACTCTGGCTGAGATGGGGGGTATTTCCTGGGAGAGGGAGCCAAGCCAGAGCCAGTCCCTGGATGAGCCAGCAGGTCCCTACCTCGGCACCCCCAAGAACCCCTTTTAGGGAGGCTCTTGGGAGCTCTATGGAGCCGAACCCTGAAGGGCCGTATCTGCCAAACCAATTGCATTTATTAAGTCATAATTCATTTTTATTTGTCAAGGACGCATATGAGGTCCAATCAGGGCTCCTGATCAGCCCAAGATAAGCAGGGCAGCCAGATGGAGCTGACGGAATTTCAGCCCAAAGCAGAGAAATGACATTTCATTTAGTCTGAGCCAACCTGTCATGGGGAGATGTATGATCTCCTCGAAGCTTTTTGAAATATTGCTGATCGCTATAGGCCCCATATTACGACATTGAGAGGTGGCCCCGAGGGGTCTGGGGACTCAGGCTGGGGGAGCCTTGGCCCATGAGAACTGAGCTGCTGCTACGGGACGAGGAAGAGCAAGAGGCTGCCGACCGCGGCTCAAATGCAAAGCGTTAGTCTCTCAGTCGTGTCCGACTCTTTGCGATCCCGTGGACCGGAGCCCGCCAGGCTCCTCTGCCCATGGGGATTCTCCAGGCAGGAATTCTGGAGTGGGTTGCCATGCCCTCCTCCAGGGGATCTTCCCAACCCAGGAATTGAACCAGGGTCTTCTGCACTGCAGGCAGATTCTTTACCACCTGAGCCACCAGGGAAGCCCTTCCCCATCTGGCTGCCCCTACCTGGCATCTTTCCTTTTGGGGGCTGTTTCTGATGTTCATTTTAACCAGATATCACCTGGACAGGCAGATGGGGAAGGCAGAGACAGGACTGGGGTCCAGCCTGTGCCACTGGCTTCACCCTGGGGCCACCCTAGCACTGCCACTGCGGGCACAAGCAACCTGGCGGCCAAGTCACCTCCCCTCTCAGTCTGGGTCTAAGTTCCCTTAGCTGATAAGTGGGACTGGCCCCATCTATTCTACTTCCTCGCAGAGCAACCTTGAGATTCAAGGTCAAAATGTGACTGCACAAAAGGGAACGCACTTTACACAGGATACTATATGACACAAAGATGCTTGCTTTCTATAATGAAGTATCTTAGTATTTTAAACTTGGGAGAAAATATACCCATTATCACCATCAAAGAGTAATTTTCAAAAAGTTAAAAAACTTGAATATGGTACAAATATAGACTGAACATGTGTCAGAGGTTGTGAAACTCATCAATACAGGAGCCCGCAAGAAGGTAGCTACTGCTAAGTCACTTCAGTCGTGTCCAACTCTGTGCGACCCCATAGACGGAAGCCCACCAGGCCCCACCGTCCCTGGGATTCTCCAGGCAAGAACACTGGAGTGGGTTGCCATTTCCTTCTCCAATGCATGAAAGTGAAAAGTGAAAGTGAAGTCGCTCAGTCATGTCTGACTCTTTGCGACCCCATAGACTGCAGCCCACCAGGCTCCTCCATCCATGGGGTTTTCCAGGCAAGAGTACTGGAGTGGGGTGTCATTGCCTTCTCTGCAAGAAGGTAGAGCTAGTTCAAATTGAAGATTTTCAGGGACTGGGAATTTATGGGCATTTAAACAGGAATAAGAGGCTAAGATTCCAGGATTAGATACAAAACTGGTTATTGGCTGACTGGGCAATAACGAAATCATAACCTTTGGGTTATCTTTTCCAGTGGGGAGGAGTTATTGGCATCTCTACTGGATAAGATCTACAGGTTGACATATGACTTCAGCCTAAGCCCTTAATTGTCAACAGCAAAGTCAGACAAAAGTACATTCCCTTAGATACTAAAAAATCCTCAGGTAGGCTGCTTAAACAAATGCTCAAGGATGACTTTGAAAGGACAAACTGCACACTCCCATCTCTAAATTTGGGGTAGCTTTTCCTTTTCCTGGCCACACTACACAGCATGTGGGATCTTAGTTCCCTAACCGGGGATTGAACCCAGGCCTCCTACATTGGGAGCACAGAGTCTTAACCACTGGACCACCAGAGAAGTACCTCAGTGATTTTTCTTATCTATCAGAGTTGCAGTAAATTGTAAATTGCCGAGAGAAAGGCAGCCAGTCCCCTCCCTCCTACTCACAGAAGCACCGAGAGTCGCAGAGGAAACCTAAGGCCATTACTGGGTACAAAACCCTCTCTCCATCCCTTCCATATACCTGGTTCTATCTCCTCCTCAAGAACAAACAATTTTAAATGAGGCTGCAGTGAACGTGGGCGAGCAGGTATCCTTTTCGTATGGGTTTCATTTCCTTTGGATGTATACCCAGAAGTGAAACTGCTGGGCTATATGGTAGGTCTGTTTTCAGTGTTTTGAGGAACCTCCATATGGTTTTCCATAGTGGATGCACCAACCTGCATCCCCACCAACAGTGCACAAGGGTGCCCTTTTCTCCACCTTCTCACCAAGGCCGTTATCTCTTGTCCTCTCGATGACAGCCATTCCAGCAAGTGTGAGAGGGTGTCTCATTGCGTGGTTTTTGTTTGTATTTCCCTGACAAGTAGTGGTGGTGAACACCTTCTCGTGTGCCCCTTGGCCATCTGTATATCTCCCTGGGAGAAATGTCAGCTTCTCTAAGGCTGCCCCTTACCCCGTTAAGGGCAGTTATCTGCCTAAAGACCGGAGTCCCGCCTTTTCCCAATGGTAACAGCTGACACTCTGTGCCACCCACCATTTCAGGCAAGTTATCTGAACGCACAGCCACCTCTGCAGGAGACAGGTGAGGGAAGCGAAATACAAAAAGAGGAGGCAGCTTGGTTACCTGGCCAGCAGTTAGTGAAACCAGGGTCCAATCCAGGCGGCCTGGCTCCAGGGAGCACAGTTTCAATCACCAACCCCTTCTGCTTCTCCACTCACGGGAAAGCTCCTTACTGGAGGCAGAAACTGCACCAGAAATCCTCTGCAGGTCCCCACAGCAACCAAGAAAGCATTCCATTTGGAGAAAAGAGGCACAGTGGGAAATCCAAGGCTGTTTGTCTAACCAAAAATACACTGTTAACTAAAGCCATAGTATAGCTCTTTTTAGGGGAAAAAAAAAATCAGTGACAAGTTTTTAACAGTTCCATGTAAAAAGAATGTGCCACTCACATAAGTGATTTCAGTAATCATGTAACCCCTTTATGTTTCTAACAGTAGGGAGGGGAAAAAAGAACAGAAATCTATTTTTTTTTTTAAGTTTGAATAAAGAATTAAATTAGTAAATAATATCTAAATCAGAGTTATTTTTTTATTTTTCTCAAAACTTGAGTTGGTTGAAAGCACTTTAATTATTCTATAATTACATGGATTAATGTATTCCCACCCCCCACGGGAAAGTCTATGTTCTTGGGGGTGTCATGGAAGCAAGGCCAAGATATTAATAATCACACAAGTAGCCCGATATTAAGTATAAAAAGGTTAGTAATTCGAGCTCTCTTTGCCATTTCCCTGGTGGCTGCCCAGGCTTCTAGAGGCCAGAACCACAGCCTTCAGGGCCAGACAACTGCCCCAACCACTTTCCCCTCCACCTCAATCCCACCCCTGGGATATATAAGCCTCAGTTCCTCACTGCTTCCCAATCACAGAGTGGTCAATCTCAGCCAGCAAAGTCCCTGAGAGTGAAGACAGAGGGAACTTCAGCCACACATGGCTGGGAGATGTAGCGAGGAAGAAAGAGGAACTGGGTTCACTGACAGGAACCTGGGGGAGTTTCTCTCATCTCGGAGCCTCCAGGAGCTTGGTGAGAGCTTCTCTAGACTCGGCTTGAACCGGGACAGTGCTTGAGAACGAGGGCATGGAGTATCCACAGGCCAATAAGGGCTCCTGGCTAGTGACACTCACAGGGTCATGGCTACCAGCGGGGCGGGGAGTGGATCCAGGGGCCACGGCTCCAGGAAGACACAGATATCAACCTCTGACATCCCCACTATGGGCAGCAATTCACTCTGAAGAAATATGTGTCCACATCCATCCACCCTACCGAGGTCAGTATTTTAAAAAAAATGACCAAAGAGTTTTTCCCTAAATTTCCCCCTTCTTTTGGCAAATATTTTATTGCCAGAGTTCCAATAAAATAGGCTGTGCTGAGTATGGACTGTGGGTCCTGCCCCACCTGCTTCACGTTTCAATCATCAAACAATCCAACACTTGTTTTTTTTTTTCTGGCTGCACCACAGGGCGTATAGGATCTTAGTTCCTTGACCAGGGATCAAACCTGTGCCCCCTGCGATGGAAACATGGAGTCTTAGCCACTGGAAGCACAAGTCTTAACCACTGGACCAGAAAAGTCCCTGATGCTCTCTTGCATCCACTTTACAGCAGGCAACTGAGGTTTCCCAAGGATGATGTGCACCCCCAAGGCGACACAGTTCTTAAGCAGCAGAGCCAGCGCGAGAATCCAAGAAGGCCAACTCCAAAGCGATGCTGTCCCCACTCGTGACACCCCTGCTGCTGGGGAAATGAGTCTCCAGGAGCCCACTTGTGCACCTAGATGCCTCCAACATCCCCGAGCTTCTAACGACCTGATGTGAGAGGTTACAGAGAGGGGGCGATGGGAGGAGATGTTTTTACTCTAGTGATTTCAGTTAGTCTTGTTGTTAGTCGCTCAGTAATGTCCGACTCTTCTGTGACCTCAAGGACTGTAGCCTGTCAGGCTCCTCTGTCCATGGAATTTCCTAGGCATGAATAGTGGAGTGGGTTGCCATTTCCTTCTCCAGGGGGGTCTTCCTGACCCAGGGATCAAACTCATATCTCCTGAACTGGCAGGTGGATTCTTTACCACGGAGCCACCAGGGAAGCCCTGTGATTTCAGTAACCGGAGTCTTTGTGCCTCTTCGGCTTCTCCTCCCTGGTCTTCTGAGTGCCTTCCACCACACAGTCAGAGAGGCTCCTAAATGGGAAATGACACTGAGCACTAAGGCAGAGTCCTGAACAGTGCGAGCTGGGATCGGGCAACAAGAGGGAACCCCCCAGGCAGTATGGCTTTTAGAAACAGAATGCTCAACCAATGACCACTGATCACCCCTGAGTGGACACACTCATGGACAGCAGAGGTAGGTGGACAGGAGAGAATTAAGAAGATTCTCAGAGATTCTATGGAGGAAGACGTGCCGCTATGACTAATAATGTCATGAATTATAAATGACTTTTCTTTTTTTTTTTACAAAACCTCACAGCCTGCAAGGCCTGCACAACCACCCCACGAAGGAAGTACTGTTATCCCTACAATTGTATAGATGAGGAAACCCAGGGGCACCTGGCCAATAAATGGCAGAGCCATGCACACCCCCAGGGGGCCCGACTTCAAACCCTCTGCCCTGCCTGCCACACGCCCAAGCTCAATGACACCTGGCCAGCCCACTTCTCCCACACTCTGTCCACAGCTCTCCTATAGCTCTGACATGCCAGGCCTGCACACAGTAGGTACTCAAGAAACATCTGCTGGAAAACACGTTTGAGATCTCTTCACTGCTTCTCCAGTGACGCAGGATGGAAAGACTACCAGAAAGAAGGAACATGGCAAGGGGAGCTGGAAACACGTGTGATGGAACCCAGGCCCTGACTGCCCTTCCTCACCAGCCCAGCTAAAATGACTGGAAAGAAGGCAAAAAAGGCTGAGACCCCCCGCCTCCCCCCGCAACAGTAGAGAGTAGAAGGGCCAACAACAGCAGGCAAAGCGATTAGCAAGGCTATGTTTGCAGGGGGAGCAGACAGCCACTGAGAAATGGCGCAGCAGGCGACAGTGGGGAACTGGATGACAGCTGTCTCAGACCAGAGAGGCCAGCCCAGCAGGGCCCTGGGACCTCTGAGACACAGGCTGGGGTGCAAAGTAAGACCTAAACCTCCAGATCCCCTCCCGATCCCGATGGAAGACATGATTTGCTCTCTGGAGTGGTAAAAAGACAGATTCTGCCACACACACCACAGACCAGAGCGCCACCCTGAGGACAGAGGACCCGGCCCAATTCCACATAATGACCATGCAGAGCACCCGGCCCTCTTTCCCCAGCAGGCTCCTGGGCCTCTGGAGTGGACAGGCTGGTGTCTCTTGCAAGCCCCTCATCTCTGCATCCAGCTCATCCTTACCGGACTGTGCATGTAGGCCACCAGGCCTCTAGTCCCCATCTCATCCAACCCCAGCTCCTGACTTTGTCACCTTTCTCTCGGCTAATTTCACACAAATTCAATAGGGCCTCGGCCCAGGTAGGGTCTTAAACACACTCTCACTAAAATCCAATTAACCTTCGATAAAGGTCCCGCAATCAATAGTCATCCTGTGGCTTGAGGAGGCTGCATCCAGCCCAGGCAAGCACGCTCCCACATGACCTTTATTCTTAATGAAATCAATGACAGTCACTGTCACCAGCTCTTAAAGTGACTGGCAAATATGATCACTGGGTCAGGCCCTCAGTAATATGCCGCTTCTGGGCTCAGAGCAGAGACGAATGAGGGCCCCTGCAGGCTGCGGGCACTGCAGGCCCCACACTGGGCAGAGAGCCCACCTAGGCAGGGCAGCCACGTGCCTGGATGCACAAAACAGCGGAGGTGAGGCCTGAGGGCCCACCTGGGGCAGCCAGGGGCCCCCTGGCCCTGTGGCAGGTGGCTCCTGAACTCCAGTGAGTGTCTGAACCACCTGGAGAGTTTGTAAAAATGCTGATTCTCGCAAGCCCTCCCACCCCAGATTCTGATAAGTCGGTTTGGGATGGGGCCCAGGCAACTGCATTCAGGTCTTATCTCCTGGCAAGCCGAGAGCGGCTCTTCTGTAAAGTATCCGAGCAGAACAGACCCTTAAGAGTCCAGCTAACCCAACACCTCCAGTAAGCATATTGAGGCCCAGAGAAGGAAGCAATTTGTCCAAGGTCACACAGCGGCCCACTGGCAGAGATGGAGCCTGAACCCAGGTCTCTGGCCTGCTAACATGGTGTTTTCTTAGCTGAGTCTATCAGGAACTGGCCACTTAGACTGGTCTTCAGGTCCTCACATATGAGGCCCAACTGGGCTGGGGTGCTGTGGGGTGAGGGGGGCCTCTTCAAGGGAAGTGGGGACGACTAACTGCTGGAGGGATCTGCAGCCCTGCCCATCTCCCCTCCAGAGCCACTTCCTGCTGAGCCAACAGCTTGTAGCAGCCAAGATGCCACTAACTACCCTTCCCCCCAGGATCGTGGCAAGATCTGCCTCTGGTCACTCCCCCCTGTCCCCTGCAGGACATGCCAAGCGACACTCAGCCAGGCAGTCCTCAGCAGGGACAGTGACGCCAGGGACAGGCCCACTCAGGCCCACAGTCCTAGGGAGGCTTCGGAACCTCAAAAGTTTGTTAGAAACTTCCATTCACATGGAGTCTTTCACGCTACTCACAAATATACACACACATATACACACAAATATACATACACACCCCACTAATCTTCCATGAGGCCTGTGGCTTTGACGTTGGCTGGGAATTGGGAAATTAACCTAATAACAGGTTAATTTCTGCACAGCAAGGCCTGTTCCTCATCCACTCCTAATATCACTGATGGTCAGCAGAGCACATGGCCCACCGCCCACGGCCTAGTCTAACGTTCCTGTGCAAGGATTGAATGACATCATCTCGGAACACTACCAAAGAGCCTCCCAGGTCACGTAAACCCTAGAAGCCAGGGGCAGGGGCTTAAGAGGAGAAGGAATTAAGACAGTATGGTATTATCAGAAGGACAGACCTACAGACCAAGGGAAGAGAACAGAGCCTCCAGAAAAGACCGGCAGCGGCCTGATGACAAAGATGCCAGGTCTAAACTACCACGCGGTATGATGCCATTAACACGCAGTTCAGGGAGGTGACAGAGGTCATAACAGCAGTGGCTCTGGGGGCAGTAAGAAGGGTGTGGACTCTGAGGGGGCATGAGGGGCCTGCCATGGGGCTAGAAATGGCTTGTGTCTTTGCCCAGCTGGTGAGTACATGGGATGTCCATATGACAACACACGAGGTGTTCCATGAAGATCTGAGACCTCATGTAAGTTATCTTCCTTCCCTGAGTCCTCTTGATTCTTCATCCCTAGAATGGAGACAAGACCTCCCTCCCTCCTAAGATTGTGACACAGAATGAGCATGGCACCCAGAGTCAGGCAGTGAGTAAACATCAATGGTCAAAGGAGGTAACAGAGAAAGGGCAAGCCCCAGGGATGATGATAATAATGAAAACAGCAACAACCATCAACTAGCTACCAATTTGGAGCTTTAGCCATGCACTAGGAGGGTGAACCTAGTCCTCTAGAAAATGGAACAACGCTTGTATGAACTTGACGTGAGCTAGAGAGAGGAGGGCTGCATTCGGATGGTGCCCTGGGAGTTGGCAAAGGTTCTGTCAGTATTCCAACTCCTTCTTCGAGGAGTTACTGGCGTGGCTGTCAGCCTACTAGACTCAGGTTCCCCTGCAGCCCCGGGCAGAGATGCCTGGGAGGAGGATGGAGAAGGTGGAGGAGAAAGGACTCGGAACTCATGCCGACCTGGCTTCCGCTCCTGACTGTCCCTGCTAGCTCTGTGATGCTAGGCAACCTGTTTAACCTCTCTGAGCTTCAGCTTCTCATCTAGAAATGGGATTAATGAGATATCCTTGACAGGGCATCTGTAAGGAGTAGATTATATGTTGTCACATGTTTGGTTCCTATTAGCTGCTAATAAAAAGCAGAGACATTACTTTGTCAACAAAGGTCCCTCTAGTCAAGGCTATGGTTGTTCCAGTAGTCATGTATGGATGTGAGAGTTGGACCATAAAGAAAGCTGAGCACCAAAGAATTGATGCTTTTGAACTGTAGTGTTGGAGAAGACTCTTGAGAGTCCCTTGGACTGCAAGGAGATCCAACCAGTCCATCCTAAAGGAGATCAGTCCTGGGTATTCATTGGAAGGACTGATGTTGAAGCTGAAACTCCAATACTTTAGCCATCTGATGCGAAGAGCTGACTCATTTGAAAAGACCCTGATGTTGGGAAAGATTGAGGGCAGGAGGAGAAGGGGACGACAGAGGATGAGATGGCTGGATGGCATCACGGACTCGATGGATGGGAGTTTAAGTGAACCCCGGGAGTTGGTGATGGACAGGCCTGGTGTGCTGCAGTCCATGGGGTTGCAAAGAGTTGGACACGACTGAGCAACTGAACTGAACTGAGCTGCTAATAATAATTATTGCTATTGTTTTTCCCAGACCAGATTGATATCAGCCTGCCGGACTTTGCATGTTCACAGAAAATAAAACCAACACTCTACTCCAACCTTGCCTCATAGAGGTCAACCCAGGGCACGAGGCTGGCTTAATTTGTCTGCTAATTCATAGGATGTCCACCAGAGTCTGCTCTGCACAGAACACCGGCTTTATCTGCAAAGCTGATTCAAGAGGGTTGAAGTCGGAGCTGTCGAGCCCAGGCCCCCAGAGGACATCACCCAGCCCCAGCTCCCACCAGCCACCTCCAGCCTTCTCCCAGGTAGCCTCACTCAGCCAGGAGCAAGCAATTCAGAGCAAATCTCTGTGTGCACTTTGAAAATCAGAGCTGCCTCTGGTTAAACACCATCACAGCTCTGGGCTCACTGGACCCCAAGAGATGAATGGATTCAGGGGTGCAGCTGGCACGAGAAGCCCACTGCTGCTGGCAGGAAGTAAATTCCAGTAACTTGAAGCCCTTGGGGTCTGCCCTACTCGGCAGGCAGAGAGACCCTGCTCCCCTTTACGACTAGGATAAACAAGAGGTAACCTCCCCTCCCCTCCCCTCCCCTCCTCCCTGGCGCCAAAGACTCTGTACT
>NW_011494773.1:2241144-2262812 GCF_000754665.1 Bison bison bison | reverse complement strand
ACTGGTGGACAAAGGACAAACCAGCCCTGGCTAGAGGCAGGAATGTACCCGCATCCCAACCAAGGGTGCGAGAGGAAGGCGAGCAGGTCTCACCGCACCCTCCTCTGCAGGGAGCACTGCCCAGACACCCTCCAGCCAACGGTGAGGGCAGCAGGCGTCAGAAGCCCCGAGCTCTGCTCCTGCCGAGTGACCCCAGGAGAGCCCTTTGTCTCTGGGCTTCTGCCTATCTCTAAAGCAGAGGTCTGAACTGGAACAGGACTGTTCTCCAGGAAAGCCCAACAGGCAACTCGCGATGGCCGAGCTGCCCCCAGGTGAAGCAGGGCAGGGAGTAGGGAGGCCCCTCCAGCCTCCTCGCCAGCCCAAGAGGCCCCCCGAAGCATTCCAGGAGCCCTGTTTCCCAAGTCAGGGGCCAACGGCTGGTCCCCGGAGGACAAGGCCAGCTGTGGCTCACCTTTCCCAGCCATGCTCTTGGCAGCCTCTTCTTTTATGAACTTCCCTGGTAGCTCAGAGGGTAAAGCATCTGCCTGCAATGTGGGAGACCTGGGTTCGATCCCTGGGTCGGGAAGACTCCCTGGAGAAGGAAATGGCAACCCACTCCAGAATTCTTGCCTGGAGAATCCCATGGACAGAGGAGCCTGGTGGGCTACAGTCCATGGGGTCTCAAAGAGTCGGACACAACTGAGCGATTTCACTTTCATTTTTTATGAAACAAGAGGAGTCCTGGAGTCAGAGAGACGTGGAGTCAGAGAGCTAATTCTAGCTCTATGAGCTGTCTGACCTCAGGCAACGCACCCTCCTTCTCTGAATCTCTGATGCCTCACCTGCAAGATGAAGGCATGCAGGCCTCCCTTCTGAGATGTTTATGGAGGAAAGGGCCTGGCACAGGGTGTTAGGCGTTCAGCAAACAGGAACAGTAAGAGGAGATACGGGATAAGGGAGAAAAGGACAAGCCCAAAGAGTGAGGACAATAATCTCGCTACCATGCTGGAGAGCTCAGCACACACCACGCACTGTTCTAAGTGCGGTGGTGCACAAACCTGTGGTCATCACGACCGTCGTTACAAATGGAGCTCTCATTGTCCCCGCTGACGGAGGCCACACTGGCACTGAGGCCTGGGCTCCCAAGCTGCACACTCTCCGGCCACGTCTCCTGGCTCATCTGCAGAGCCAAGAAGTGGCTTTGTCCTGGGCTGTTCCCCTATGGGGACCCTAGGCTCATCTTTGTGTGTTGCCCTGGATAAAGTAGGGAAGAGCATTTACTTCTACTAGCTCTGGTTGTCCCTTGCATTCCTTCCCCTCACCAGCCACGTGGGGCATGTCACTGCACCCCTCACCCTTCAGGGACTCCCCAGGACCTTGGGGTCACGGCCGAGTTCTGCTCCATCTGCCCGCAGCCCTGCAGAACCTCGCCACTCCTCTGCCCTTCCTTGCAACACCCCTCTGCTCCCACAACTCTGCCACCCTGAGACGTGCGCGCGCACACACACACACACACATGCACACACACACGCACACACATGCACACACGCACACACATGTCTGGAAAATCCCCACTCAGACAGCTGGGGAAGCCGACCTGGGGAAGCGGTGAGCACTTTTTCCGTGTGGCGCCCTGGGGACGGGCTCACACCCCTCGCTGCCTGAAGGATGGTGCTAAGGATGCAGTTGTGACCGACTCCAATGCTGGGCTGGGAAATCCTTGACAAAAGGAACTGTGTCTGGTTCCCCTCTGAACCCACACCCCTCGCACAGAGTAGGGGCTAAACAATGATGAACTCTGGTGAAAAGGTCCCCCCCTCTACCCCTATCTGTGGGACCCCCTGGTCACCAAGAAGAAGGAAATGGGGTTCAGGCCCCCCAGCCCACCAGCCAGCGCTCCCTGAAGGCCGGGGAGTGGCAGGCAGGAGACAGAAGCCCTTCTGTATTCAGCTCTAGGCTACTCACCGGCTCCAGCTATGTCCTCTCTGCCTGATACCTGGAGACCCAGGAAGGGCAGGAGGTGTGTCCAGGCCCCGCAGGATGGAAGATTAAGTCCTGAGAGTCTGCACCACTGTTCTCACATTTCTGCAAGCTGTGGGGCTCGGATGACACAAGACAGATGGTGATAATCCCCTGTTCAGGCAGGGCCTGTGGGAGGGGCCCAGCGCGTGCCCGCACCCCACTGCCCGCTGCCAAGCCTGGCTCAGGAGATGGGTGGAGGGCTGCCCTAGAGCACCTGGAAGGCTGCTTCATGCTCCAGAGATTTAATAACTCTTCAGAAAAGACAGGCCCCGCTTCCAGGCCGTGAGACCTCCCCTGGACACACCTGCCCTCACCGGGCAGACCCCGCCCGCAGCAGAGCGCGCTCAACTCACCTCGTTGACGTCAATCTTGTTCCGCTCCATGTAGTGCCTGTCGTTGACCTGCCCGCCATCCACAAACTCCATCAGAAGCACCCGCTTGGTGGACAGCTCCCAGTAGATGTGGGGGACCTGGAGTGGGAGAGCGCAGGTCAGGAAGGGCTGGGAGGCTGGGGGCTCTGGGCAAGGGCTACAGATAGGCACGTGGGCCAGACATCAGCTCACACACCTTCCGGGAACAGGAGGGAAGGCCCAGAGAGACCCCAGCAGAGAGGGGCAGGGAAGGCAGGAGGCAGGCCGAGAAGGAAGGGCAGGCTGCGCCTCCTCCCCCAGCAAGGCCCCAGGCCTCCCCCAGGGACCCTCCTGCTTGGGGACCAGAGAATAAGTTCCCCGCCTTCCTCAGTGCCTTCCAGACACAATGAAGGGCACACACTACAAGTGGGGCTTAGGGGGAAGTACATGGAACCTCTCAAATCTGAGCCACAGTTGGGGTTAAAAGGTATTTCTCTCTCACCAGGCTTATTTCAGGCTCCTCATGTGAATATAAACACTCTGCCTCAGTTTCAACACCTGTACAATGGGTGTAATTATTATATACGTGAATGAATAAATTTTAACCGGGTGATAAATTTTTCAGTTAGGAAGTCCTGAGTTTTCTCATGACCGTTCCCTGCAAGCCTTCTGTGGCAGACAGTGTGCTGAAGCCTAACCCAACACCTATTCCCAATCCTCCTCTTCCCCAGGAAAAACGAAATACTTTCCCTGCCTGCCTTGCAGTAGTTATGGCCATGTGACACAGTTCTGGCTTGTGAGTCACAAGTGGAGGTCTGCTAGAGGATATGGGAAGGCTTTTACTTTCTTAACAAAAAGGGATGTTTATAAATATTGCAACTCTTCTTACCCTTCTCTTCCTACCTTGAGAGTGAAGTGATACCTGGAGCTGCAGCAGCTGTTTTATAACCATGAGGAAAATTCTAAGAAAATCACAGAGATCCCAGTTCTGACACCGTCAGACCACTGAGACAATATCAACAGGCAACTGCGGCAAGTCTTCCTGTTATGTGAGGAAAATACATTCTTTTTGTTTAAAACACTCTAGATGGAGCTGTCAGTTATGTACAAACAAATGCATTCCTAACTGATATACTCTCTAATTCCCTCTGATTCTAAGGACACCCAATAACCAAAAAGATACTAGATTTCCCTAGAAGCAGCCAAGATGTTGGGCTGTACCAAGGACTGCCGAGTGCCATGTGAGTGAGTGACACCTATGAGTCGCACCGATGTCAGGAAGGAGGAAGGACCAGGCTTTCAGCATGCCACAATTCCCCAACAACTTCATGGGCTTATTCCAGTTACAGATAAAGAAGCAAGGGCAGCTAATTCAAGCGATTAGGGGGAATAAGTTCTTCCCTCATCCCAGCTCTCAAAGTTCACATAGCAGTAAGACAGCAGGCTTGAGCCAAGAAACTTTTTTTGCTCCCCGCTCTACTAACAACTGTTGTGTTTGAATCTAGCCACTTAAATCCTCCATGCCTCTGTTTTTCTCATTAAAAAGGAGACTGTGGGACTTCCCTGGTGGTCCAGTGTTTAAAAGTCTGGGCTCCCAATGCAGGGGGGACAGGTTTGATCCTTGGTCAGGGAACTGAGATTCTGCATGCCCTGGGCATGGCCAAAATAAAAGAAAAAAAAGGAAGGAGACTCTTCCTGCTCCATCTCAATAAGGAGTACTGGGGACAAAGCGGGCCGTACATACAGGAGAACCCTCTGGAACAAATTTCCTACTGAAACCAAGGCATCATTTTGTTTACTCCTTTCCTGCGGTTTTTGCCATTTAAAAATCTAGACCAATGGAGAAATCTGGGACCCTATGTCACTTTGAACTTAAAAGTCGGTCTCGCTTGGCATTTTTTAAAAAGTCTCTTTAAAAAGACGAGTACAAGTTTGCTGCTGCTGTTTGAAAGAAAGTGAAAGCAGCTCAGTCGTGTCCAGTTCCTTGCAATCCCATGGACTGTAGCCTGCTAGGCTCCTCTGTCCATGGAATGCTGCAGGCAAGAATACTGGAGTGGGTAGCCATTCCCTTCTCCAGGGGATCTTCCCAACCCAGGGATCGAACCCAGGTCTCCCGCATTGCAGGCAGATTCTTTACCAGCTGAGCCACCAGGGAAGATGCTGTTTGAGGCTTCCAAGTAAAAGGGACATACTTGGGGGTTAAGTCTTTCCCCTGGTATGCCTGGGGCCGAAGCTTGACAGTGGGGTGCCTGGGGCTCTAGAGACTCGCTGTCAGACACCCCTCTGTGCCTGCCTGGAGCAACGTGGAAAACAGCCATGCAAGAGCCAGAGATGCAAAGAGAAAACTCCAAGGCTGGAGACTGCCTGGGTTTTGGTCAGGGTTCTAAGTGTGCTGAGACCCCATCCCCTGCCTTTCCCCCAGGTCTCCCTCCAAATGCAGCCAACCCAGCCTCACAATAGATGTGTGTCTGCGGAGGCACTGCTTAGCTCTGAAACAGCAGAGACAGCACCCACCCCCATCCCCGCCAGAAAAAAAGCAAGGCAGAGGGGTTTGTCGTGGGATGGATGTAACACAGAAATGACTGCAAAATGCAAAAGTGCTTCCTGCTCAGTTAGGAGACACTTGGCCTGACGGGATACAAGATCAAGCGACTTGCCCCTAAATCAGCACGTGAGCAGGAGGGTTAAGGGGCACCAGGTGAAATTCACTTCACCCCAACACTCATGTTTCACCATCATTCCTTTCTCAGCTTTTTCCATCAAAGAAGGGAAAATGAAGGAGAAAAATTTTGAAAGAGGCAATAAGAACCACCCTGTCCCCTGCCCAAACAAAAATCAACCTGGGAGGCTCGCAGTCAAGGTGCCTGCTGACCCCAGAGGCAGGGTCACACCCGGCCCTGAGGACCTCTGGGTCTGGGGGGGGGTCTACCTCCTCACAGCAGGAGGGCCCACCCCTGTAGGCCCCGTCTGCCCCCCATACGAGAGCCAATCGTGACCCCAAGAAGGAGAACAGAGAGGAGGGAAAGTTCCAGCCCAAGACCTTGACCTCAGCCTCATTAACGGGCCCTGACCTGCGCTTCCTCTTTGTTCTGGTGCCTGGCAAGCATACCTGGGAAGGAAGGCCTGGCACGTCTGGGCATCATCTGGGGCCACGGAGCTCCCCGAACCTGAGGCCAGTGGAGCAGGGCACAGGCCTGCAGTCAGATGGCCAGGCTGGAGCCCCAGCTCTGCCTCTGCCAAGCTGTGTGACTTGGGTAAGTTGCATAATCTCTCTGAGCAGCGGTTCCCTTGCCTGTAAAAGGCTGATGACAATTACAATGAAAGCAACGTTCCCTGCTTCCTACAGGCATGGATGAGGTCCTGGTGCTCAGCAGCACAGCAGCCGCCATACGACAGCCACAGAGAATTTCACAGGTGGTTCTGATACAGAACCAAGGCTGAGAGTTGATGCTACAGACAGCTCAGCATAACTCAGACTGTTGTGATTGTTTTGTGAAAGTTGCTCAGTCACTTCCAACTCTTCGCAACCCCAGAAACCTTTGCAATTCTCCAGGCCAGAATACTGGAGTGGGTAGCCTTTCCCTTCTCCAGGGGAATCTTCCCAACTCAGGGATCGAACCCAGTTCTCCCGCCTTGCCAGTGGATTCTTTACCAGCTGAGCCACAAACTCAGATCTGCCCATCAATTATTCTAGAGGGACCAGAGCACAGTGGTTTAACAGGTGAGCCTGGGGCCAGGCTGCCTCTGCCCTTTCCCAGGAAGCTGTATGACTTTGGACGAGTGACTTCATCTCTCTGGGCCTCATCTTCCCCGAGGCTGACATGGAGTTAATAATGGCATTTCTCTTGTGGGGTTGTGTAAGGATTAAGGAGGAAATATACAGGGACTTCCCTGATGGTCCAGTGCTTAAGATGCCACACTTCCAATGCAGGGCTCAGGGGTTCGATCCCTGGTTGGGGAACTAGGATCCCACGTGCTGCACCCCATGGCCGAAAAAGAGGGAACCAACGAGTAAACAGACATAAAGTACTTTAAAAAATGTCTAACACAGCCTAGCCATGTAAAAAAAAATTAACGGATACAGTGTTAATAACTAGACATCAGTTCCTCTTAATCTTTGAGATCCTTAGAAAGTTATTTCACCAGAAGCATGCTCATCCTGGCAGGGTTTGCCCCCAGTTTCGAGAGAGTCCCAGGCCCCTTGTGTGCTCAGTTGCTCAGTGGTGTTCAACTCTTTGCAACCCCATGCACTTGGCAATACCCACCAGGCTCCTCTGTCCATGGACTTCCCAGGCAAGAATACTGGAGCGGACTGCCATCTCCTCCTCCAGGAGATGTTCCTGACCCAGCACTAGAGAACCCTGGAGGGGCCCCTGCTCCAGAGACAACCCCCCACCAAGCCCCTCCTTCCCGTATACAGACTCGCTCCCATCCCTTGCAGTCCCAAACCCTGTGTTTTTAAGGCGTCTGCCTCTATCTTGGCCCAGCTGTCCCCAAGGTCAGTCGCAGACCTCACTGCCTGTCCTGTCGCCTCCCACACACTCTGATGCCAGATCCACAAACGCCCTGGTCTTGACCGTTCGGCCTGGCTGCCCCCTCACCTTGGCCCAGTCTCCCTGACGTGCATTTGCATTCGGTGCTCGTCTGAGGTGCGGCGATTTATAGCACAGGGCTGAGGTTATTAAACCCACTGGAAGAGGCCTCACACACCGAGAGGTAAACTCTGCGCTGAGGCTTAATTACGCACAGATGTTGTGATGGGGTGCCAGTGTGCAAAGCAATCTATCTCCTGTTTGAAGAGCTGAACTGGGTGCGTGGCGCAAAATTTGCTTCCCACTTGTTATGTGTTTAGGCAAAATTAATTACTCGGGAGCCTTAATTCCACCATTCTCTTAGGAACGGGGTGCAGGCTTGAGAAGCAGCAGGTCAAATCGTTACATTAATTATTCACCCATTTGGCATCCTCGTTTCAAAAATTTGTGTTATTATTATTATTACATGTCTTGGTCTGACAGATGCTAGTTGGCCCCAGCCAGGGGACAATTTTGCTGTTTCCATGGGAACAGTGGAGGAGATGGTTCTGTTTGTCTGGCTCACAGTACTGGCGCCGAGGACCACCCCTGCTGGGTAAGAGGCAACAGAATGTCCTTAGACGAGCACCAGAGTTGAAGTCAGAAAATGCTGTTTGTACCCCAGCTCTTCTCCTCTAAGACTGCCATCTGTAAAATGGGATGATGGTTTTTGGAAGGACCTCGTGTCCCTGTGTCTGCCTAGTACTCAGAGCCACGGAAGAAACATTCAGTAACTTCTGCCTATCCCCTTGCACAATCAACACTTCTTGGAAGCCCCCACTGAGCTCCTTATCTGGGCAGAATTAGATACTTCCTCTTGGGCACCCACGGAAACAGAGATCAGTCTCTGCCATAGTGCCAACAATCTGAACTACAGAACCCACTGTGTGTGTGTCCCCCACCAAATGGGAAGTCTTCTCAGGCAGGAGCCAACCATCTCTGGCTTAATCTACACACCCCCAGATCCTAGCACAACCACAGGCTCAGGAAGTGCTCGATAAATGTGGAATAACGGAATGAAACAAAAGGAATAGGTAAGCGGAAGAGTCATTTAGACCCGACAACAACGCTTATCAGTTAATATTATCACTTGTGTGAGAAAGCCAAGTTTTCATTGAATTGGTACCAGATCATCTGGATTTGTACCCAAAAGAAGGTCTGCACACACAGTGGCATTTCCCTTGTAGGGTTGTGTAAGGACCAGCCCGTCAAGCAGGCCGGGAGCGTCTTGCCAGACCCGACTCACTCAAAGAGCTGAACTTTGCCAGTGGCTACACCATCCACCAAATCAGTGTCTCAAGACACCACACCGATCACCCGAGTTGTGGGTCTTCATCCCATGGACCAAGATTTAGGATTCTCGGGCAGCTAGTGTAGACACACCCTCCCCACCTCTGTTAATCAAACTGGAGAGCGTAAGTATAAATCACTGCCTCCGGCTTCTCAGGATGTCTTTAGAAGCCACTTGGACACTTCAGTCCCAAGCAGGAGACCTTCCAGTTCACGTGCTGAGACACCCTGCCCAGGAAGAGCCCCACTTGACCATTTGCTCCAGAACTAGGACCCAGAGCCCTGCGCCCCATCTTCCCACAATCTCCAGGCCTCTCCAGCGGAAAAGCAGAGAATGGATCTCTTCCAAGAGTTGAAAGCCAAGCTCTCCACATAGACACCAGAGGCTTCTGATCCCCGCATTGCTGTGACTAAAGGGGTACCCCTGGTAAATGGGTCCAAGCCCCACCACAAAACGTGTTGGAAAAGCAAGTGCCAGGGGCTTGATCTGTCTCGTTCCAATCTCCATGGGACCTGTGGGGAACATCAGGACAGTCCTCCAAGACCAGCTCCAAGGCCGACTCCTCAGCAGAGCCTTCCCTGGCCTGCTCCACCCGGAAGCCCCTTCTTCTGAATCCTTAAAGCAGGATCTCTCACTGAGCTGGGACTATGCGTCATCGGATGTTGTCTCCCAAGGTAAGTGTCACCTATCATGTCAGCAGTTCTAGTAAATACCTGAAAACACGAATCTGTTCCAATGTAATAGATACATGAGGGAACAATTTGATCATAACACAGATTTTACATTTGTTGATGGTGCAGCACTATCCATGAGAAATACTCGGAAGTGCAGAAAACTTGTATCCGGCTGATCCAAACAGGAACACCCAAAGCAGGCACACAAACATTGCCATGTGTGTGATGGGTCACAGCCCCCCACAACTTCTGTTCAATTTCAGATGACCCCCGCTACCACCTCTTCACAGTAACTCCCAAGCAGCAAATCTTCTGACGCCCATTTCTGCAAGCCCGTGTCCAGTAAAGTGCCATGTGTGCTGTGGTCTTCTGTATTTCTTAGCCATTTAACGTGTGCCAAGGTATGCTCGCATTTCATTAGGTTCCCATCTGCTTTTATTTTCTGGATCACTGGTGACATTTTTGAGTGTTGTAAGCCTAACCCCCTTTTTGCCCATAAACCCTGTGGTTTCTGCTATGCCATTCTGCAAACGGTGGAGATTTCTAGGACATGTGTTACAGACCTGTGTATTCAGTGAGCTGATATAATAAAGTTTTAGGAAACACGTCAGAGCACAGTAACGTTAGCTATCATCACCATTACCATCATCCTCAGTGTCATCAACCCATGATTCATGGAGGGCTGAGACCGTGGCTTACAGGCCCTCAGGAGGGCTCAGGGTCTTGCAATTGTAGACCATTCCGTAGACATCAGTTTGCTTGACAGGTCAACAGTCCCCTTTGGTAATTTGTAACTTAGACTTCAAGGGCTTGAACATGCATCACCAGGGACAAATCAGTCATCCTCCCTCACCCAAGAAGGAGACACCCGCTGTGGGTCCTGCAAGGGGAGATGTTCAGGGCTGGGACCAGTCCTCCCCTGTACTCTTCTGCCCAACCACCAGGCCCCCACGGCCCTGCCTTCTTACCTTTAAGAAGTCAAAGTGCTTCAGCATTTGGGCCACTTTCTCAGCATTCCTTCCCTCATTGAGGAAATCCAACTCCAAAGGCAGGTTCTTCTTGGCTTCATCCACCAACCACATGAACTCAAACTCTGGAAACAGCTGCTTCACAGCCAGGACAAGCACCTGAAACCCACAAGCACCCCATCAGCCAGTCCATGACTCCCACCAAGGGCAGTCTAGTCCCTGTCCTCCTGCCTGGTCAGGGCATTGACAAGTCCCCAGGCCTCCCCTGGAATAAGGATGGGTGGGAAAGTGGCCCCCTGGGGCCCATCTCTGTAATCCAAATCCCAGATATAAAAGCCCAACAACCGCCAGCAGAAACCACTTCCATCCTTTGCTGGGTGTTCCCCACTTGCCCAGCACTGGGTAAGTGCTATTACTCACCTTATTCCTCCATTTAGTCTTCACAGCAACTCTAGGAGGTACACACTCTTCAGCCCCATTTTACAGATGAAAAAAGTTGAGGCTCTCAGAGGTTATACGATTTTTTTCTAAATGTGCCCAGCAAGGAAGCCCAGATTCAGAATTCCCCCTGGGTCTACTCAGCCCCAAAACCCTTGCTCTTAAGCACATCACTGAACTACTGGCTTTGCAGCTCCTAGATTTGTGCTTCGTGGTCCTGTCAATAAAGGGCCTTGGGAGGGGGCCCGGCTGTAACTGCATTCTATCTATTTCTTCAGCTGAGTGGTTGGTACCTGAGCATTTATAATATCTTTTATGCTTTTTGTACATCCAAAATATTTCATGATAAAAAATTATATCGGAATACGAAACCAAGGGTGGACATGACAAGAGGAGTAAGAGATAAGGGATTTGTCCACTCGGATGAAAAGCTTGGATTTCTAGTGATCTGGGCCCACTGTGGATTCTTGAGTCAGGATGTGATGAAAGAGGGAGTTTTAGAAGACTTATCTGACATTTCAGTTGTCAATTTAATGATGTGAAAGAAACATGACTGGCACAGAACCAGAGCCCAGAGATATCTGCAGGGCACAGCACAGCCCCTCTGTGGGCACGGACTCAGCTCTGAGGCTCCCCCACCACCGGAGCTCTGGATCTGAGATAGTCTCACAAGTTCACAAACAATGGCTCTATAGTGACAAAGCAAGGGTAAGGCTGGGGCCATGGGAAATGTTCCAGCATTGGGCTGGAGTGGGGCAGAAGGCAACTTTCCTGCTCTCCTATAAACCCTCCTGTTGGTATTCAAAGTCAGGCCTGGGGAGAACCACTGACAGACTCTCATCTGTGATTCTTGGTATAGATTATGGTCCAAGTCCTCTGAGAATCCCCATCTCTGGCCCTGGTCAGAGCAGAAGGACAAGGAGCAAGAACTCAAGAACCGTGGGCCTATTGCTACCAAGAGACCTTCCTCCACTGTTAAGGAAACGTAATGCTTATGTAGCCCCCCAGATTCATATGTCAAGCCCTAACCTCAGGGAGACGGTGTTCAGAGGTGCAGTCTTTGGAAAGTAATTGGGCCTAGAAGAGACCATGAAGGTGAGGCCCACATGACAGGTTAGTGTCCTTATAAGAAGAGAGAGACCAAAGCTCCCCGCTTCCCTGCCAGGCAAGGTCACAGAGAGCAGGCAGCCATCTGTCTACAGCCAGGAAGAGGCTCCCCCTGGGAACAGAATCAACCAGCACCTCGAGCCTGGACTTCCCAGCCTCCAGAACTGGGAGAAATAAGTGTCTGTGGTTTAAGCCTCCCAATCGATGGTATTTTGTGGCAGCAGCCAAAGCTGACCAAAACACCACCCACTCCACCCAGAAGGCCTTGCTGGGTCCCAGTCACAAGCCTTATCTCCTGCTTTTGTTTGCCCTGGTCTCTGATATGATTCCAACACTGGATTAGGCACACACGGCGCAGTGAAATAAATCCAGAGCAGGGCCATTAACTACAAGGCATTTACAGCTTTGTTTTTAAATCCTATGTCCGAGGCAATGTACCAGACGCCATTCTGTAAGAATCATCACACAGGGTTATTATACTCAATTTCTCTCAAACCCTCTTTAATTACATTTGGCTGCAGTCTAATTTCTTTTAAGGCTTGTCTAGTCTTTCATGGGCTAGACCTGTGACCTTATGATAATCGATTTAGTTTATGTTTTGTTTTTTTTGGTGTCACATGAAACAAGAACGGAGAGGTGGCAACGGCAAGGGCCTGACTGTTTCAGATCTGGGCACCACGTCTCGTCACCGTGCCCTCACCTTGGCTGCCACCCGAGGGGAAGCAGAGCTGGTACACAGCAAACAGAAGCACCTGCCCGGCCCATGCCGAGGGCACAGCTGTCATCTGAGGCACCTGAACTCCAGTCTCTAGGCTCCAAGTTACAAGCAAGAAGCCTCTTGTGTGCTTTGCATGCTGCATGCTAAGTCGCTCCAGTCGTGTCCGACTCTTTGCAACCCCATGGACTGTAGCCCGCCACGTTCCTCTGTCCATGGGATTGTCCAGGCAAGAATACTGGAGTGGGTTGCCATGGCCTCCTCCAGGGGATCTTCCCAATCCAAGGACTGAACCCGCATCTCTTATGTCTCCTGCATGGGCAGGTGGGTTCTTTACCACTAGCACCATCTGGGAAGCCCTTGTGTGTTTTGCTCCAGCACAGGTTCCAGACCTTCCCATCCAGGAGGGACAAGGAAGGAGCCACAGTGAGTCTCACTCATCTTTTTCAGCCAAAATGTATTTACTGATTACCTTCTAGATGATGACCCTGGACCAGCCGCAGGTACACTTGGCTACCCACATGTAGCCAAGTGGGATCTACATCAGGCGATGAGGCTTCTGTGGCCACACACTACCTCCTCATTGCTGACTGTCTGGTCACTGTCATTTGTGAAATTTCAAATTATCATTAATATCCAAACAGCCCTGAAAGGCACCTTAAAGATTTTTCTGTTATCAATCAATTATGTAATTAGTCCTTACTAATACTATTGGTTATTATTGATACTTTATATCATCAACCATAAAAGCAGTCAAAGGTTTTATTGGTTGATATTAATTGCTAGTAAGTTAGTAAACTAATTCATAACCCCTGGGACTTTGCAGGACTCATAAAACTGGTTTCCAAACCATTCTGTGGTGGTTGGCAAGTCACTCCCTTGGTTACTCTAAAATGAGAGGGTCTGTTTGCATGGAAGTTAGTGGTTCGTAGTTTTAGAGGCCGTCATCCCCTTTATAGGAAGTCACCGATTTGAAAATGTGATGCCAGCAATGAAGCCCAGAAAACACACATACTCCCATAATTTTGTACATAATTCGGGGGTTTATCACCCCTTGAACTTCAAAGGGAGGGTTGAGGTCAGGTTAAGAGGCATCCGGTCCAAAAAAAAAAAGAGTCATCTGATCCAAATCCAAACCAGTTTGGGCTGCTGCCACTTTGGACTTCTCTGAGCTTGAGAAAAGAAAACGAAATTCCATTTCATCCTCTGTTTTAACTCAGTTCCCTTCTGAAGAGCCTGCCCCAAGTAGATTCTTTTATGTTTTTCTTTCTTGACAACAGATGCAATCAACTAAAATAAAACAGGTGTTGTTATCAATTTGACTTTTTGATTTTTCTCCCAAATTCATCTTCTCATAAAATTCTTCCAACTGCCAGTGTTTTCACCAGTGCCTAGCACGTATTCAACACTCAGCAGATGTTTCCTGAATATTCATGTGAATGAATGAGTGAATAAATGAACATTCCAAAAGGCCTGCCTTCTCCCCAGAAATAGTTATCTGCTCACATGCGCATTACGCAGATGGATTACATCTGTACGCCTCAGAGATTTGGGTGGAAGAAGGGATTACCTCTGAATGTGGGGGAACCACAGTTTTGAAATGTCTGAGAATATTCTACTTCACTTGAAGCCTTGTTAATCAATCAGGGTATATTCAACAATTAATAGTTGAATAGATTATTCTCTCCTTCAAGGGAGAATAATGAAATCATTTTCCTACAGGACTATTGGCTCCCAGGAAGAAAACTAAATTATGGACCACACAGAAGCATAATGGAAAAATTGAGAGTCACATAAAAGTTTGAAAATTAGTGATTGCTATATATGATAGCAAAAAAAATGGGAATTATCATTATTGAGACACAAGCACCGCACCATGAGGCACTTGATATGCATGCTCTCATTTCTTCCTCTTCTTGCCCATTTCACAGAGAAGGAAATTGGATCCAAGAGGTTAAAGCATTTCTAAAGGTCACACAGCTTGCAATTTCAAATGCAGGGCTTGAACCCACTTTTTTTTTCCTTCCTTTCACTTCTTTCTTTACGCAGTCCTTCTCAGGCAATACAATATAGGACAATACAATAGAGAGCCTGAGATAAAGCATAAAAGGGGCTTTGTAAACTGTAAAATGCAACTGAAATTCGAGTTACTGCTATCAACTTATTATATATTATAAAAGAAATAATGGTCCACGGGAAAACAGGACACTAAACAGAACGCCTGCACGGATCCGAGCTGGTAAAAATGGATGTTCGACAAGGATCGAAAATCAATTCAGAGTGATGTAAATAGCTTACCATTCATGGGGTTTATCTTTGTTCAGATAAGTTATTAAAGTGCAGACTGTTTAGAAAACAGAATTACAGGGTGAAGAGAAGTTTCCAAGGGATGATCTACATCTCTGGGGCTTTCAAAAATGTATTTAAAAAAATAAAATCAGCTGTTGGATTCTGTGCCAACACAAACGTTACCTAGCCACCCACTGTTCAATCAACACACTCAGAAAAGAAACAAGATGACAGACAGCATGCACTGAAAATGTTGTTCAAAAAAAACCAAAAACATAACTGTCACAGGTCTTTATTTTTAGAGACCCTGGGTATGAGCCGGAGGCCTTCCAATGGTGGATGGGATTCTGGTGCTCAGATCTGAGCATCCCGCCCTAATGTTGCAGACCTTGGGGACAGGTGATACACGAAGGGCCTGGTCAGGAGTTAGATTCTTCAGGATAGAGCACAGGGCGTTCATTACCAAGTTCAGAAGCTTGAGAGGTAACAGGGTGTGATACAGGGTAGTGCTCTGGAAACCTGGGAATGGTGGTCTCAACACTGCCTCACAGGTCAGCTGAGTCCCACCCTGTTCTCAGACAGGAGAGTGGCAGTGATTCCCAGCCTGCTAAGTAAGCTCCCGGCTCTCGTGGGCAAGCAAGGACTGCTGCAAAGCCAGCCCGCCAGCAGACAGATAGACTCTGACTTGTCAGTTCACCCCGTGCTGCTGAATCATTGTTCCAATCTCTGGGCCCAATTAGTCTGGCTCCGGACAGCCACTCAAATCAATAAGAGTCACTGGCCGTGCATCGAGAAGTAGAGTTGCCCCAACTATTAAAGGGACAATATCAGGTGATGATGACAAAGCTGAAAACACCCTTGGCTGTGCCTTTCTCTTTTGTGCAAAGTCACCAACACCATCAGCTTCATCACCATTTACTGAGAGTCGGTCTCTGATTCTCTGGCACCAGTCAGCAGCTCTCCCCAGCACTGTCTCCTTCCCCAGGAGAAGGCCCAGGTTCACAGGAGACACAGAACACCAGGGTGGCACATGCTCCTGGGTGCCAACCCACACGCCATTCATTTCCCCATCTTCCTGGCCAAAAGAACCTCTATTTTGTGCATGTTTCATGTCCTTCAAGGAAGGCAGACCTTAGCCTGAGAAGGTGAATCACAATCGGTCTGAGGCAGTCACAGTGGTCCCAAACCTCTTGCCAAGACTGCTTCAGGCTTGGGCGAGTAGGCCTGCTTCTGGCCAATGAGTACTGAAAGAAATTCTACTGAACGGCTATTCTTTAATATGAGGAAAGACACTGGTAATGGCAGGAACCCTGCAGCTGTTTGAGAGCCACGAGGAGCACTACCTTAGAAGGACAAGCCAGGAAGCTGAGCTGGCAGAGTGGAAGACATAAAGAACTTAGGTCCTTAAAAACCTCAGTGAAGTGCTGGATTAGTCAACCCTGAAACAGCTGACCCTACTTGTAGATGTCTTGAAATGTGAGATAATATAGGTTACTATTGACCACTGTCAGTTGGATTTCCTGATACACGCAGCTAAAAGCATTCTAACTGATATAGCCAGTAGTCCCCACCTCCTTATTCTCAAAAGTTTTACTCTTGTAAACCTCCATCCTTACAGCAGATATGTGTTTGGATTTACAAGCCCACTTCGTAAACTGCAAATATCCAGAAGTTAAGCCTATGAGCCACTCTCCCCTTAGTATGAACTACTTTACCCAAATTTTCTTCCTCTCAAGACAAGGCTGGGACCAAACACAGGGCTGAAGAGGAGATAGAGACAATAGTGGGCAGTGGGAGAGAAGTCCGAGGGCACACAACACCTGGAATTAGCAAGAAAAGAAGCACCAGAAGGCTCTACAGAAAACCGGCTTTGTCTCCCCTCTATCTCCAAGTTTCTGGCAGGTATGACAGTCCTAACGCCTCTCAGAAATCATTCTTTCCCACCAAGCACACCCAAACATATATCATCACTAAAATCAAGGCACCGTGTAGGTCTGGGCTTAATTTAGGTCTGAAAAAAAAAAGTCATGCTCATTTTAGATATAAAACAAAATGAGCTTTCCAGTTGGCGCTTCTTGGTTGTAAACCAGAGAAGGGTGACCAAGTTAAGGCTTTTCCCACCAGAGGCCAAGCGCAATGAGTAGGCAGTACCACTCTGCGCTGCTGCTGCTGCTGCTGGCGGTCCACGGAAGACCTCAGGCCTCATTTCCAGCTTCTCTCCTGCAGGCGGTGAGTGCGGGTCTCCAGTCCACCTTGAGATCCCAGCCCCAGCCACTGCAAGGGAGCCGCTACTCTGTATTCAGCACATGGCCACATGGCTGGTAATTTCAAGAAAAGCATCTGATGCTTATCTCAGGGAGGAGGATGCCAAATCTTCACCAGTGCTATTGTTGCGGTTGACCTTACGGCCACCGTTACTTAGGGAGGGGAGAGGCTCTGGGCAGAGGAGAGATGTCAGCTGTCCTCCCAGCTCCCGTGGGCCCTGTTGGTACCACCAGGCAGAGACAGGTTCCAGCCCAACTCAGGTGTGGCCATGGGGTTCCAGGAACACCCAGGGACCCTCCAAGACTGGCAGTGTGCTTCCATCTGTGGCTGCTCCATACCACAGACTGATGCGTCAGAAAACCCAGGTTTCCAGGTGGATGCCCAGTGCCACTCAGCAGCCCCGCTCCTGGGTCCCGGTCAGCATCCTTCTCCAGTGCACCCGGCAGGATTCCAAACCTTCATCCCCCTCAAGCCTCCATGCCACCTCCTACCCTCTCCTTCTCAGCAGATGGTCTTACCTCCCACTTCAGAGGAAAAAATAGACGCTATCAGGCTGGTACAACTCAGCTGCCCACTGTCCCTGCCTTCCCCCTCTGCCCCACTCACTCATCTGGACCCAGCCTCAAGAACAAAGCTCTAGCCCCAGAACAAAGTCTGCCAAAGCCTCACGCTTCCGCCTGTGTCCTTGGGGCCCAGTCCCTCCAGGCATCTCCTGCACCAGCTCTATCAGTTACTGCTCTCCCCTGAATCTCTAAGCCCCCAGCTCTGCTGCCCCCTCCTCATCAGTGACAGCCTCCACAAGACCCCCACCTAATCCTGTGCTTAGATCTAACCACTACCCTCACTGTCCCCCACCATCCAAGGCCAAACATGGAAAGGGTAGTCTCCATTAACCGTCTCCGCTCCCTGAGTCCTCAATTCTCTTTCACCCCCACTCACCCCATCATTCCTGTTCTTCCCCAAAAACTCTAAGTCACCAAACCAAACATACTCTTTTCAGAGCTTTACTAATTTACATTCCACTTGGCAATATCAATTAATTCTGACAGACTCTGTTTTCCAAAACGACTGCAACAATGTCTCCCCCTCTAGTGCTCGTCTGGAACCATGCCATCCCCCCATCATGAGGCAGAGTCTATTCCACTGCCCCTTAAGCCTAAGATCAATCCAGTCAAGGCTATGGTTTTTCCAGTAGTCATGTATGGATGTGGGAGTTGGACTATAAAGAAAGCTGAGCACCGAAGAACTGATGCTTTTGTGGTGTTGATGTTGTGGTGTTGGAGAAGACTCTGGAGAGTCCCTTGGACTGCAAGGAGATCCAACCAGTCCATCCTAAAGGAGATCAGTCCTGAGTGTTCATTGGAAGGACTGATGCTGAAGCTGAAACTCCAATACTTTGGCCACCTAATGCAAAGAGCTGACTCGTTTGAAAAGACCCTGATGCTGGGAAAGATTGGGGGCAAGAGGAGAAGGGGACAGAGGATGAGATGGCTGGATGGCATCAGTGACTCAATGGACATGAGTTTGAGTAAACTCCGGGAGTTGGTGAGGGACAGGGAGGCCTGGCATGCTGCAGTCCATGGGGTTGCAAAGAGTCAGACACGACTAAGCGACTGAACTGAACTGAACAAAGCCTAGGGGGCCACTGTGACTCTCGCTCTTACCAATAAAGGAAGGAAGAAGTAATCTACATGACTGCCACACCCAGGTCATGAAACCATGATCAACTTTCAGTCTTATGCTCTTGGGACGCTTACTCTTAGAACCCAGCCGCCAGGCTGCGAGGAAGCCCACACAGGCCTTGGAAAGGCCTCCACGGAGAAGACGTGAGGCCCTGAACCCACAGCTCCAGCTGGGATCCCAGCCAACAGCCAGAACCCACTTGCCAGCCATGTGAGTGGGTCCTCCAGCTCCCCACCTGTAACCACTTAGAACTGAGATGCGGCTATCATGCCCTGCGCAGACTGCAGTCAGGAGCATAGTACTCGACTGGGGTCTTAAGCCACTCCCTTTTGAGGTGGTTCAATGTGCAAACTAGCAGTTGCATCAGTTAGGATGCTAGATAGCGGACAGAGCTCTTTTCTGACACTGTTTTTGCTGAATGCAGATGCTCAGTCCTGGTTCTCCTCTAATCCCTCTGACCATGCCTCTTTAGTTCCCTCGGGAACTCACCCTCCTGGGCACAGTCCCCAGATGACGATGTTCCTCACGGTTCTGTCTCTGCCCTCTCCCTTTTGTTTTAGTCTATGTAGCTTTTCTAATGGAGAAGGCAATGGCAACCCACTCCAGTACTCTTGCCTGGAAAATCCCATGGGTGGAGGAGCCTGGTAGGCTGCAGCCCATGGGGTCGCTAAGAGTTGGACATGACTGGGCGACTTCACTTTCACTTTTCACTTTCATGCACTGGAGAAGGAAATGGCAACCCACTCCAGTGTTCTTGCCTGGAGAGTCCCAGTGACGGTGGAGCCTGGTGGGCTGCCATCTATGGGGTCACGCAGAGTCAGACACGACTGAAGCGACGTAGCAGCAGCAGGAGCAGCAGCAGATTTTCTAAGCAATCTCAACTACTCCCCCGGATCCAGCTCCCATGAGTCTCCTTGCTGATAAATCCAGAAACCTGTATTCCCAGCCTGAATTATAGACGGGCTTCCCAGGTGGCTCAGTGCTAAAGAATTCGCCTGCCAAGCAGGAGATGACGGGCTCGGAAAGATTCTCGGGAATAACTTCCTGGGTTGGGAAGATCCCCTACTCCAGGATTCTTGCCTGGGAAATCCCACAGAGAAGCCTTTTGGGCTATATAGTCCATGGGGTCGCAAACAGTCCGACATGACTTTAGTGACTAAACAACAAGAGAGATCCGGACAGCAATGTCTTATAGTACATGGTCGCTCCATCACCTACTCCGTTTGTTCTGACATCCATGCCACCCCCTTATCTCACAAGAAAGTACATTCCCCAGGCTCCCTTGCCAACCAGCTTCCAGCTAGGTTTAGTGGCATACGGGGGGACAGGAGGAAGTGAAACACCCACCACCTCAAACAGCATCTGTGGCTCCAATACCACGTGACGGACCCTATGTCCATGACCCACTCCCCTCAGGTGCCCTAGCACCTGGGATCCAGGGAACCACCTCTTCTTGTCCCTCCTCTATAAGGGTGGCAGTGGCTTCCTGCCTTGGGTGACCATCTCACCATCCCATTTGGCTTCTCAACCATTCCATCCCCGGTGAACCGCATGTTCTATTTTAAACTCCCTCTGACATGCCTAGAACAAATTATTTTTCCCCAACTGAACCCAGACTGATACACATGGTTAAAGGCCCCCAGGTTTAATCACAGAAGCCAGAAACATACAATTTGTTTTCATTCTGATCCACACTGGTAGCTTCCCTCAATCCATGTAAACCAAGCTGGTCACAAAGTCCTGATGCTCCCACCCCGTGAATCCACGCCTCTCCTCCGCCCCCATGACGCTGCCTTGGTTCACACCACTGCTCTCTCAGCGTGGTGCAGCAGCCCCTCAGTTGGTCTCCCTGGCTGCAGTCTTCCTGCCTCCCCCAAACATCCTCCAGACTGTTAACACACTTTTATTTCTAAGGCATGTCTGATCACGATGTTTCCCTGATTAAAATTCTTAAATGGTTCCCCACTGACTGCAGGAGAAAATCAGATCTGCTCGGTTCCCCAGTAAATACATACTTACTATGTGCTCCACCCTATACCTGAGCCTGGAACCCAAGGACCTCTGTGTTCCATCCTGCCTACCTTCCCAGCTTCGCCTGCACCCACACCCAGCTCAAACCATCTGAACCAGCTGACACTCTCCACGTGCACCCTGCTCCTGTAAGACTCGAGACCTTCAGCTGGGTCACCCTTCCACTGTCTAGCAGTCTCGTGGGCACCTCGATGAAGCCCCTCTGATGCCCCCATCAGTCCAGGCTCCACGGCACCTTGCCAACACCCCTTAGATGGAGCTCACAGTCGAGGACTGTTTGTGTTCAGGTCTCCACTAAACGGGGGGGGCGGGCTGTCCGAGGATGAAGAGGCAGGTCGCTCACTCGCGTGTCCTATGCACCTATCAGGTTTAGTCAGAGAGCTGCAAGAATAAACTAAGTGTCCAAAGTGAGGACAGGGAACCAAGGAAAGGGAAAGGAAGCAGGGGAACATGCTGGCAGGGTTAGCAGACTGCGGACCTCCCCTGGGGCTGCTGGCTATGGCCCAAGCCTTGGCCACTCTCCCTTTCCCCTTGCTCGAGGCAGGGAGCTAGAAAAGTCCAAAAGCATAGGATCCACTAGAGCTGTCTCAGGGCCACTTTAGGGCATGCGCGTTTGCTTGTGCAGAACAAATATCAGGGAAGCAAAGGAGCGCTCTGCATAAACATTTCTATGTGATCAAACTCCTTGGCTGACCACGTGCTCCCGTTCGTTATAATGGACCAGATTAGGATGTAGCCTTTTCTACCCCCAAGGAAATCACCTATTTGGGTCACCTCATCTCTACAATATGCCACCCCCCGCCACAAGTTTTCCTTGGCCCCAGCAGTTGCCCACGTGTTCTGAGACCATCCACAGACAATTCCCAGGAATGAATCAAAACAATTCCCAGGAATGAATCAAAAATCGGCCAACCCAGCCATGGGTCCCCGGGTTGCAGCGCTGTCATGACATCTTTGTGATTTCAAGCTCTCCTCTCCCGCTCTGTGATTCAGAGGCCCACACTCCAGCCCATAGGCCTTCCACCAGTTTCACTGGGACTGCCCAGATCCCAGGGAAACATAGAATGAGGATGAAGGGAGGGAAGGAGGAAGGCTCTCACCTCCATCAGAAGAATGTCCTTTGAGCTCTGAGCCTGCACCTTCGGGTGCTGGACCTTCACGGCCACTGTCCGCCCATCACGCAGCACGGCCTTGTGGACCTGGGCCAGGGAGGCCGCTCCCAGAGGGGTGTCGTCAAAGCTCAGGAACAAATCATGAATCTGTCAAGAGAGGACAAGAGAGGACA
>NW_011494773.1:2233567-2241044 GCF_000754665.1 Bison bison bison | reverse complement strand
AGAGGGATGGGGGGAGGATGGCCCAGGGCCTCCGCCGGCGGTGGCGAATGCCTCCATGACAGACTTCTCCTCTCTCAGCTGCTTTGCCTGGGTCCTTTGCAGCCATGGATATTCACACACACCTGTCCTCACTCAGGAAGTGAGACAGAAAACACATGTGGAGGACGTGACTTACCTGTGCTTGGAAACCCAGCGCATCTCCACTTAAAGCCAAAAAAGTGCCATCTAGAATGTCCAAGATTATGCATCATCCATCCATTTAATCACCTACCATTGGACCTCCAGGGGCTTCCCTGGTGGCTCAAACAGTAAAGAATCTGCCTGCAAGGCATGAGACCCAGGTTCGATCCCTGGGTCAGGAAGATCCCCTGGAGAAGGGAATGGCCACCCATCCCAGTATTCTTGCCTGGAGAATCCCATGGACAGAGGAGCCTGGTGGACTATCGTCCATGGGGTTGCAAAGACTCAGACATGACTAAGCAATGAACACTTGCACCACATGTGCCTCCAAGGCTCTCACATATGGATATACTCAAACGTTAACAGAACCTGGGCTAGGGCAGCTAAAGACAGGGCATCAGATGGAAGACGTTTCAACCCCGCCAACTTGGAAAGCTCAAGGACACGTGGGCTGCAGGCTCCAAACCCAGCAATGACCACTTGTTGCTGCCTGAGCCTCGACGTGGGTCCCCAAGTTCACTCCTGACCTGGCTCCCTGACAGAGCTCCCAGGCTGCAGACCAGAGCTGGGCTTTTGGTCTTCACCGGTGATGCCATGCCAGGAGTCCTGGGCAATACCCGTCCTCTGTGCCTCACTTGCTCTACGAATCAGACCATATACCCCATGTTCTTGCATCTCCTCTTCCCTTCTTCCTGGACTTCCCTGGTGGCTCAGACGGTAAAGCGTCTGCCTACAATGTGGGAGACCCAGGTTCAATCCCTAGGTCATAAAGATCTCCTGGAGAAGGAAATGGCAACCCACTCCAATGTTCTTGCCTGGAAGATCCCATGGATGGAGGAGCCTGGTAGGCTTACAGTTCATGGGGTTGCAAAGAGTCAGACAGGACTAAGCAACTTCACTTTCCCTTCTTCCTTCCCCCTGCTTCCCTCTTAGAAATGCCATCCCAGTTCTCCTGAAGGAAAAGGTCTTTCTGACTTGAGTGGTTGGTTATCAGCTAAACAGTCTAGATAGGAATATTCTCCCAGATGGGAAGGAGGGCCCCAAAAGCCTCTTGCAGAATTTCCCCAGGGCAGAAATCTTTGTCCCCTCCATTTCTTGAGTCCCCTGGATAGCCTCACAATTCTGGAAAAGCCAGACATTCACACACACACATACACACACCCCTGTGTGTACGTCTCACACACCTCCCCTCCTCCTCACGCCAGCGTCTCATGCCAAGGTTGATGTAGCCCCCGGCCCCCACTGCCTTGCTTTGTCCCCCTTCTGCAGTGGCCACTCCACGCTGCCCCCCAGCCCCTCGCCTCTCCTTGGACTTCGGAGGTTCACAGGACCCACGGCCTCCCCCACCCCATCCCTTTGTTTGCCAGGCCGCACCATCACTCTGCTAATCTCCTCTCATAAATCACTCCCTCCAGTCCTGTCATCATTTTTGTAGCTTTCACTGACTCCATGCCATTTGTCAATATCCTGCGGGGGCCAAAGGTCCAGGCAAACGCGGGAGGGGCCTCCCCTCTTCTGTCACGGGCAATGCGTCCAGACTGGCTTCCCGTCCCCCTCCTTCCTCACTTTGTACCTCTCCTTAGCGCCCCCTCCCCAACCATGCAACCTGTCTTTTTCCCTCCTTCTTGAGTTCTGGGCTCCCTGAGGGCCAGTTCCTTCCCACACCGTCACCCTGAATCACCTGGGGTCTCTCCACACAAGAACCCGTTATCCTGGGCCTGGGCATAGACTAAGAACGACGGGACCACCCGCCCTCCATTCCGCATTAGAACACCAGCTCCAAACAGGCAGCGATTTTCTTTGTTTTGTTCGCTGCTGACTTCCTTGCACTTAGAACAGGACAGGAACTAGTCGGTGCTAAACGTGTAAAAGCACGTGTCGGGAGTAGGATTTACCTGCGGGCATCCCACCTGTTACTCCAGGGTGGGTGTGAGACCCTGGCCTGCTGAGTCAGAGCCCCGGGGACCGCGGGCCATCCTGATTAGATCAGAGGCGGACACATGACCCAGCTGGTCCAATCAGACTCAACTGTTCAGTTTGACCGGTAGAAGGGCTTTTCCTTCTTGCTGTTCAACCTGAAGCTAAAAACTGAACTTGAAGTCTGGAGCTACCAGGGGTCACACAGTAGAAACAAAGAGGAGAGCCAAGCCTGGAAAGAGTGAGTCCTGGTCACACTGGTCCTAGCCGCGCCTCGGTGCCCACCCCATAATATCTTTTTTTTTTTTTTTTTTGCTGAAGGCAGTGTGAGTTGTTTTCTGTCACACACAACTGAAGGGGCCCTGACTGATGCAGTGTGCACTCAGGCCCCAGCTGGAATAGATGAAAGGAACCTGGGCATGGTGCCCGGTGCCCCCCAAGAGGCTCTGTACGTGTGAGTCCCATCCCCTCCCCACCCTCTTGCTGGGACCGAAATCCAGAAACAGAAGGGAGGTGGGGTTTCAGAAACGCTCCCATCCATTACATAATGGCAACCACACCACTTCCCAGGAAGCCCTCTGGTAATTCCTGAAGGAGCACCAAGGAGAAGGCTTTTCTGGAAAAAAAAAAAAAGCTGTAAACTCAGACCCTCACCTCTGGCAGCTAGACTGGGCCAATCTCCCCACTGCAAGGAGGTCTTGGGGGTCATCCGAGCCTACCCCCACCCCAAGCCTCTGCCTGGCTCTCTGGGAACATTTTGCTCATGCTCTGAGAAGGACAACCAGTCTTCGAATCCGTGTCATTGCAGGGACGTTGCAGAGTCACTGCAACTGAAGACTGACATGGCATCCCTAGGGCTGTGTGTCCAGAAGAGCTGCCAAGAGCGGGGAGGGGCAGGAGGAGGGGGGAACCGGCCAGGGCAAGCAGAGCCCAGCCTCCAGGTGAGAGGAAGGCAGGTCTCCCACAGCCCCTGGGAATGGGGAGATGGGCCTTCTACAATCCCCTGCTCCCGCCACCGGCTGGAATGGGGGGCGATCCCAGGACCCCCCTAGCCCAGGTGCCAATTCGGCACCCTGAACGAGGCCAAACTGTGAGGACTTGCCCAAATCCCCCATTTGACCAGTGGAAGCAGAGGCGAGGGAAGCGAGGGTGCACCAGTCATGGGGCGCAGGGAACCTGCTGGACAGTTGGCCCGCCCCACCCACCCCTGCCCCCCACGGCCTCCTGGGGCCCCTGGAGCCACCCTTCTCCCCTCTACCAGCAAGCAAATCACACACCCACACCCCACTGTGCTTAAACACACACACACACACACACACACATTAATTGATTGCTAGTGAATGTTCCTAGCTGGCTTATAAAAAAAGGTAATTAAAGATTGGTGCTACAGCCTGTAATTAAATATGAATAAAGTATCTCTAAATGGAACCTTGATTCAAAGTGTACGCTGAAAGTACTTTATGCTGATAGAGAATAAGGAAAAATAGACCCTGTCCCGAAAGCAGAATTATACCCCCCATGCAGCTGAAACAAACGCCACCCCCCTCCAATCAGGCCTCATCCCCCCAGCCCTTTCAGCAGAAAACCATTAGCAGAAACAAACTGCACCATTTGCAGCAATTAGATTCAAGCAGGGCCCTCAGCTGCCTCCAGTCACTCGCAGGAACCTGTCTCCCTTTCTAAGGCTTCCTTTCCCCTGTGCTCTCATTTCTTCCCCTCTGGGTCTGGCGGCAAAATCAATTAAGTAAAACAACTACATTTTAAAATGACTAGTTATGTGCTTTTTAATTACTGTCGGCCCATGATTCAAATACATTGATGTCCCTGTCTGGAAAAGGAAAAATAATCAGAAAGAAAGTTGCTCTAGTTTTGTATGATGTGTGTGTCCGTGTGTGTGTGTGTTGGGGAGTTTATGGACATCAGAAAGGCCAGAAAAAACATGTCACCCCTAGGGGGTTAGCTGACCAGAGGCTCAGGTTAAGACTTTGTAACACGAATATATGAGATGCTGCTGCTGCTGCTAAGTCGCTTCAGTCGTGTCTGACTCTGTGCGACCCCATAGACGGCAGCCCACCAGGCTTCTCCATCCCTGGGATTCTCCAGGCAAGAACACTGGAGTAGGTTGCCATTTCCTTCTCCAATGCATGAAAGTGAAAAAGTGAAAGTGAAGTCGCTCAGTCGTGTCCAACTCTTAGCAGCCCCATGGACTGCAGCCTACTGGTAGGCTGGCTCCTCCATCCATGGGATTTTCCAGGCAAGAGTACTGGAGTGGGGTGCCTTTGCCTTCTCTGATATGAAATGATGGATGTTAACTAAATTTACTGCCATAATCATTTCACAATATATGTAAGTCAAACCATCACGCTGTACACCTTAAACTATACAGTGAGGAGTATCAATTACATCTCAATAAAACTGGAAGGAAAAAGATGTCAGCAGACTGGCTTCAGCTGAGGTCCAAGAGTCGAGAGACCACATGACATGATACCCCAGTCCAGGGCAGAGTGACTCCCAAGAACATCAGCCAGGAGGAGTCCCTCGAAGCCAGGTTACTGGGCAATGTTTCCAAAATGCCACACCGAGTAGCCAAGTGCTGGCCAGGCCCTCATTCAGCCTAAAATAAGGAGGCAGGAAGTCAGGACCTTTGGAGAAGCCTCAACAATGATCCCTGGGGAGAGTTCCACTTGGGTCTCTCAGCCAGCCCCACCAAAGCCTACAGCCTGCCAGTCTCGTGAGGACTGGTGCATCAGTCACAGGGTGGGGAATGTCCCAGATTATCGAGGATGGTCCAATAGAAAATATCCTTTCCTGTTGCCCCCACACTCATTCACCTCAGACCTCTTCTGGATTCAGAAACGACATCCCCATATGATAAAGCTAACAAGTTGAACAGACCCTGAACAGGCCAGCTCTAGAAAGAAGCAAATCCAGGCCTTGATGCCGGGGCCAGGCAGTTCCTAGTGAGGAGCCAGGACGACTGCCCAGGGCACCTGAGCAGGTTACCATGGCATCAGCAGCAAACGACATCTGGCTCTCGCCCTCTTGAGATGACCCACCCCACACCTGGCTGGGTGCCAGCAGCCTTTGGCTGCCGCCTGATGGGGAGAAGGACAAGTCCCCGTGCTAATGAAGTGGCAGGAGTGAACGGTACCCACCCCAGCCTGAGGCAGACAGCAGAGCCCTAGCTGGCTAGAACTGCAAAACACTGTCCAAGCCTGCCTTGGAGAGGAAATCCATTGCCCGCTCTGGGCAGCATTTCCCAGGAGCCTGCCCCCAGAATCCCTACATCTCACAGTTGCCCCATCAACTGCTACCCCAGTTGCTGCAATTCCTGCCCCTTGAGTAGGGGCTGGACTTAATGACCATGACTCCTAACAAAGAGCACGTAGAGGAAAGGACAATGTCCAGTTTCCAACTGTCACTGTGATGTCCTCCTTGCTTTCTCTCCTGGAATGCTTGCCTGGGGGAAAGCAAGCTGCCGTGTCACGAGGCCCCTCAAGCAATCTGTGGAGAGGCCCCCGTGGTAAGGAACCGAGGCCTCCCGCTGACCGTGGGCCATCTTGAAGGCAGCTCCTCCCTCCCCACTCAGGCCTTCCGATGCCTGCACCCCAGCTGACATCTTGACTAGAACCTCATGAAGAGACTGAGCCAAAGCCATCCAGCGAGTCATCCCCAAGTTCCTGACCCGCAGAGACCCTAAAACATCAGAACTCTGTTGTTTTAAGGCACTGTGTTTATGGGTAATTTGTTATGCAGCAGTAGCTGATTAATGGACCCCAAGCACACCCTGCCAGACATCACTAATCAATCACAGCTTCACTCCTGCTGGGCCCAGATGATGCCTCAAAATCTCTCTCAACCCTGAGCTCCAGGCAGCCACTACCAACTGACCAGAGTTAGCATATGAGATGAAACCATCTGCCATTCCTTAGCCTAAGATAGAGGGTGAGACAGTTGGATGGCATCATTGACTCAATGCATACGAAGTGGAGCAAACTCTGGGAGATGGTGGAGGACAAGGAAGCCTGGCGAGCAGCAGTCCATGGGGTCGCAAAGACCTGGACACGACTGAGCAACTGAACAACAAGCCTAAGCCAATCAGTCAACAAATATATACATGACAGAAACCCCAGTAGGAACATGGGCCAACAAAACAGGCAGTCCCGAGCCATGAGGAGACCTTGGTCCAGCAGAATGTCCTACTGGAAGAAGGCAACAGCCTCTGAAAAACACAGCTGCATTCTAGCAGGACCTGCTGGAGAGGGCGCCCCCTTCCCAGTGTGCTTCACCCAACCCCAAGGGACCTTCTGGCAAGGTAAGCAGAGGGGACCTCCAACACCACCATACAGATCCTGGGGGGCCAGGGGAGAGGACAGGGCATCCAACTGTCTCTCCGTCTCCCCACTCAACAGCTGCCCTGCCTCAAGGTGGGGGCACCCCCATCTCCAGCTGCCAACTCAGAACAATTTATTATAACAAAAATCACATCAACAATAACAGCTCAAGGACACCTAGATCCTTTCATGGAAGTTGTGTTCTCTCTGGGGTTCTAAAAGATCAAAGCGTCGGTTCTGCAGAGCTGTTACTTACTGCTACTGCCCAGCTGGGCCAACAGCAGAGCTTGAGGCCCTTCTCAACAAGGGTCACCCCCAGAAATAACAAAACATCATTCCTGTTGAAATTCTTGCAAGGAGGCTGGCACAACACTCAACTCTTACCAATTTGCTGAAGAGCCTCCAGGTACAGGGTAATCATCTATTGGGCTTTGCCAAGGGGATCACAAGTCAGACTAAGCTTCTTTTTTCCTGCAGGATGGTGACAAGTAGCTGACAGAAAGAGAAGCAAGAAGCCAGGGGCAGCCACACCCTAGGAAAGCCATGGTGTGTTCCCTAGGAATGCCCACCTGCCGGCCAGGACAGTCAGATCCAAGAGGCAGCAAGGCATAGTGATTTCAATGCAAGCTCAAGGTCAAACTGCCCTGACTCAAATTCTGGCTCCAAGGTGCATCAGTTTGGGCAGTGACATAACCCTTCAGTGCCTCAGCTTTCTCATCTGTAAAATGGGAATTTTGGTACCTACCTCATAGTATTATATGAAACATCATACATAAAGAGTCCAGGATAGAGCCGAAGAAGACCCCCCAGTAATGGTAGCAAGAGTAGTGGGTACTCCATCTGAGGTCTCCACAAAGAGCACATGGTCTAATGAAAAGGGCATTGGAACAAGGAGGCTGTCAGGTAGGCTCTATGAGCGAGTGAAAGCCACCATCCTCTTTCACCTGAAGACTCCTAACTGGTCTGCCCATTCATGTTCCTTTCTCTGCCAAGCCCTCTTCCACATACAGCTCAGGTGAGTTTTTCCAAACATGAGCTGATCATGC
>NW_011494773.1:2212013-2233467 GCF_000754665.1 Bison bison bison | reverse complement strand
CTCCCTGCTTCCAACACATCAGCAGCTTCCCAGGGTCAAGATCCTCAGCATGACCCACAGGGGCTGACCTTGCCTACCTCTCCTGCCCCTTCTCCTCTTTCTGGCCCCCTCCAGCTCTCTCTGCCCTGAACAGAAGGCCTCTTTTGATGACCAGCGCACTCCCCACCTGTCCACTACAGGGCCTTTGCACGTGCCATCCTCTCTGCCTAGAAGGAATGAATAGGAATTCCTCCTCGAGGGAATTCCTACTCATCCTTCAAATCACAGCTTGACGGTCACCTCGTGTACAATCTCAGAACTCACTGCCCTCCTCAGTAGCCATCACACAGTTGCACTTTGCCTCAGTTTATATTTGCTGCATCTCCCTCTTCCCATGCAGATGAGAGACTTCTGCTCCTGCTCAGCATTGCCATCAAGGCACCTGGCACATAACTGCAGAATGAATGGAGGTGAGGTTTTAATGTCCCCATTCTCTTCCTGGCGAGGGGTCTCCAGGCCTTCCAGCTGATCTGGGGCAGCTAAAGTGGCTACGGTTCCCTCAAGGTGGCTGCGCACCTTGAGCGCTGTGGGTGGAGGGACTCTATGGAAATGTTGTGATAATAATGATTAATAAAAAGCAGATAAACACCCAGTGTGGCTGGCCAGCCCCGGGAAGCCATCCATTACATTTGTCATTCATTAGCGGTGGGGGGGAGGGTGCAGTCCAATCAGATCTCCTCAGTTTAAGCAAACCTTCTGTAAATTGTAGGCTGCAGGCGCTGACATTTGATAAATTATTCTTCATAATCCGCCGTGGACTGTCATAAATCTAATCTTTCAACGTTCCCCATCTTAATAACTTGTCCAGCCACACAGGGTGACAGGTCTATGTCTCTGCCTGTGATAGAGATCTCTGGGGTAGCAAGACCAGAGATCCCAGGCAATGCAGTGTGACGTTGAGGACCCCCCCCACCAACCCACAGCCAGGGCAGGTATCCCCTAGATGATCAGAGTGCAGAGATGATGAGTTGTCTGTGGAGATGAGAAGTGTCTGGGGCGGGGGTGGGGAGTGGGGGTGGGGGTTTAGGGCTGTGCCAAGTGTTCACATCCCATCACAGCACCCAGACACAGGGGGTGCCAGGAACTCAGACCCAAGACCCAGACAGGCTGAGCTCTACGCCCTCCGCTGCAAGCCTGCTCATGTGAGGACTCACCACTTCTTCCTGGAACTCAAGCTTGGCCAGAATAAGGGATGTCACAATATCTTTGCTCCGCGGGGGCTGAATGTTTAACCATGGGAAATTCCTTGTATTTGCATAGTCTTTGCTGCTCTTATGTAATTCCCTACCCTCTCTTGAGGTTAGGTAGAGGAGATATCACTGCCCCCATTGCACACAGGAGAACATAGCCCCTAAAGGTCACTCATTTGTTTATCCAACAAATGCTCACTGAATGACTGCCATGTGCAGGGCCCCTGGACTAGTCACTGGGGACCCGATGGGGAGAATGAGTCCTAACTGGGTACGGCCACCCCGCCCTGGAGTCACTACTGGAATGTCAGGTCGAGTAGGGAGACAGGAATTAATTATGAAATCACAAAGAAATAGGAGCCTGTGCTCAGAGGGTTAAACCTGGGCTGGGAGAACTTCTTAGAGGAGGTGACAAAGAGCTGAGCTCTGAAGGATGAGGAACCAGTTAATCAACTGAAGAAAGGAAGCAGGAGCGTTCTAGGTAGAGGGGCAGCCTGTGTAAACCATGAATAAAGGGAGTACATTATGGCAACAGGAGACAGCCAGAGACAGGAGGATCTGCAGCCCCTAACCAGACTTGGGGGAAACCACACACAGTCCTGGCTGAGCCCGGCTACCAGAGCAGGGGTTAGGAACACCAGCCACTGCCTGCTATTGCAGCCCACAAGCAAAGAATACTCTTTCACATTTCAAGTGGGGAAGATCAAAAGAATAATACTTCATGACATGTGCAAGTTACATGAAACTCAATTTCCACACCCATGAATAAAGTTTTATTGGGACCCAGCATGCCCATTCATTCCTTACTGTCTACAGGCGCTGTCATCCTAGAATGGAAGAAGAGTCAGTCACTGCCACAGAAAGTATGTGGCCTGAAAAACCTAAGCTGTTTACCATCTGGCCCTGTGGTAGGCAGAAAAATGCCCCTCTCTAAAGACAGATGACTCACCGATGCAATGTTCGTGATCATGGGCAAACTTCTGGAGACGGACAGGGAGGGACAGGAAGGCCTGGCGTGCTGCAGTTCATGGGGTCGCAAGGAGTCGCATACGACTGGGCGACTGAACAACAAAGATGTCCATGCCTCAGTCTCCAAAGATGTGATGAAATTAAGGCTCTTGAGATGGGACAGTGTCCTGAATTCCGATGTGGACCCAGTGCAATGGATATAAGGGTCCTTATGTCGATAAAAGGGAAGCAGAAGGGCCAGTATTAGAGCAAAGATGTGAAAAGGAATGAGGTGAAAGCATGACAGAGAGTGAAACTTAGAGACGCTTCGCTGCTGGCTTTGAAGATGAAGGAAGGGGCCACGAGCCAAGAATGTTCAGTTCAGTTCAGTTCAGTCGCTCAGTCGTGTCCAACTCTTTCTGACCCCATGAACCTCAGCATGCCAGGCCTCCCTGTCCATCACCACCTCCTGGAGTCCACCCAAACCCATGTCCATCGAGTCAGTGATGCCATTCAACCATCTCATCCTCTGTCGTCCCCTTCTCCTCCTGCCTTCAATCTTCCCCAGCAACAGGGTCTTTTCAAATGAGTTAGCTCTTCGCATCAGGTGGCCAAAGTATTGGAGTTTCAGCTTTAACATCAGTCCTTCCAATGAACACCCAGGACTGATCTCCTTTAGGATGGACTGGTTGGATCTCCTTGCAGTCCAAGGGACTCTCAAGAGTCTCCTCCAACACCACAGTTCAAAAGCATCGATTCTTCGGCACTCAGCTTTCTTTATAGTCCAACTCTCACATCCCTACATGACCAGCTATATAAGCTGGAGAAGACAAGGAAAGAGAGTCTTCCCTCAAGCCTCCAGAAGGAGTGCCAGCACCTGCATTTTAGGGCTTCTGACTTAGTCGGGAAGATGCCCTGGAGGAGGGCATGGCAACCCACTCCAGTACTGTTACCTGGAGAATCCCATGGACAGAGGAGCTGGCAGGCTATAGTCCATAAGGTTGCAGAGTCGGACACGACTGAAGTGACTTAGCATGACTCACAGGACAGTAATATAATAAATGTATATTGCTTTAAGCTACTAAATCCAAGGTAATTTGTTATAGCAGCAATAGGAATCTAAAACAGGCCCTGAAATAGAGCTAGTGTAACACTCTCAGTATATCAGTTTTTATTCTTTTTCCTGCATTTCCCAGGATAGAGGTGGGGCTAGAACACGAGACTGTGACAAAGAGCGGCACCGGTAGTGTGGGGAACCCAGGTCAAGCGCAAACCCTGAGACGTGAACCAGGAAGGGCACGTCACGACTTCCGGCTCTGCTGCGCCAGGGCGCACACCTAGAACCAGTCCTGTCCTCACCCACGTTCCAGGGCAGGGCGCTCTCTGCTCCTCCAGCTGCCTCCGACGTTCCCTCCCAGCCCTCAGGTCAAACCCTAATACCTGGATCAGCCTCTCCCCTTCCTCTCAAAGAGCCTCGGACCTCATACAGAAGCACCTGTCATCAGCTCACACACCAGAGACAGGAAGAGCAGCTCGGGCCCTGAGAGACCCCTCATCATCATCATGCTGATGACACAGGAGCTGTCCCCGCTGTTGAAGTAACAGCCCCTCCTTCTATAAAACCCGTTTTACACACACACACACACACACACACTCCTACAGCTCTCATCAGATCGGGGCGCTGACGACTTTTTTAAATATCTGGACACCAGGAACCCAGTGCTGGATCCAAGCCTCTCCAGGCTGAACCCCAAATTCTGAGTCTCCCATGGACTCTCCAGCCTTCTCTGACCATCAGCTTTAAGGAGAGAGGGGGCCACTGTGCAAACCCAGCTCTGTAGGAAGACCATTCCCCAAGCTGCTTGCAGGCTGAATTGCTAACTCACTTCCCCCACCATCCCATTCAGCACTGTGGTCAGAACCCTGGGCGTCCCTCTCTCTGACGCCTCCCTGTTTGATTCATCCTGAGTCCTGTGGATTCAGCCTCCAAAGCACATCTGTTCACCCTTCATCTGAGCCACCATCACCTCTTGCCTAGATGACCTCGAGAGCCTGGTAACTGGTCATCCGGTTCCACCCCGATCCCCTGTGAGCCTGCAGGCTGGGCTGGGCTGTTCTCTGCTGGGAGCCAGTGCCCCTGCCAACCTCCGATCTCCTGAACATGCCCAGTGCCTCTCCAGCCTCACCTTTTGGAGTGTCTCTCTGTCCAGCCACTACACCCCTTTTCTGCCCCCCAGACAGATCCACGCTCTGCCCCAGCCTGCCGCCTCTGCATTCTCTCTGTCCCGCCTCTCCTTCCCCTAAGGTCCCTCTGGCTTTGGCTTCATTCTCACTTCCTCAGAAAGGCCACCCAGGCCCCCACACGAACAGCACTACTCTTCTCTTGCAGCCTTTATCACAAGTGCCAATGGCTTTTCATTTTCCCGAATGCTTGCTTAGCATCTGCGGTCCCCACAACTGGATCGCGAGCGCCCGTGACAGCAGTGTGCTCGCGCACATGACCCCCGGTGCCCACACGACAGAGCTCGGTAAACATCTGCTGAGCCGATAAATGAACAAGCCAAAGATGGGTGAGGTCCTGGGAGGCAGGAAGGCTGCAGAGGGTCCACACGGGAGCCCCAGCCCATGGGCCAGCCACGCCACCCAGCCCCAGCCTCAGAGGCCCCGGCCCCCGGGTGCGGCTCGGGTTCAGAGGTCTCCCCGGGGTCCTCAGCCCTGCCTCTGCCCATCTGCTCAGGCTGTTCCACCCACCCTCTGGGCCTGTCCACGCGCACTCCTTTTACAGCACTGACGTCCTGCCCGCGTCTGTCCCCCTTCAGACACTGCCCTAACTCAGCCCTCCCTGCATCCCTATTTGCGGCTTCCAAGAACACCGGAAAACTTGCCCAAACTTCAGAGAACTTCCTCTCGTCCTGTCTCAACCTCTTATTAAGTTACGTCTACAGCTCACTCTGTATCCAAAACACAGGCTCCTCTGAGATGTCAGTTGCGTGATGTCAATAACTGGAGGAGAGCGGCCCACACGGCACCCTCCTCTGACTCCACCCTGCCCGTTCCGCTGTGGAAAGTGTTGCGCCCTCCAAGTCCGGGGTTCTCATCCCACCCCTGCCACCAGCCGGCAGTGTGACCTGAGGAAGCTGCTTCACCTTCTCTGGATCTCAACGCCTCCTCGCTTATAAAAGGGGGTGTCAGGGCACATGATCCTTGATATCCTTCCCAATTCTGTGATCCCGGAACACTTACCTTCCAGCCAACACGCCCCTAACTGTGCCCCCAGCCGCCTCCTACACACACACACACCTGCACATGTACTCACTACGTCCGCTTCTCCACCGGGAGTCGGCTTACCCTCTCTGGTCACACACACACACACACACACACACACTCAGGGTCACTCCCAAGTGGCACAGGCAAGGCCCCTAAGGGGTCCTCCCTGAAGCAGAGCCCCCTGTGGGCAGATATCACCAAGGGTGCCTTGTCTGGGACACAGGCTTGTTCCTAAAGCTCCATGAATAAAGAAGCAGGCACAGCTGGCCTATTCATAATCAGCATAAAAAATTGATTAGCCCTTTCCAGATTAAACATTATTGTTTCAACGAGGAACATAAATCAGGTGGACGTGGAGGGCTTGCCCCCCTCTACTGCCAAGGAGTGGTGTCGGGTAGACAGCAAGCAGGGCCAGTGGAAGGAGACGAGGGCCCCCCACCTGCACGCACAGAAGGGTGGCTCCTTGTCCACAGGGGAGCTGGAAAGGAGAGCCCAACAGTGCCTGAACCCCGTCCCCAGGCTCCTCAGAGCACCCGCTGAGCCGTCACCTGATGGGGCTAGCCCAGGGCTGAAGGCAAAGGCGAGGACTGGAGTGATGTCACAGGAGGGAGCTTGGCCCCCAGGAACCAGACTGCATCTCAGAGGCCCAACAGCACAGCCTTTTATTTTATTTTTTTTTTATTTATTTTATTTGGAGGCTAATTACTTTACAATATTGTAGTGGTTTTGGCCATACATTGGCATGAATCAGCCATGGGTGTACATGTGTCCCCCATCCTGAATCCCCCTCCCACCTCCCTGCCCATCCCATCCCTCAAGGTCATCCCAGTGCCCTGAGTGCCCTGTCTCATGCATCAAACCTGGACTGGCGATCTATTTCATATATGATAATATACATGTTTCAATGCTGTTCTCTCAAATCATCCCACCCTCACCTTCTCCCACAGAGTCCAACCAAGGAAACCAGAATTGAAAGAGACATGTGTACCTCAATGTTCACTGCAGCACTGTTTACAATAGGTAGGACATGGAAGCAACCTAGATGTCCGTCAGCAGACGAATGGATAAGAAAGCTGTGGTACATATACACAAAGGAGTATTACTCAGCTATTAAAAAGAATGCATTTGAATCAGTTCTAATGAGGTGGATGAAACTGGAGCCTATTATACGCAGTGAAGTAAGTCAGAAAGAAAAATACCAATACAGTATATTAATGCATATATATGGAATTTAGAAAGATAGTAACAATGACCCTATATGCAAGACAGCAAAAGAGACACAGATGTAAAGAAAGCAGGGCCTTGAACCAGCCCCTCTCCTCCTTGAAGCAGGCTGTGTAACTGAAGCATGTGGGTCTCTGGAATCAGACACTGCTAAGGTTCAGTCACCAGTCGAGCCACTGTCCTGCTGTGTGACCCTCAGTTAAGTTACGGAGCATCTCTGAACCTCAGTGTCCACACCTGGGAAACATGGAAAGGGATACCCGCCCCGCTGAGCTGCTGTGAGGACTAAATGAGACCTTGGGCGTCTGGAAACCTCCAACACATGCCGAGGAAGGAGAAAACAAGCCCTTCATCAATACTCAGTTCCTTGACCTGCCAGGGTTCCCCATCTGCCTGCCCCAGCTCCCACTCAGCAGTGCTAGGAGAGGCCACCAAATGCCAGAATAGGAAACCTTGTGAAAAGCAGGGGGCTCCTTACAGAGAGCAAGGGAACTCAGGGGTTAGGAGCCTGGATTCTGCAGTCAGGACGGCTTTTGCTCCTGACTCTGCCTGATACTCTCTGTGTGACCCCAGGCATGTGGCTCAGCCTCTCTGGTCTTGGTTTGCTCCTCTGTGAAATGGGAATAACTGCACTTCCCCCTCCCAGGGCAGCTGTGAGGGTTGTAAGAGGTGATGTCTGCAAACTGTGCAAGGGTCCCACACATTCCCTCTGGTCTTTCCTCTGGTTCTGGCCTGACTGCCATTCTCCATATTTGCATCTGTGCCTGAGGACTCTGCCTCCAAAGCCACGGGAATTAATAGCCCTCAGGAGTAGCCCTCACTCAGGAAGTTAGCTGGTGCATAAACACGCTACCTTCTCCCTGGCTGTTGGGTGGGATAATTCTAAGGAGACTGTTTGGCACCATTTCCCAGCCTCCCCACAGAGTTAACCTTCATTCACCCACCGTGGCAGCTGGTTTAGAGCACACAGCCACCGCTGCCTTCTCTGCCCTGGGCCACACTCCCACTTCCCTACTTGGAAGCACCTGCTGTTTGTTCCTGTTGCTCAGTCGCTCAGTTGTGTCCAACCCTTCTGCGACCCCATGGACTATAGCCCACCAGGCTCGCCTTTCCATGGAATTCTCCAGGCAGGAATACTGGAGTGAGGTTGCCATTTCCTTCTCTAGGGGATCTTCCTGACCCAGGGATTGAACCTGCATCTCCTTCTTAACAGGTGGATTCTTTACCACTAAACCACCTGGGAAGCCCAAGCATCTAAGCTTCCACAAAACCACTTGCCCTGGAACCCTTTTCTTGGAGTCATCTTCTGGGAGCCCCCAACCAGGATGAGCAGCTCTCGTTCCCTTAGCACTGGGCCAAAGTTGGCATTTACATTCTCTATAGGATGGGGCAGAACCTGGGACTCCTCCAAACCATCGCTTCTACGCTGGCTATCACCAGTAAAGACAGTTGTTGGGCTCACATGGAGACAGAAACTACTGCAATCACACCCACCTTGCCCGTGCCACCAATCCCAGCCCTGAGAGACGCAAGTAGGGACCCACTTTCCACAGGAAGGGGACAAAAGGCCACAGTTGCATTCAAGGAGAAGATGAGGGCCCTGCAGTCCCTCCAGCAGCCCCAGAGGACATGAGGTGTCAGCTGTCCAGGCAGCTCCTTCAAGGGCAGAGACTATGGCACTCATCCTCTGGCTTGTAGCCATCTGACTCACTGTTCAGCTGAGGGCACTTGCTCGGAGCTGCAGGAGGATGGGATGGTGAGGGAAGAATGTGGCCCTGCCTCAGCCCCAGGAGACAGCTAAAACAGGCTAGTGGCTCAGCAGTAAAGAATCCGCCTACCAATGCAGGAGACACAGGTTCGATCCCTGGGTCAGGAAGATCCCCTGGAGAAGGGAATGGCAACCCACTCCAGTATTCTTGCCTGGAGGATTCCATGAACAGAGGAGCCTGGCGGGCTACAGTCCGTGGGGTTGCAAGGAGTCAGACACGACTGAGCGATTAAACATCAGGGAGAGTTCACCTCTGTTAGGCATGAATGACGGACAGAGTCCCTGCCCCATCCCAAGGTTCCTGCCTTGGGCCACTCCATCCATCTTGCACTGTTGACTGACTCTGCCTGAAATGTTTTTTTCATTAGTCATGGGAGCTTGCATAACACATGTGCATACACATGCCTGCATGCACACATGCCTGCATGCACACATGCGCGTGCACACACACACACACACACACACACACTTAGCTGATTTGATATAACATTACTCCTAAGAGCTGGAACCTGGGGCCACTCCCTGAAGCTTACATACCCAAGCCCATTCTAACACCTATTCTAATGTCCTCCAGGAATCAGCTCCTCTTCAGGGCTAGCAGCTAGAAGGCAGGAGGGGCAGGGCCTTAGGCAACAGAGTTCCAAACCTTCCTCTGCTTCCTTTAGCTTTGTGATCTGGATGTTTCTTAACCTTCTAGGGCCTCTGCTGCCTCATATGCAAAACTGGAATGGTAAAACCTACAAACCTTGCAGAATGACTGTAAGGGTTAGAAATAAAACCTACAAAACATCCATCCAAGATATACTACATCGCAAGTACCAAATACCCAGAAACTACCGTTATCATCCACTGACATGAACATCTCTGGTTCTGTTGGCCTTCCCCTCTTCTTCATGCCTTTGTATGCCTTGCCCCTTCCACCGGACCCCAACTGTATTGGGGTTTGAATGGGGGTGGGGGGAGTGACATCTCACAGACCCACCTCCTCTGACCACAGTGACTGGTCTGTACGGAATGGATGCCGTGTTTGCTTCCTAGGGCTACCACACCAAATCACTACTGACTGGGTGTCTTACTGCTGCTGCTGCTGCTAAGTCGCTTCAGTCATGTCCGACTCTGTGCGACCCCATAGATGGCAGCCCACCAGGCTCCCCTGTCCCTGGGATTCTCCAGGCAAGAACACTGGAGTGGGTTGCCATTTCCTTCTCCAGTGCATGAAAGTGAAAAGTGAAAGGGAAGTCGCTCAGTCGTGTCCAACTCTTAGCGACCCCATAGACTACAGCCTACCAGGCTCCTCCATCCATGGGATTTTCCAGGCAAGAGTACTGGAGTGGGGTGCCATTGCCTTCTCTGGACTGGGTGTCTTAGAACAATACAAATGTATTGTTTCACGGTTCTGGCGACTAGAAGCCTGGAATCAAGGTGATGGCAGGCCTGCATTCCCTCTGCAGGTTCTAAGGGAGAATGCTTTCTTGCATCTTCTTGGCTTCTGCTGGCGTCCCGCAATCTTCCGAGTCTCTCAGTTCATCATCATTACATCACTCAGATCTCTGCTCCCACTGTCTCATGGCCTTCTTAAAAGGACAAACCAGTCACTGCAGTCCACCCTAAGCCAGTATAAACTCATCTCAGGTTGCCTGCTTACATCTGCAAAACCTCATCTCACAGTCTGAGGTTCCAGATAGACCTGAGTTGTGGGGGTCGATGGGGAACACTTTATTTTGTAAAGTGAAACTAGAAGAGGACAGAGTCTCTCCTGGGGCCACAGCTGGGAAGAGGTGAGGCCAAGAGAGGCTGGTGGCCAGTGGTCATGGAGGGAACCACGAATGAAGCTGACCTTCATTCACGAAGGTCATGAAGGTCACTTAGGAAGAAGTTGAGAGACAGAGAGGAGAGTCCAGGAAGAGCTCCTGGAAGGCACAGTTCCACTCCAACCCTTGCTAAGATGTGGTTCCATGGGCCAAGACATCTGCCTTTTTGCCTCCGCTAGTTCAAGTTGGGATTCTGATCCTCACAGCCAACACACCACCGATAATGAGTTGATTTGTGTCCAAATATCCATGTGTTAGCCTCCAGCGCTTAGGACATGAACTTGCTTGCAAACAGGGTCCTTGCAGATGTAATTAGTTGAGATGAGTTCATGGTGGCATAGGCTGGCCCCCTGATCCAACAGGACTGCATTTATGAAAACTGGAAATTCAGACACAGATACACACACACACACAGAGGGAGAACGCCATGTGAGGGTGAAGGCAGAAATCGGGGTGATGCTTCTATAAGCCAAGGAAATCCACAGACTGTCTGCAAACCTCCAGAAGCGAGAGGAGAGGCACGCAACAGGGCCTCCCCGACGCCCACAGGTGAGCCATCCCTGCCGACACCGGGATCTTGGACTTCCAGCCATCAGAACTATATAACAACAGATTTCTGTTGCATAAGCCACCTGACCTCTGTACTTCATTACAACAGCCTTTGCAAACTGACAGACCCTCAGCCAAGTTCCCTGTCATTCCAGCCCTCCTGGCCTGCTCTCAGTGGGAAACAAGCTGAGGTCAGCCCCAGCCACCACACCGCCCAGCTCCTCATGCTCTTATATCTCCCTCCTTAAATCTTCCTCATCCTGTGAGGGCCAGTTCATGGCCCACCTCATCCAAGAACCCCCTTCTGAACTTGCCCCACAAAGTGAAAAGTGAAAGTGAAAGTCGCTCTGTCGTGTCCGACTCTTTGTGACCCCATGGACTGCACAGTCCATGGAATTCTCCAGGCCAGAATACTGGAGTGAGTAGCCTTTCCCTTCTCCAGGGGATCTTTCCAACCCAGGGATCGAACCCAGGTCCTTCTGCATTACAGGCGGATTCTTTCCCAGCTGAGCCACAAGGGAAGCCTAAGAATATTGGAGTGTGTAGCCTATCCCTTCTCCAGCAGATCTTCCCAACCCAGGTCTCACACATTGCAGGGGGATTCTTAACCAGCTGAGCCGCAAGGGAAGCCTAAGAATATTGGAGTGTGTAGCCTATCCCTTCTCCAGCAGATCTTCCGGACCCCAGGAATCAAACCAGGGTCTGCTGCATTGCAGGCGGATTCTTTACCACCTGAGCCCTGCATTTCTCCTGCATCAGCCCCACAGCTGAGCACTTAATTCTTCTCTAATTATGCCCCCTGTGGACTGTTCTGTCTGCCTGGTTTTGGGGGTATGGGAAGGAGGGACGTGGCTTTGACGCTTTCTGTATCCTCCACAGCCCTGACACAGAGGTAAGAGCTATCAGTCACTCAACAAACCTGTATTTTCTGGGCGAGCAAAGTATCAGTCTGTGAATGTGGCCACCATGAGCTGAGGCTCTCTCTTCACAGAACAGCCTGGGCACAGCAGCTCAGCAGAGGATGTGGGCATCCCTGCATGCCAGATGCCAGGGACGGGCACCACCCCAAGCCTGGACTGTGGGCTGAGGGCAAACTGGTGAGCAAATGGGTAGAATCGCCTCAAACCACAGATGGGGCTGACAGAAGGGATACAAAGAACAGAATCCCATCCCCATGGGGGGTGAACTTAGGGACATCCAGCCTCCTCGAAGTCCACAGGGGACTCCACGGTCCCAAGCAGGGTGGAAGCTACCTGAGGCCCTCTGGGTTTCGCTGAGAACAAGAATGGCCTCGTTTCCCATGCCAGCCCCCATCTTCCGGGCACAAAGCTTCCAGCCCCGAACAGAAGAGTCCGGGAGGACGAGCCCTGGGTTAGGGGTTGGGAGACCCAGGTTCCACTCCTGCCTTTACCACCAAGCAACTGTGACACTCTGGGCAAGTTACTTCCCCTCTCTGAGCCTCAGTTTCCTCACCTGCAAAAAAAACAAAAAACAAAACCAGGCTTGGACAAGATGATTTCAAAATCCATATAACCCATGAGTTAGTGGCACTCTGGGATAACTGCTGTCTAAAGCAGCTGCCTCCGGTCAGCGAGGGCTCAATGAGAAGATACAGCGTTTGTCAAACCCCAGGAAGATCCGGGCACCCAGGTGAGGGGATGGATATAAAGTGAGGATCCTGTCTTACTGCTTTGTTTCTTCCTCACAACCCCACACACAACAACCACAGCTAACAGCTGCTGGGACTCACGATAAGCTGGGCACTGCATTTTAGATGGTCTAGCCTTTCAATCCTCATCACAGCCCTGTTAATGCAAAGGTTCTATTATCATTCCTGTTTACAGATGAGGAAACTAAAGTTCAGGGGAAAAAAAAAAAAACCAATGAGGGACTTCCCTGGTGGGCCCGGGGCTAAGACTCTGAGCTCCCAATGCAGGGGGCCCAGGTCCCATCCCTGGTCAGGGAACTAGATCCCGCACGCCGCAACTAAGACTAGGTGCAGACAAATAAATGAATGAAATAAATAGAGCTTTTTTTTAAAGAAAGAACTAACGCTATAGTGAGAATATGATAGATTCAGGGTCTGGGCAAAGCCTGCTGAATCCAGAGCCTGTTTTATTAACCTTTATGCCATGCTGCCTCAGAAATGATCCTTTTGCTCCTTCCAAACCCTGGCCTCCCATCAGCCCATCATTTAAATAGCCCCAGACACACCCTCATACAGCACTCTACAGGCTTGTACAGGAACATCCCAGGGAACAGTGGGACCAAGACCGAGGCAGGGCAGAGCTGGCCTCCCTGAGAACCCCAGGCCCCGCAACCCCAAGCCATGATGTCCTGCCTCTGATGGAGTGTCTTGGCGCATGTTATAACCCATTATTAAGCACCTTCTGTGTGCTGGGCATGGACAGCATCCTGAGGAAACCCCAAGACGAGGGTGAAGGGACCTGCCATCCCAGGAACATAAACTGCCCTCTGAGACAACCAGACCACCAGGCCGAAAGAGAAGGCCAGCCTGTTCAAGGGGACAGGGGCATCTGAAATAGCTCAGAAGTCAACCCAACCACATCACAACACCTACTATGTGCAGAGCCCACACTAGGCCCCACTGGGGATAAGATGGGGAGGCAACCAATCTTAACACAACAGACAACTGCCTAAGAGTGGCACCGGAGTAGGGAAACACAAAAGAGCCATTAATCCTGACTGGGGGGGTACCTGGGGAGGCCCAGGGGGACCACTTCACCAGACACTGCACCTCAGTTTCCCAGCTGTAAAGCGAGGAATACCAGTACCCATCTCAGAGAGTTCTAGTGAGAAGTGAGTTGATCCATGTGAAAGCTCTACAGCAATGCCTGACGCCTGACAGGCATTCACGGTGTGTGTGTGTGTGTGTCTGTGTCTGTATGTGTGTGTCTGTCTGTGTATGTGTCCATCTATATGTGTGTCTATGTGTTTGTGTCTATGTGTGTGTCTGTGTCAGTATGTGTGTGTGTCTGGGCATGTGTCCATCTGTGTGTATGTCTGTGTGTGTCCGTGTGTGTGTGTCTATGTGTGTGTGTGTCTGTGTCAGTATGTGTGTGTCTGTGCATGTGTCCATATGTGTATGTGTCAGTATGTGTGTGTGTGTGTCCATCTGTGTATGTGTCAGTATGTGTGTGTTTTTTGCATGTGTCCATCTGTGTGTGTCTGTGTGTGTCCATCTGTGTGTGTCTATGTGTTTGTGTCTATGTGTGTGCGTCTGTGTCAGTATGTGTGTGTGTCCATCTGTGTATGTATCTGTGTGTGTCTGTGTCTGTCCATCTATGTGTGTGTCTGTGCATGTGTCCATCTGTGTGTGTGTCTGTGTGTGTGTCTGTGTGTGTCCATCTGTGTGTGTGTGTCCATCTGTGCATGTGTCTGTGTGTGTGTCCATCTGTGTGTCTGTGCATGTGTCCATCTGTGTGTGTCTATGTGTGTGTGTGTGTCTGTGTGCCCATCTGTGTGTCTGTGTGTGTCCGTGTATCTGTGTGTATCTGTGTGTCTGTGTGTGTCCATCTGTGTCTATGTGTGTGTGTCTATCTACGTGTCTCTGTGTGTGTGTCTGAGTGTGTGTGTGTCTGTGTGTCTATGTGTCCGTGTGTGTCTGTATGTGTCCATCTATGCATGTGTCTATGCGTGTGTCTGTGTGTCTGAGTGTCTGTGTGTGTGTGTCTGTGTGTGTGTGTCTGTGTGTGTCCATCTGTGTCTATGTGTGTGTCTGTCTACGTGTCTCTGTATGTGTGTGTGTCTGAGTGTGTGTCTATGTGTCCATCTATGTGTGTCTGTGTGTGTCCATCTATGTGTGTGTCTATGCGTGTGTCTCTGTGTCTGTCTGTGTGTGTCCATCTGTGTCTATGTGTGTGTGTCTACGTGTCTCTGTGTGTGTCTGAGTGTGTGTGTGCGCGCGCCTGTGTGTCCATCTGTGTCTATGTGTGTGTGTCCATCTGTGCGTGTGTCTATGTGTATGTGTCTCCATGTCTGTGTGTGTGTGTGTGTGTAGTGTTGCTGTTGTCACAGTAGCAGCGGCAGTGGTGGTGAGAGTGGGAGCTTAGAGGAGGAGAAAGCCTGAGGAACAAGGAGGGACGAGAGGGGGGCCTGAGGAGCAGAGGCCGGCTGACGGGAGACACCCGAGCGGTCAGGGCGCTTGTGTGAGGCTGCGGAGGACGGGGCGCGAGGGGGCGCCCCGCTGCCCGGGGCCTCGGTGCCCAGGAGGGAGGGGGCCGCGGCCCGGCTGTGCGGGTCCACCAGGCGGGACGGGCGCCCCCGCCCAGGGGAAGGGCGCGGGCCCGGGGCGGGCGGGGAGAGCAGGCGGCGCCTCAGTCCCGGGACTAAGGGCGCGCCGTCCGTCCGCTGACAGGGACACTGCCTGCCATCCATCTCCCGCTCGTTAAATTACCAACCCAAATCTCTCTCCCATTATTGATAAAAATCTCCTTTGGATGTTCGGCATTATTGGGGGAAAAAATGTTTTTCTATTTTTCATTATGTGTTTTTAATATAAATGCGTTTTTTATTGAGAGCTGCTGGGAAGGCTGGAGGAGCCCAAGTCCGCGGAGAGGGTCGTCTCCCCGCTCGGCACACCGGGTCCTGCCCGCACTCCAGCGCCTTCTGCTCCCCTCCCAGAAGCCTGGGGGAGGCGGGGCACTGTCTGGGGAGACGAAGGAACCAGACGCCAGAACAAACTCCAAGGCTCTGCTGCAGACCAAAAGAAGCAGGTCTACAGACAGCTGCAGCCCTCGACTGGTGCCCAGCTCCAGGCCAGCAGAGCAGCCCTGGGGGTGGTATAAAGGCCGAGCCCACCTTGGCCCGCCCCCTGCCGGGGTGTATAAAAACCAGGCAGGAGCCCCCCCACCCCACCCCGAGGGCGGGGACCCCGGGGCTGACACAGAGGAGAGCTCCATCAAAAGTATGAGGGAAGTCAGAGAAGCACAGGGAGGAGTTGGATCGGCATTGGAAAGAAGGCAGCGGGGAACACTGGACCACAGAGGCGGCTGTCATCGAGGAGGAAAGCTTCCACAGGCCCCGGGGTAGGCGCAATTCCCCTGCAGCCTGTCCTCTACACTCTTCTCCAGCCCCAGTTCAACCCGGAGCATGTTTGTCACCCACCCCATACCCAACTCCTCCAGGACAAGGGAAGTTGAGCCCAGCTGCCATCCCTCAGGTGAGGCAGGCACGAGGGGCCCTAGTGAGAGAGTCAATTCCTAGGCAGGCTGATGAGAAGTCTGGGGTCCCAGAGGAGGAGAGAGAGGTCTGGGGGTCTCAAGGACGAGGAAAGGACAAACTTTTTCTTTTCCTCTACATTCCTTAGTCTGAGTCACATAAAACAGTTTTTCTTCTTTAAGCCTGGAACTGATGATTACACAACTGTTTAAACTCTGTACTAGGGATTATATAACAATAATGTATCCTGCTTGAGGACAGTTTCTCCTTCCTGAAAACCTTCTGACTAATCCTGATATGTTCAGTCAGTTTAGTTCAGTCGCTCAGTCCTGTCTGACTCTGTGACCGCATGGACTGCAGCACACCAGACCTCCCTGTCCATCACTAACTCCCATTGTTTACTCAAAACCATGTCCATCGAGTCAGTGATGCCATCCAACCATCTCATCCTCTGTCATCCCCTTCTCCTCCTGCCCTCAATCTTTCCCAGCATCAGGGTCTTTTCAAATGACTCAGCTCTGCACATCAGGTGGCCCAAGTACTGGAGTTTCAGCTTCAACATCAGTCCTTCCAATGAACACTCAGGACTGATCTCCTTTAGGATGGACTGGTTGGATCACCTTGCAGTCCAAGGGACTCTCAAGAGTCTTCTCCAACACCACAGTTCAAACGCATCAATTCTTCGGCGCTCAGCCTGATATCTTAGAATGTATATTATGGGAGTGGGTCTGGTAGGATCTTTCTATTGTTAAGTTCTAACCCTGTTATCCTAAAATGTAAGTGTGGGAGTGGGTCTGGTAAAATTCTTTTGGTTTATTGTAATAACCAATTAAAAAAGGATATAGCTCCCTTGCTCACACTAGCAAGGGGGGCACGCTCCGCCCCCCTTCCAGTGTCTGTGTCAGAAGCTTTCTCTGCCCCTTTTTCTCATTAATAAAACTCTGCTACACAAAAGCTCTGGAGTGATCAAGCCTGGTCCCTGGTCCTGAAGCTAAATCTTCTTCTTTGGATATCGCAAATCCGACACTGTTCACCGTCAGCTGTCACTAGACACAACACAGCCACCAGCTCCCTGACCCCGGACACCCATGGCTCTATCCCATCTGTGGAGTCAGTCCAAGACCACACCGCAGGCGCTGCTGAGTAGCCTCAGGAAAGTGCCCAGTGAGCCACTGGCAGCCTCCCAGGGGGGAGGGAGGCTCTCAAGAAGCCCGGGGGACAGGCTCCAAGGCAGCCTGAGGGAGGCTTCCACCAGTGAGGGCTGCGGCTGGCCACTAGATGGAACACTGGGTACCAGTGGGAGGGGAGGGGGAGGGAAAGGCCCATTCTTCTAGAAAAATAGCATCGGGGACAGAGAACCATAGTCTTGTATCAGAAAACATGGTTAAAGACCCAACTTCACCATTTCAAGTCCCTCAGGACCTTGGTTCCTCACACACCGAAGGCATCCAGCACAACACAGAAGTGGTAGCTCATGTTTGCTGGCCACCTGCTCTGTGCCAGACGTTGGCTCCACGCTCCACATTCATTGATTCATTTCATCCCTGCAGCAAGCTGAGGAGGTAAGGTACCATCATTAACTCCATTGTACTAAAGAGGAACCTGAGGGACAGAGAAGATAAGTTGCTTGTCCGAGGTCTCGAAGTTGCTCACTCGTGTCCGACTCTTTGCGACCCCATGGACTGCAGCCTACCAGGCTCCCCCGTCCATGGGATTTTCCAGGCAAGAATGCTGGAATGGGTTGCCATTGCCTTCTCCAGGAGATCTTCCCAACCCAGGGATTGAACCCAGGTCTTCCACATTGTAGGCAGATGCTTTATCATCTGAGCCACCAGGGAAGTCCTGGTTATGAGGCCAATAAAGCCAACAGGCAGATTCTGGCTCCTGCCCCCCTCAAAGGCTCAATATAGGAGCTTGACGGCCACGTGAAAGCAAGACCCAGCTGGGGCACCTTGTCCTCGTTCTCACAAAGTTCTCTGCACGCCAGCATGAGGTCCTGAATGCAAACGTGCGGAAATGATAAAGGTCACCCCAGAGTTGGCCACTCCCTCTGCAAGTCCCCTCCCCCGGCCCCTCCCCCACCACCCACCCAAGCCTCTGCCCCAGTCTCTGCGCTGTGCCCACCTGGGGCTCCACTCACCAGGAACCTCTCACATGGGCCAAGAGCACCCTGCCCTCACCTCCCCCCGTCTGCTTTTGCCTCCGCTGCCCCTCTTGTCAGCAGGGCCTTCTCTCTGCCACCCCCACCACTCAATAAACAAATGATGTTCTTGGGAGCAGGGCTTCTTTCCCTCCTTTCTGACCTTTTGCTGACACCTGAAACTCACCCTGTACCTATTATCTGTAGGTGCGTGTGAAACAATGAGAGGTGCTTTTCCCCAACTGAATTGCAATGGTTCTTATCTGCATCCTCACAGCCACTCAGGTTGGATGGTCCCTCAGAAACATTTGAGCACTTGTCCCTGGGTGCCACAAGGGGGTTACAAAACCAGGTCAAGTCTAGAAACCCCACCCCATGGAAGCTCAGGAGGGAAAAGACTGATAAAATGTGTTTTGGAGGACAGAAGCCAAACCCCAAGCCTTCAGCACCAGCACAAACACAGCCCCTCACAAAGGTGTTTCTGAACTCTGGCCCCTGACCTAATTTCCTTTCGTTTTTCATCGAGTTCCAGAGTTGGGAAGAACATCATCTGATACAGCTATGTTCCAGCACAACAGACGAAACTGGATCTCTCACTGAAATGTATCATAAGGAGACTGGACTTGTCCATGTGTGTTCCAGGAGGGGGGAGAGATGTGTGTGTGTGTGTGTGTGTGTGTGCACAACCAAAGATAACTGTACCAGTGCAGCTGAAAATTCTCTTATCTCTTCCTGAGTCCCACTGTGACTCCTGCCCCCAAGCTCTCCACCCACCTCAAACCTCCAGCCTCACCTCCCCCACCTCATCTCCCATGTTATTAAGGAAATTCAGCTCCACTCCATTCCTCTTTGTTGAGAACCTCTCCAAGCCCTCCTATTTCAGGCTCACCTTATGAAAAGAACATCCAAAGACCTTTAGTAATGTAACCTCAGCCCCAGCTTTACACCTCGGCCCCGTGAGTCACCAGGCTGAACTCCCTCTGCCAGTCAGCAAGGCTTCACCATGCACTCCCCTGTGTTTTATGCTTTCCACAGCCTGCATCTTCGGCCCATTTCATTAACTGGTGACCCCCTCCTCCAACCTCCACCTCCCCCAACCCCACCCATCTTTGAGAACCTAGATGAGACACAATGGGCTGCAAAAAGCTTCCACCCACCCAAATGTAATATCTCTCTCCCCCGCCATCTCCTCCCCCTCCCCACAGGACCAGGTATTACAGCAATGGGTGTACCTCCTGTTGACCCTAGACTATACGGGCCAGAAGGAAGGTTTTACCCATGTTGACTGTAGCTACAACTTCCAGCTCTGTACCTTTCCCCCTAAATACCAGCTGCTTAGACAACAGACAGAATGAAAAAAAAAATATATATATATATATATAGAGAGAGAGAGAGAGAGAGAGAGAGGATAGTCAAGGAAAAGGTGTTGAACCACAGAACTGAATGCTGTTAGAGCCTACAGGGGCCTTAGAGAACTCCTACTCCAAATGAAGAAGCTCTAAGGATGGGTTGGTGGTTAGCACGAAGAACCTGGCCAGGTCCTCCAGCATAGCGCCAAGAGCTCCTGAAACCCAGGGTGGTCAACAGTCTCATAACTTAAGCTTGCATCTGCCCCATTCAGAGTACAGAGCTGTCAGCCCCGCTCCACAGCAGGGACCATGCCCAGGAGTAGAAAGAACCAGAGTCTCATCCAGCCATCAGGGCTCCCTTCGTAAGGAGCAAAGGACTTCAACAGCCCTCCCGGACACTCAAGCTCAGGCGCCATCTGCTGGTCAGGATCAGCACTGCGCCTGGACCCGCCGCCCCAAGGGTGGTCAGGAGACAAGACTGAGACCAACCCCAACCCACTCCAGATTCAAGTCACTTCCAGGCAGAAGCAATGACCCCACCTCCTAGAGCTCTGACTGCTGACTGCTCAACCTGTCATGCAAGACATAAGCCTAACATTCAAAATAAAAGGAAAAAAGTAAGCTTCTTTTTGGTAAGGATAGAAACTCCTAAGGCACAGACACATAAAAAAGTGATTCCTAAAGGGTTTCTGCCAAACAGTTCTGCTACATAGGAGACAAAGCACTGGCCAGAAGATCAAAAGATCTGAGGTCTCATCCCACCCCTCATATGCCGCTCCCTTAGCTACATGGTCCCCCCACTAGCAGCACCCCACCTCCCGAAAGAGGCCAGTCCCTATGCCGGGAATGGGATCACTTCACTTGCTCTCACCTCGACACTGACGGCACTGCCTGCTGTCCAGGGATGTGAACTGATCTAACACCAAACGTACATCACGGAGTCCAGAAGAGCTGCAACCTCACCTTCACGCCCCAGGCTGGGGACATCCCCTCAGGGCCAGTGCTATCCTCCAGGGACAGGAATCAGTCTGAGAGCGCTAAGGGCTCTGCTCACAAGGCAGACACGGAGCCAGTCAGGGCAGGCTGGGGCACACCAGCCTCTAACTCCTCTTTGGTCACCCCTCTCCTCTCCTCAGTGTGAGATTTAGGGGCAGCCACATGACCGATCTTTGGGGCTTCTCTGGTGGCTCAGTGGTAAAGAATCCACCTGCCAATGCAGGAGACATGGGTTCCATCCCTGGGTCGGGAAGATCCCCCTGGAAAAGGAAATGGCAACCCACTTAAGTAGTCTTGCCTGGAAAATTCCATGGACAGAAGAGCTTGGCAGGCTACAGTCTATGGGGCCACAAAGAGCAAGTGAGCAACTGAACACGTGTGCAGTCTTTGAGCTCCAGGTGACCTCAGGGTCCACCCGAGGACTCGGACCTAGGAAGAAGACAGTGACGCACGGCAGACTCAGCTTCCTTTAACCGCTCCTGGAACCAGGGATGAAATGGAGGGTCCCGGGGCGGGCGTGGTGCTCAGGATTAGAGGAGCCAGCTTAAAACGTCTTCCTGGGAGGATGGGGGGGGGGGGCGGGGAGGGCTGCTCCCCAAGAAGTGTCACGGGAGGGGCTGGGGGAGGAGGGAAGGGTAGAGTGAGTGACTTTCCCCACCCTGACTCCCCGACACCCGCCTACCCTGCTTCCCACGCGGCCCCCTTTCCCCTCCCTCCGCCCACAGGCTGAGAAAGTGTGGAACCGGGAACAAATGCCATCTTCCCGGCAGGGAGGGGGAGGAAGGGGTGAGACAAGACTTTGACTGTGTGTCTGTGGGGGCCGGGGTAAGAACCCTGAGGCTTCTGAGCTTCCCAGCCAGGAGGGACATGCCCTCCAAGCCATGGCCTTGACATTAGTCTCCTTCTCTCAGCAGGCTCATGACCAGCTGTGGGGCAGGAGACACAGGCCACCACACTCAGGATGGCTTGGCTGGGCGAGGGGGTTGCCAAGA
>NW_011494773.1:2211613-2211913 GCF_000754665.1 Bison bison bison | reverse complement strand
TCTCTGGAGGGATGCCAGGCATGTGATGCCAGCTCTACATTAAGGGACCGACAGTCAGGGCCAGCTGCACGCAAATCAGCAGAAACGGAACAACTGAGCTTTATGACCCTCTGCCCCAACTCTCCGCCTGGCCCTCAGTGGCCTAAGGAAACTGTCACTTATCCATCATTGGTTCATTAAACAAACACCGGCACCCCCGATACACCACGTACTTTTCTGGAACTGCAGACAGGAATAAAAGGACCACCATGGTGTTCATCCCCAGACTTCACAATTTGTGGTGAAACTACCTAGACACAA
>NW_011494773.1:2199920-2211513 GCF_000754665.1 Bison bison bison | reverse complement strand
GGCCTGGAGGAAAGCCGCTGCCCTGCTCTCGCCTCCCCCTCCAGCTCCAAGGGTTAAGCTGCTGCCTTCTCTTCCTGCCTCCACCCCCGCTGAGCTGCCACAGTGCCCAGCAATGGTGCACTTCACACTGCTATTACAGTGACTTATTTAGTGTTCATTTAGGGGTGCATCTCAATGCTGTAGGAAGCAGGAGGCCAACTGTCTTGGCAAGAAACAGGCACGAGGGCTGAGCCACGCTGCTGCCGTCCCCCCAGCCTGCAGCCCCTCCATCCTCACCCCACTCTGCCCAGCCTGTGGCCTGCTCCTGACTCAGCCCTAAATCAGGTCTACTCTTCACTCAATCTTCCACCCCCGCCCCATCCCCTTGGAGGAGATGTTCCTCCATAGGAAGGAAGTCCACAGAGGTGTCTATGCTCAGAACCATTATACCAAACAAATTCTAGTGCTGCTGAGAAAGTTCTAGGACCTACAGCAGATTTCCCAACCTGGGGATCTGGCCAAAGGGACTGAGAACCCCCAGGGAATTTGACTTCGGAGGCCAGTGGGATTTGATTACAAAATGTACACAGGACTGGGGAGACAGGCTCTTGGAGGGCACAAACAAAACCTTGTGGGCACCTGGGCCCAGGAGAAAGGAGCCCTCCTGGGTGATCCAGTGCCCATGCCTCTCCCAGAGAGTCCAATAATGAGGCCAAGCCAGGCCAGGCCATCAGTGAGGAGTGGGACTTCTCTGGAGGGATGCCAGGCATGTGATGCCAGCTCTACATTAAGGGACCGACAGTCAGGGCCAGCTGCATGCAAATCAGCAGAAATGGAACAACTGAGCTTTAACGCAAATCAGCAGAAATGGAACAACTGAGCTTTATGACCCTCTGCCCCAACTCTCCACCTGGCCCTCAGTGGCCTAAGGAAACTGTCACTTATCCGTCGTTGGTTCATTAAACAAACACCGGCACCCCCGATACACCACGTACTATTCTGGAACTGCAGACAGGAATAAAAGGACCACCATGGTGTTCATCCCCAGACTTCACAATTTGTGGTGAAACCACCTAGACACAACTAACCAACCCACGAGAAGCACAAGCGGAGGGAGCAAAGGTGTGCAGATGGTCAGAGAAGACTTCATGGGAGAGCTGGGATTTGGCCGGGACCCCCAGCATCTAGCACAGTGCCCGGCATTTGGTAGACAGACAGACAGATGAGCCAGTGGCCTAGGAACACAAGGAATGACTGACAGGGAGAGGGTGGAGTAAAGAGACTCCAGGCAGACGAAGACCATGGCAAGCTGAAAGTGGACGGGGTGGATCTCGAAAGCCCAGCTAAAGATTTTATTTGGGGAAATTGGGAAGTATCAGAGGTAATAAAATAATTTCAGGAAAGGCGTCAGCTGATCTAGGCTTGACATTTAAGATTATTTTGCTCAGAAAAATCCTAGAAGATCCAAAGGATTCTCTCTCTAAGAGGAGAATTGCAGGGACTTCCCTGGCGGACCAGGGGCTAAAACTCCATACTTCTAATGCAGAGGGTATGGCTTTGATCCCTGGTTAGGGAACTAAGATCCCATATGCTCTGCTTCATAGACAAAAAAAAAAAAATTTTAATTAAAAAAGGGAAAAAAGAAATAAAAATAATTTTTTAAAAAAAGGAGAATTTCAAATGTAATAGGTGAAGGGAGAAAAGCTTTACTGAATAGAGTTGTCTTAGGTACCATGAAATTCTAGCACATAGTCCGTAAGCCTGGGCCTGCTCTGTAGATCCTTGCAGATGGCTGTTCCAACCACCCCCTCCCCAGAATCACAATGAGTGGATCAGGCCAACAAGGATCCACACCACTGGGCCCAGTCTGGGTTCCACACATCCCGCAGGTCACTGGCGTGAGTCCAAAGGAGCGTGACCAGGGCCACATACAGAATGGCCCTCAGCCCCTTTGTCTGTGGCTCCAGGGTCAGAATGAAGATCAGAGACGTTTGAGGAAGCAGGCATCAGCCCTCAGGAGGAAGCACTTATTACAATTAGAGATGACTGATAATAGAGCAGACCACATCAGGCAGCCCATAAGAGAATAAGCTTCCTGTCACTGGAGGCAATCAAGCAGAGGCCCAGCGATGTCCCAGAAGCCACTGCACTGAATGATTAGGACAGCTCACTGATAGAGCAGGGCGCCAGAACCGTGTACTAACAGTCCCCTTGGACGCTTTACCTGATCACTCTAAGCCTCCATCCCTCATCCACCAAACAGGCTTATTGATAGTGTGTGTCTTGTAGGTTTGCCATAAGGACTAAGTGAAATAATGTGTGGGAAACAACAGAGTTTGGAGCACACAGTAAACTTTCAACAACTGACAGCAACTATTAGATTGAAGCGTATGAATCGTACTAGGTTACAGGTCGAAAACAGTCTAAACATATAACTATTTCATATGGTCCAAGTAATATATTTACTGAGGGCCACTCAGGTTCCTTCTAACCTCTCTGATTTCACACTGAAAGTTTCCATGCTCCCCACCTCTGTTGGATCCCCAGGGCCTGGGGCCAAGCCAAGAACTCTGCAGGGTCTTTCTGGAAACACACTGTACAGGAAGGGACCCACCCCTCCCGGCGGAGGCGGGTACCTCTTTGCCCAGGTCCTCGCGGATGACCTGGCGGACTTCCTTCATGCTGCTCTGCGGGGCCTGGCTGTGTAGCACCTTCAGCGTGCTGGTGTACTCCTCCGGCAGCAGGTAGTCCAGAGCCCCCAGGTGCTGGCCCACCTTGATGAACGTGCCCCGGTTGGCACAGCAGAGCTCACAGAGGCGCCTGGCAGAGCGGAGGTGCACCTGCAGGGAGACAGACGGGGCCAGAGAGACGTGAGTGCCCATTGCCCACTGGGCGCACTTCTCTTTTCCTGCCCACTCTGCGTGGATACCCTGATTCACCCCCCAGTGCGCATGCACATGTACTTGCACATGCACACACACCCCATCATTCACCTTCAGTCTCCTGGTACACACACACACACACACACACCCATCATTCACCTTCAGTCTCCTGGTACACACACACACACACACACCCCCATCATTCACCTTCAGTCTCCTGGTACACACACACCCCATCATTCACCTTCAGTCTCCTGGTACACACACACCCCATCATTCACCTTCAGTCTCTTGGTACACATACACACACAGACACCACCCCATCATTCACCTTCAGTCTTCTGGTACCCAGACCAGTCAATTCCAACCTCCAACTGCAGCCAGCCTCCAGACATGGCCCAACATGGCCTGACACTTCTGATCGCCTTTCCTTTAAAACTTACCTGGTCTGAGTCCCACTCCCACGGAAACAAGCATGTGTAAGGTTTTCAACTAGTTCTGATACATTTATGATTCATTCAAGGATGTGCTAAGTTCACGCATTTGCCACCCACCCCTCAGCCATACTAATGACACTGTCTGTTTGGAGGTCTACAATTTTCAAAGATGCCAAAGTCATTATTTTTTTAATTCTTCCAGCAATTTAGGGAAGCAAGTACAGGTGTCTTTAAGGACAAGAAACTCAGATGTTTTGATTATAGAAAAAGCTAATAAATGTCAAAGCAAGGTCTAGAAAGCACTTCAGTCCCAGGGCTCTTTAACTCAGCAGACTTTAGCCAGGATCTCCTGTTAACTGGAAGAAAACGTCACAGCGGGGCATTAGGCACATAGGGTGGGCAGCAGGCCAGGCGGTGCAAGACAGGCCAGCCTTAACTCCCCTCCTGATGCCCACCTATCCCTCTGGAGTGGGATGTGGCCCCCACCCACCCCCAGGCTGCACATCCCCAGTCACCACCCCAACTCTGCTGAGGATCTTGGAATTTTGAGGGTCCTGCCTTCCTGGAGCTACAGTTCCTGAACAGGATGGAGCCATGGGCACAAACAGAAGACAAGGGAGGCCCAGGGCTCTGTGGGAACCTGGTACCCTCTTCCTCCTGTAAGTCAACCAGGAGAGTGAATATTTATGATGGACTTACACTCTCAAGTGCTACGAAGGATGCTCACATAATTAAGAGCATGTTGGAGGCAAGAAACCAGGTGAAGAGTTAAATAACGGTAGGCAACAAAGATGGAAGAAACGTTCAAAGATTCTACATGATTAGTTGCCAAGTGAACCACACAGAAAACTGTTACTGTAAGAATTAAAAAGAGAATGCTGCAGCCCCAAATACCCTGGTCCCAGCAGCCAGGGAGCCCACCTACCCGCTCCGTCTATAGCAAAGGGATGCCCCGGACCCCAGGCACTCGGAAGCTGTCCTTAGGCCCTGCCAATCCACCCTTCCTTGCCACGAGCTATGATACTGCACTGACCCTGTGCCACTTCTCCTGTGTCAGATGGGTCACTATTAGGCTTGGTCAACAGCGGGGCTTGGGGGCGGGGGTGGACATTGCAAGACCACAGTAGCACAAGGAGGCTCCCTACCGGCCCCACTGGGCGGCTTCCAGCTCATCAGCCAGCGGGACAGGGGTTTAGGGGCCTGCCAGTGGCCCTCATGGACCAGCCCACCCTCACTACCTAGTGGGCCCCTTCTGTGGACCAACTCAGGCCCATATGCTCCAGCAAGTGCTCTGACCGCCCAGCAGGCAGCTCCCACACACTAGTTCTAGGTCGTCTTCTCCTACAAATCTCTCTGCCACAGGGCAGGCTGTGACCATGGCCCATGTCTCCTTGTCTCCAGGGCAGCCTGGGATCCCAGCCTTGGAGGCCCCCAGCCAAGTCTTCAGGTCTGTTCTTGTTCACCACCCCGATCCTAGAGGGAGCAGGTGCTTTATGCGTTTACTACCTCTGTCCCCTTAGATTGTTCTACTACTGCTTTTAGGAGTTAACTACCTTTTCCTAATTAATACGCTTTTACATTTAAATTACAAATATGGGGACGTCTCTGGTGGCCCAGTGGCTGAGACTCCAAGATCCCCATGCAAGGAGCCTGGGTTCAATCCCTCATTGGGGAACCAGATCCCATATACCACAACTGAAAGATTTCACGTGCTGCTATTAAGACCCAGCGCAGCCAAATACATAATTATTGGGACTTCCCTGGGTGGTCCAGTGATTGGGATTCTGCCTTCCAATGCAGAGGACACAGGTTCAGTCCCTGGTCAGGGGTCTAGATCCCACATGCTACGTGGTGCAGCCAATAATTAAATAAAAATTTTAAATAAATAAATATTTTTTTAAATAAAATAAATTACAGGTATGACTAGTCCCTGGCTGATACAACCCCTGCAATTGAATGTGAATAGATTAGGATTAAAAAGGAGAGCATTTCAGGTCAAGAGAACAACACAACATGCGTGTGTGTGTGTGTGTGTGTGTGTGTGTGTATAAGACCTGCTCCACCATTTTCTTTAGACTAGATTCACATCTGCATTTCTCTCGGCTACTGGAAGAACTCAGAAAGCATTAGCCTCACACCAACAAGGCCTCCTACCAGGGAGCACAGCCAGGGCTCTGTTGCCTCCCTCCTGTGCCCTGAGCCAGTCCCAGGTAGGGTGTCTCCTGGCACAAAGTAAAGGTCACGTTCACACTGTCTGGGCAATGCAGGGAGCCCTCTCTGGTCACACAAGCCCAGGAAGGCTAGTCTACCTCTGACTCACTCATTCCCTGGCACACCACCCATTGGGAACAGAGACCACGTGTGTCCCCTGTAGACTCTGTGTACCCCAGGGCAAGCCATGATGAGCCGTAAGTGTAGATTGATGACAACCATGGGTCACACACACAAAACCATAATCCATGAAACTGAATCGGCATCTACTGCAAATGGCACCCATATTTCAACCAGCGTCTTAAACACACACAGTCATATGGGGATGAGGGATATTCCACTCACCAAAAAAATGTAAATGCTCTTTGAAGGTCAAAAGACACAAATGCTGAATAACAGAGCAGGCATTCTGATCTCCAGGTCCCTTTCCAGCTCCAGCTCCTACAGTTCCACTGTCCCTTAGGATCAGAAGGCAGGTCTCATTCAGAAATTCAAGAAACTGCTGGCTTAGTGCAAAGTCCCTCTTTGAGCATTCACCTCCTGCTTGCTGGTGACTTGGGACGGAGGACCGCCCTTCTCCTGCTCACTGAGCATCTTTGCTTCCGGGATCTGTAATAATAAATCTTGTGATTCTATTTCCTCCGGGTGGATGTGTTTAAACTGCACCTTCAATCAAAACACCCCAGTGAGTTTCACTTCCCCAGTGGGAGCTTGGATGCCGAGAGAGCTGTCTGCGGACCCCGTGTGGGTGGCTTGTGCCCCCGACTCAGCAGGTCATAATCTGCACATTCTTAATTGAATACACCAGTGCTGGCTTCTCAACACACACTACTGCCCTAAACACTGCACACCCATTTGCTCACTGGCCCCGAGGCCTGTGGAGCCAGCACCTGGTTTCATGAGCTGGTTGGGTGTTTGTCACTGCAGCATGTCCTCATTGCAGAGTTCCCACTCCAGGTTCCATTCCTGCCAAAACAGGGCAGGAACAGCTGGCACCATCTCTCTGCCCCTCCTCCAACTTCGTTTTCACTCCCAGCTCAATAACTTGCCTTATGATGATCTCATTACCAATAACCTTGTTGTAATGAGCTTTAATCTGCCTCGTATTAATTAAAAGCATTGTCATTAGCCAGCTTGGGTTGGGATTTGGGGGGAGGAGGGAGTGGGCAGTGAACAGCTAATAAGATCAACTCAGTACTGATTAATTATTGATTGGGAGGGATGGAGCAAAGGCCCAAGAAGGGAAATCCTTTACTTGTGCCTAAATCCCAAAGAGTAGGGAAGAAAGGTACCAAAGCCAGCCTCAATCAGTAGGGCTCCCCCATCAGAATTGGGCAGTTGGGCAGTATCTCCAATGGGGTTTCGGGGTTTGAGTGTGAGACACAGATGAAAGAGACAGACACACATACAACCCCACACATCACAGGAAGAGATGGTACAAGAGAAGGTCACAGACAGACCCCAAAGCACACAAGCCCCTTGACAGATTCTCCCAGTCAAACACTCAACACCCAAAGGAAATGCACTGACAAGCAACCAGTGTTATCTCTGGTCAGTGAGATTACAAGAGTACTTTTCTTTATAGGTCTCTCTGTATTTCTAAAATTTCCTAAAACTAATATTTATCATATCAATAATAGAGGAGAATTTTTTTTAAATAATCTCTTCTTCAACATCTTCTGGAAATAGAAGTCCAGCCCCAAATTCTCTACCACACAGACTGGACCAGCTTGGTGCAGAATCCAGCACTGTTTCCCCAATTTTGCAGGGTGCTATGATCCACATGTGTGTTTTTCATCATGAAAATGGAATTGCAACTCCCCCTTCATCCCCAAGAAATCAAGCCAGGACAGTCTCCAAAGTCTCTTTTCTGGATGTCACCCTTTGCTTTAAGCTTTTACTTAATGAGCAAAGTAAAACTCATCATGTCTTATGGGGGGGGGGAACAAGTTGCAGTTTATAAAAGTTTTGAAGAAGCTTGACCACAGATTTAATCCTACCCCTTAGCAGCGTCCTCTGTCCCTCCTCTGACTGACTACCTGTCGGGTAGATCCTGGTTAAACTGCAACTCTAAACGTGAAATTGCTAAAGCCATAATCTTGATGTCATCCTTAACATCTCTTTCCAAATGGGGTATAAAAGTACCTTCCTTGTCTGAAGTAATAAAAACTGGACATCAGGAAAGGAAGGAGAGTGATTCCTGAGAGATGCAAAGCAAACACAGTGAACCTATGGTTGCCCCAATTCACAGCATTGAGGGTTTCCAGGCCACAGTGCAGGGAAAGGGGAGCCAGGCAGCACCCAGAAGACTTTGAGCTGAAGACACAGAGCTGAGAGTCCAGGAAGACCACAGCAGCTAGAGTTCACAGGACAGAGTACTGGAGAGCAGAGAGCCATATGAAGAAGGAACCCTGAAGAGCTGCCTAGGGTCTGCCTCGTGTACCTGGTTGAGTAACAGTCAGCACGTACACACAAGAAAACTACATAAGCCAGAAAGATGACAACCGCAAAAGCCTAGGGTTAACAGTACCCTGTGTGTTCATAGAGGTCTATTTCTACTAGCTGGACTAGAAAAATTTCATAATTCTTGAGGCATTTGCTATAATACCCAGAAGAGGGGAATATCCCAAACTAAACACCATTCCATTCCCAAGCAATAAATACTAAAAGACTTGAAAAAAATCACACTGTCTCCAAGTAACTTAACTGTCCCAGAACAAAGCTCTATAATATTTATAAAAATACAAATATATCTAGACAAAAAGACAAAATTGCACTGTCTAGCACCTAATAAAATATTTACCAGGTATTCAAAGAAACAGAAAAATACAACACATTATGAGAAAGAAAAAATCAATCAATCAAAACCAACTCAAAATTGAAACCTATATTAGCAAAGGAGGACAATTGTTACAACTGTATTTCATATGTTCAAAATGTTAAGCAGAAGCATGGACAATATTAAAAAAAGAATGAGATCCAAATGAAACTTCTAGAGATGGTAATTTTTGATATGAAAAATATACTGGATGACACTTCCCTGGTGGTTCAGTGGTTAAGTCTCTGCACTTCCACTGCAGGGGGATGCAGGTTCTATCCCACATGCCTTGCAACACATCCCCCCCACAAAAAAATACACTGGGTAGGATAAATAGATGATTAGACATTGTAGAAGAAAGGTCCTAGTAATAGAAACTATTCAAAATGAAACAAAAATAAAAAACTTTAATGAAAAGAGCAGCAGTGATCTATGGGACAACTTCAAGCAATTTTATAAACATTGGAATGTTGGAATCCCCAAAAGAGAGGTCAGGGAGAGAATGGGGGAAAAATACTTAAAGAAATAATACCTGAAATTTTTCAAGTTTGATTTTTTAAAAATTATGAACCAATAGATCCAAGAATCTCAGTAAGCCCCAAGCATAAGAAAGAAAGAAAACTGCATAATGAATTTGTTCAAAATCAGTGATGAAGAGAAAATCCTGAAAGTATCCAGAGGGAAAAAGACACATTATAGAGAAAGGAACAAAGATAAGAATGACAGCAGAGCTCTCGCTGGGAACAACATAAGCAGAAGTTAGTGGAGGAACATCTCTGAAAGGACTGAAAGAAAATCTAGACTCCTATACCCGGCAAAAACATCTCTTAAAACCAAAGGTAAACTAAAAGCTCTTTAAGACATATAAAAGCTGATAGAATTCATCTCCCTACACAATGAGAAATTTTAAAAGATATCCTTCAGGCAGAAAGAAAATGATACCAGAAATACAAAGGAACAAAGAGACCAGAAACAGAAACTTCATAGGTAAAGGCACAAGACTTCTTTTTTAGCACATAAATAGTATAACATGAAGTTTACAGCATATGTAAAAGCAAAATGTATTACAATAGCATAAAGCCTGGGAAGAAAGAAATTAAAGTGTATCATTGTAAGATTCTTCACATCACTCTGTGAAGCAGTACAATGTCACTTGTATGTAGACTACAAGTTAAAGATGTATGCCATAAACTGATGCAATCACTAAAATAATAAAAAGAATTATAGTCCATAAGCCAACAAAGGAGACAAAAATGCAACCATGAAAATAACTCAATCCAAAAGAAGGCATGAGAGAAAAAAAATAAAGCATAAATAGGACAAGTAGAAATCAAGTAGCAAGGTGAAAGATGAAAATCTAACCATGTCAATAATCTCATCAAATATAAGTGGTCTAAACACCCAAATTAAAAGTCCGAGATTGTCAAATTGGATAAAAAAGAAAGATTCATGTATATGTTATCTATAAGAAACTGTCCTCTTAATATTAAAACACACACAGGTTAAATGAAAAGGATGGAAAAGGATATACCATGCCAATATCCATTAAAATAAAGCTGGAATGACTATGTATGTAACAGACAAAGAAACTCTGACTCAAGATGGTGTCACAGCTAAAGGACACGACTTAAGGAAGAAATACTGCTCTTCCAGAAAAATGAAGATGGAATGCCTCCTAATCCATTCTATAAAACCGATGTAATGCCAATATCAAAACCAGACAGAAAATACAAGGGAAGAAAGAAGCTATATACCAATATTCACAGTGAACACAGATGCAAAAATTCTTTTTTAAAAAAAAAAGTGTTAGCGAATTGAGCCTAGTCTATAAATAGGTTCTGTTCTCATTACAACCTATCATAGAGTGCACAATTTTGATTTGTCTCCCTACAGGCAACATTAATTTTGATGGTTATCCACCTAACATTCTCACTTTTTGTTTTCTTTTTACAATTAAGTATTGTATGGGGAAGTCCTTTCAAATTGTACAAATAGCCAGTTTTTTACTGAAATTTCAATTTATTCATTTGTTTATTTGTATCAGTATGGACTCATGGATTTCTAAATTTTTTCAGTGGATCATAATCCATTACTCTCATTGTTTGTTTCACAGCCTCACTGAGATATTTTGACACAATAAACTATACATATTTAAAATGTACAACCTGATAATTTTGACATATGCATACACTTATGAATCCATCACTACAATCAAGCTAATTAAACATATCCATCACCCCCAAAAGCTTTGATTTCCCTTGATAATTCCGGTCCCATCCTCCACATACCTCCCATCTCCAGAAAACCACTCATCTGCTTCCTATCAGTATAGCCTAGAATTTTGTAGAGTTTTATATAAGTGGAATCACATTTTTTTTACCTAGTCGTTTTCCCTCAACACAATTTTTCTGAGCTCCATCATAATCTTACATGTATCAACAGTTTATTCTTTTTTTCTTACTGAGTAGTATTCCATTGCATAAATATATTAATATCACAATTTCTTTATTTATTCATCAGCTGATACACATTTGGGTTGTTTCCAGTTTTGAACTACAAATAAAGCTGTTCTGAACTTTCTTGTTCAAGTCTTTGTGCAGACATGCTTTCATTTCTTACAGGCAAATACTTAGGAAAGCAGTGGTCAAACTGCATGGCAGGGATATGCTTAATTTTCAAACTGTATGGCAATATATACTTAATTTTCAAACTGCATGTCAGTATATGCTTAATTTTCAAACTGTATGGAAGTATATGCTTAATTTTCAAACTGCTTGTCAGTATATGCTTAATTTTCAAACTGCATGTCAGTATATGCTTAATTTTAAAACTGTATGGCAGTATATGCTTAATTTTTTAAGAAATTAAACTGTTTTCTAAAGTGGTTGTACCATGTTACATTTCCACCAACAGTGTATGAGAGTTCCTCTACATTATCCCAATGCTCAGCATAATGTCCTTTGAATTTTAGTCATTATGTGCAATTGTATTTAATTGTGGTTTAAATTTGTATTTCACTAAGACTAATGAAAATAGATGGGGAAACAGTGGAAACAGTGTCAGACTTTATTTTTTGGGGGCTCCAAAATCACTGCAGATGGTGACTGCAGCCATGAAATTAAAAGACGCTTACTCCTTGGAAGGAAAGTTATGACCAACCTAGATAGCATATTCAAAAGCTGAGACATTACTTTGCGAACAAAGGTTCATCTAGTCAAGGCTATGGTTTTACCTGTGGTCATGTATGGACGTGAGAGTTGGACTGT
>NW_011494773.1:2197605-2199820 GCF_000754665.1 Bison bison bison | reverse complement strand
TGTGAAGAAGGCTGAGCGCCGAAGAATTGATGCTTTTGAACTGTGGTGCTGGAGAAGACTCTTGAGAGTCCCTTGGACTGCAAGGAGATCCAACCAGTCCATTCTGAAGGAGATCAGCCCTGGGATTTCTCTGGAAGGAATGATGCTAAAGCTGAAACTCCAGTACTTTGGCCACCTCATGCGAAGAGCTGACTCATTGGAAAAGACTCTGATGCTTGGAGGGATTGGGGGCAAGAGGAGAAGGGGACAACAGAGGATGAGATGGCTGGATGGCATCACTAACTCAATGGACGTGAGTCTCAGTGAACTCCGGAGTTGGTGATGGACAGGGAGGCCTGGCGTGCTGCGATTCATGGGGTCGCAAGGAGTCGGACACGACTGAGGGACTGATCTGATCTGATCTGATCTGAAGACTAATGATGTTGAAAATCTTTTCATGTGTTTACTTGCCATCTCTGTATCTTCTTTGGTGAAATGTGAATCTTTAGTCCATTTTTAATGAATTCTTTGCTTTCTTATTATTCGGTTATAGGCATTCTGTATACATTCCATATACAAGTACTTTATCAAATAAATGATTTGCATATACTTTCTCCCAGTCTGTGGCTTGTCTTTCCTTTAACATTTTTCCAAAAAGAAATTTTTTTATTTTAATAAAGTAAATTTTACCACTTTTTCCTTCATGGATCATGCTTTTGGTGTTGTATCTAAGAAATCTTTCAGTTCAGTTCAGTTCAGTCGCTCAGTCATGTCCGACTCTTTGCCACCCCATGAATCGCAGCACGCCAGGCCTCCCTGTCCATAACCAACTCCCGGAGTTCACTCAGACTCACGTCCATCAAGTCAGTGATGCCATCCAGCCATCTCATCCTCTGTCGTCCCCTTCTACTCTTGCCCCCAATCCCTCTCAGCATCACAGTCTTTTCCAATGAGTCAACTCTTCGCATGAGGTGGCCAAAGTACTGGAGTTTCAGCTTTAGCATCATTCCTTCAAAGAAATCCCAGGGCTGATCTCCTTCAGAATGGACTGGTTGGATCTCCTTGCAGTCCAAGGGACTCTCAAGAGTCTTCTCCAACACCACAGTTCAAAAGCATCAATTCTTCGGTGCTCAGCCTTCTTCACAGTCCAACTCTTACATACATACATGACCACAGTAAAAACCATAGCCTTGACTAGACAGACCTTTGTTGGCAAAGTAATGTCTCTGCTCTTTATATGCTATCTAGGTTGGTCATAACTGTCCTTCCAAGGAGTAAGCGTCTTTTAATTTCATGCCTGCAATCACCATCTGTAGTGATTTTGGAGCCCCCAAAAAGTAAAGTCTGACACTGTTTCCACTGTTTCCCCATCTATTTGCCATGAAGTGATGGGACCAGATGCCATGATCTTTGTTTTCTGAATGCTGAGCTTTAAGCCAACTTTTTCACTCTCTTCTTTCACTTTCATCAAGAGGCTTTTTAGTTCCTCTTCACTTTCTGCCATAAGGGTGGCATTATCTGCATATCTGAGGTTATTGATATTTCTCCCGGCAATCTTGATTTCAGCCTGTGCTTCTTCCAGCCCAGCGTTTCTCATGATGTACTCTGCATAGAAGTTAAATAATCAGGGTGACAACATACAGCCTTGACGTACTCCTTTTCCTATTTGGAACCAGTCTGTTGTTCCATGTCCAGTTCTAACTGTTGCTTCCTGACCTGCATATAGGTTCCTCAAGAGGCAGGTCAGGTGGTCTGGTATTCCCATCTCGTTCAGAATTTTCCACAGTTGATTGTGATCCACACAGTCAAAGGCTTTGGCATAGTCAATAAAGCAGAGATAGATGTTTTTTCTGGAACTCTCTTGCTTTTTCCATGATCCAGCAGATGTTGGAAATTTGATCTCTGGTCCTCTGCCTTTTCTAAAAACAGCTCGAACATCTGGAAGTTCACAGTTCACATACTGCTGAAGCCTGGCTTGGAGAATTTTTAGCATTACTTTACTAGCGTGTGAGATGAGTGCAATTGTGGGGTAGTTTGAGCATTCTTTGGCATTGCCTTTCTTTGGGATTGGAATGAAAATTGACCTTTTCCAGTCCTGTGGCCACTGCTGAGTTTTCCAAATTTGCTGGCATATTGAGTGCAGCACTTTCACAGCATCATCTTTCAAGATTTGAAACAGCTCAACTGGAATTCCATCACCTCCACTAGCTTTGTTCGTAGTGATGCTTTCTAAGGC
>NW_011494773.1:2196129-2197505 GCF_000754665.1 Bison bison bison | reverse complement strand
TATTCTTTGGAACTCTGCATTCAGATGCTTATATCTTTCCTTTTCTCCTTTGCTTTTCGCTTCTCTTCTTTTCACAGCTATTTGTAAGGCCTCCTCAGACAGCCATTTTGCTTTTTTGCATTTCTTTTCCATGGGCATGGTCTTGATCCCTGTCTCCTGTACAATGTTATGAACCTCCGTCCATAGTTCATCACGCACTGTATCTATCAGATCTAGTCCCTTAAATCTATTTCTCACTTCCACTGTATAATCATAAGGGATTTGATTTAGGTCATGGCTGAATGGTCTAGTGGTTTTCCCTACTTTCTTCAATTTAAGTCTGAATTTGGAAATAAGGAATTCATGATCTGAGCCACAGTCAGCTCCTGGTCTTGTTTTTGCTGACTGTATAGAGCTTCTCCATCTTTGGCTGCAAAGAATATAATCAATCTGATTTCAGGACATCTGGTGATGTCCATGTATAAAGTCTTCTCTTGTGTTGTTGGAAGAGGGTGTTTGTTATGACCAGAGCATTCTCTTGGCAAAACTCTATTAGTCTTTGCCCTGCTTCATTCCATACTCCAAGGCCAAATTTGCCTGTTACTCCAGGTGTTTCTTGACTTCCTACTTTTGCATTCCAGTCCCCTATAATGAAAAGGACATCTTTTTAGGGTGTTAGTTCTAAAAGGTCTTGTAGGTCTTCATAGAACCATTCAACTTCAGCCTCTTCAGCGTTACTGGTTGGGGCATAGACTTGGATTACTGTGATACTGAATGGTTTGCCTTGCAAACGAACAAAGATCATTCTATCCTTTTTGAGATTGCATCCAAGTACTGCATTTTGGACTCTTTTGTTGACCGTGATGGCTACTCCATTTCTTCTAAGGGATTCCTGCCCACAGTAGTCGAAATAATGGTCATCTGAGTTAAATTCACCCATTCCAGTCCATTTTAGTTCGCTGATTCCAAGAACGTCGACGTTCACTCTTGCCATCTCCTGTTTGACCACTTCCAATTTGCCTTGACTCATGGACCTAACATTCCAGGTTCCTATGCAATTTTGCTCTTTACAGCATCGGACCTTGTTTCTATCACCAGTAACATCCACAACTGGATATTGTCTTTGCTTTGGCTTCATCCCTTCATTCTTTCTGGAGTTATTTCTCCACTGATCTCCAGTAGCATATTGGGCACCTACTGACCTGGGGAGTTCCTCTTTCAGTATCCTATCATTTTGCCTTTTCATACTGTTCATGGAGTTCTCAAGGCAAGAATACTGAAGTGGTTTGCCATTCCCTTCTCCAGTGGACCACATTCTGTCAGACCTCTCCACCATGACCCGCCCGTCTTGGGTTGCCCCACAGGGCATGGCTTAGTTCACTGAGTTAGACAAGGCT
>NW_011494773.1:2195627-2196029 GCF_000754665.1 Bison bison bison | reverse complement strand
AACCACGTGGTTTTTCTCGAGTTGCGGCGGGATTCTCGAGTTCCGACGGGGAATTCGGGATGCCTCTTGTGTTGGCCCAGGGAAGTCCAATCTTCCATTCGAGTTGCGAAGGAAAGCTGGGGATTGCTCTCGAGTGACTGCAGGGCCAATAGACCTCATCTAGGCTTGTGTCCAGAAGCCAATGTTCCTCTCCAGGGGCGACCGGGATCTCGGGGTTGCATTCCAGACGCACCCGGGGAGACAGGCATTCATCTCGAGTGGAAGCCAAGAACCCCGCTATGCTCTCGAGTCGCGACGGGTATCTCTTGGAGCTCACTGGGTGGACTAAAGGGAGTCAAGCCTCCTGAGGCGTTTGGAGAGAGGTCGCGAGATTGGCCTCTAGGCCATGCAGGAGACGAAGGC
>NW_011494773.1:2192059-2195527 GCF_000754665.1 Bison bison bison | reverse complement strand
CTGATCTCCAGTAGCATATTGGGCACCTACTGACCTGGGGAGTTCCTCTTTCAGTATCCTATCATTTTGCCTTTTCATACTGTTCATGGAGTTCTCAAGGCAAGAATACTGAAGTGGTTTGCCATTCCCTTCTCCAGTGGACCACATTCTGTCAGATCTTTCCACCATGACCCACCCATCTTGGGTGGCCCCACAGGGCATGGCTTAGTTTCACTGAGTTAGACAAGGCTGTGGTCCTAGTGTGATTAGACTGACTAGTTTTCTCTGATTATGGTTTCAGTGTGTTTGCCCTCTGATGCCCTCTCGCAACACCTACTGTCTTACTTGGGTTTCTCTTACCTTGGACGTGGGGTATCTCTTCACGGCTGCTCCAGCAAAGCACAGCCGCTGCTCCAGCAAAGTGCCGCCGCTGCTCCTTACCTTATGCAAGAAATCTTTGCATAACCCAAATTACAACTATTTCCCCCTATGCTTCCTTCTAAAAGTGTTCAATTTTCACGTTTTCCATTTGGTTGTGTGATCTATTTGGAAGCCATTTTTCTACGTGGTATGACATATGGATCAAAGTTCAATTTTGCACATGAATATCTAACTGTTCCAGCACTGTTTGTTGAAAAGACAAACCTTTCTACACTGAATTGCCTTTTCACCATTGAAAAAAAACTCACTGTTCATATTATGTGTGGGTCTATTTCTGGATCGTTTAATCTGTTCCATAGATTATTTTGTCTATATTTACACCAATACCATGCTATTCTGATTACTATACATTTATAGTAAGTCTTGAAATCAGATAGTTTTAGTCCTCAACTTTGTTCTCCTTTTTCAGTGTTATTTTCTAGAATTGACTCTAAAACCCTCTGCATTCTTATATAAACTTGAGAATCAGCCTGTCTGTTTCTATTTTAAAAGCCCGCTGGGATTTTGATTGGGATAGTTATGAATCTAAGCTCCAGGAGTTGGTGATGGACAGGGAAGCCTGGTGTGCTGCAGTCCATGGGGTCGCAAAGAGTCAGACACGACTGAGCGACTGAACTGAACTGAAATTTATTTGGGGAAAATAGACATCTTAACAATACTGAGTCTTCCAACCCATGAACATGATTGCTGTTGTTCCGTTGCTAAGTGGTGTCTGACTCCTTGCAACCCCTTGGACTTGCAGCATGCCAGGCTTCTCTGTCCTATATCATGAACACAATATATTTCTCTATTTATTTCTCTCTAATTTCTCTCAGCAATGTTTAGATTCATATATATCATTTCAGGAATTCCTCCTAAGTAAATAATCTAGGACATAGGCAAAAACCCTATGAACAGAGACATTCAGCACAGTGCCAATTATAATAGAAAAACATATATGTAAATAGATGCTGATGCTGAAACTCCAGTATTTTGGTCACCTAATGCAATCAGCTGACTCACTGGAAAAGTCCCTGATGCTGGGAATGATTGAGGGCAGAAAGAGAAGAGGGTATCAGAGGATGAGATGGCTGGATGGCATCACCGATGCAATGGACATGAACTTGGTAAACTTTAGGAAATGGTGAGGGATGGAGGGGGGGTGTTGCCCGGCATGCTGCAATCCATGGGGTCACAAAGAGTTGGACACAACTGGGCAACTGAACAACAATAATAAATAGATGCATCCTAAAAGCAGAAAAAGGGTTTACTATAGAACAGTCACACAGTTCAGTATTAAGTAGCCATTTTAACAGAAGATCATGAAGATTATTGTAACAACATGGAAAATGCTAAAGAGAGCAGGCAAATGACAGGAAAGAGATAGAAAGCATATCAATATCATAATAAGTGTGAGTTGGTGAAATTATATTTTTTTCTTAAATCTGTACATTTCTGGTGGGCTACAGTCCACAGGGTCGCAAAGAGTCAGACACGACTGAGCGACTTCACTTTCACTGCTTTAATAATTTTTTTCTATTTTTAATTGATCTATAATTCACACAGCATAAATTTCACCATTTTAAAATATACAGTTCTGTGGGTTTTACTATATTCACTTAAGTAGTGTAACTATTAATATCATCACTAATTCCAGAACATATAAATTGTTTTATTTTTAAAACTCTTATTATATTTTAGTCACACTTTATATAAATATCTATCTTGAGTCTTTGAAATAAAAGTCTGTCTTCATTCAATTTGTCAGTACCCATTAATAGCTGATAAAGGTTGTGAGTGCCCAGTATGTATGAGTTTCCTATTATGTTTTACTAACACTCAAGTTCAATGAATAATTTCATATTAAAATGAGAATCACACAAGATGCCAAACGACTTGTCAGCACAATGCAAGTACAAATAGGTCCCTGATTTATAATTTTCACACAGTCTATAATCATTAGCTTCATTTCAATTGTTGATTCACTATATCAGCATATGATAGAAGCTGCTGGGAAACAAAACCACCTTGTTCATCACACACTCTGCAACAATGGCTGGTCCTCAGCAGTAAATGCACAATCCTTTCCAGCACTCACATCATCTCACCTGGTCCAGGTAAGAGCCTCAGGTAGGTATCATCAGTCTCTACATTGCACAAGTGTGAGAACTTCCACTGCTCAAAGGCAGGTAAAGGCCTTGCTAGGGTTACTCAGCCAGTAAATGGGAGATCCAGGGTTTGAGTCACGGCCTTCTGACTCCAAAACCCATCGCTTTCTGCTAGACTTTGCTGCCCCTCCAAACACACTGTTAAACATTCTTCATGAATGAAAAGGAAAAGGTCCAGATGTCCAGCGCCCGCTATGGGCCCTCAAAGCTGCCCTCCTGTATGTATGCTCATAACACCCCCACTCCTATCCCCAGTGATTTCCCACACCCAGCAGGTCTGGGGCCCCAGGAGTCATCCCACTAAGCCAGCTATTACCAAGATGAGGAAGAAACCCATGAGTACACAGGGGCCTGGAAAACACCAGTCACACAAACCACAATCAGGGAGCCACTGGAAGCAGGACACAAGGCAGGCCCTGGAGGCGTAATGGGTCTCACTGCAGACAATGGACAAGACCACAGGACTTACAGCCCCGGGAGGCAGGCCACAAAGGGGCAGGGCACTGGCCCTGGTGGAAACAGGGACACAGCCTTCAACAGAAGTGAAAGAGCTAGTCACTCGGCCGTGTCCGACTCTTTGTGACCCTACAGACTATATAGCCCGCCAGGCTCCTCTGTTTGTGGAATTCTCCAGGCAAGCATACTGGAGTGGGTAGCCATTCCCTTCTTCGGGGGAGCTTCCCGAACCAGGGATCAAACCCGGGTCTCCCACGTTGCAGGCAGATTCTTCACTGTCTGCCACCAGACGGTAATCCTCCGAAAGTCCCCACTGTCCTTGGTAGGAAATCCACACTCCTACCAGGCCCATCACGATGCGACCCAGGTGTCCCCCGGGTCATCTCTTACCTTCCCACTCCCTCCCCCTCCCCAACCACAGGGGTCAGTTCTGCACCAGCCCCTG
>NW_011494773.1:2165281-2191959 GCF_000754665.1 Bison bison bison | reverse complement strand
AGCCTTTGCACAGGCAGCTTCACAACCTCACCACCCCTCTCTCTCACCTGTCAAAACCCTTTTCAGCCTGGATCCTGGCCTCAGTCCCCTCACGTCTTCCTAGCTCCAGCCCAGCCCGTGCTCGCGTCCTCCCTGTCTCCTCTCCCAGATGCAGCTGCTGCCCACCAGCCCAGAACCAACAGCAGCAACCAGGGCTTCATCTCCAGCGAGCCTCCCCATCCTCTGATTTTCTGAACCTCCTTTGGAAAAAAAAACAAAACTAAGCTCCTGAGTGGGCTGCAGCTCTGGGTATGACCACCTGCTCTGGGGCCAGACCACAGAAAGCAGGAAGATGCCACAGACTCGGCCAGGTTGCAGCCACGCTTGGCTGTGATCCAAGGTGAAAGGCCCAGGGCAACAGAGCTTCCGAATGTCACGGACGATAATGTGACCATCCTCCAGTGGGGATGGCCCCCTTCCCACAGCCCCCATCCCCTCATTCCTCTGTAGGGAACAGACGGGCAGATCCTAAGAAGGACTCCATTTGAGCATCCAGGGCAGCAGCTTTTCCTGCACAGCCAAGGACTGGAATCACCAATGACTCGCTCAGCAGAAGCCACGTGCCCATCACAACACCCAGAGAGACACCCCACCGTTGCGGCCCCCTACTTTCCACTCCAAGAGGAGCCACCAAGCGCTGCTTCCACAAGGAACTGAGCATGCTACCAAGAGGTGAAATTGAACAAGGCAGTGGGCAGACAATTGTCCTAGAGGATGTCGCCCCAGGCCGGACATCTGGGATGATCACGGACCCTGCCTGGCTCTCAAGGCCTCCCTGGGTCCCCTCAAGGTCACCCACAGGGACCACTGACAAGGGTCTGTATGGCTGGACAAAGACATAAAGAGGACCCCAGAGCAATTTCTGGGTCTGGACTCTGCCAGAGCCCTGCTTTCTAAGCCCACAGGACAGGCTGGCCTGAGGGGGAGGGGGCTGGCACAGCTGGGCACTGATGTACAGTCTACAAACTAGGTTGGCACTTGGGGGGCACATACTGGCTCAGGGGAGCAGGGGTGGTCTGGGGAGATGCTGTCATGATGTTCTGGTCAGAGGAGACACCCAGCAAAACTGGGTCTCACTGAGGCCCCTTTGGCAGGTGGTCCTTAGTGAACCCCACCCGGCCTCCAGGGGTTTGTCATTGCTCCAAACCAAAACAAACTCCTGTGGAGTGTGAAGTGTGACACCCCAAACATGGACATTTATAGACCCAGCACCATCTCACAACTCAGTTGTTAGTACTGTGGGACTTTCCATCACCAATGACAAATTCCAGGAGCACATCAAACACAGAAAATCCCAGAGCATTTAATAGGGAAGGAAGAAAAGCAGGTGTCTGAGGGGCAACTCCACGGGAGACTGCAGAGCGAGCTGACCATGGGGAGGTTTGTGTCCGTATCCAGCAATAATCTAGAAGGACGATATAATGAACACTTTAATCCCATTACCAACGCTTATTAATACTTACTGTGTTTCGGCCCTAATCCAAACACTTTATATGGGCATTATATCTCATTTAATCCCACCACCACCCTATAAGGTAGGCACAATTATTATCTTCTGTTTCAGAGATGAAGAGGCAATGGCTCAGAAAGGTTAAATATCTTGGCCCAGAGCACTCAGCTAAGACCTGAGCCCAGGCAGTGTGGTTGCAAGACTGCCTGCTCTTTAACCACAGTGAAAAGCTTCTCAGGATACCTGGATACTCCAAGTGAAAAGGCTTTGAACCTGGATTCATGGTACCTGGATCTTGGGCCAATTCTGCCCCTAATTTATCGCCCCTACTTAATGTAATCCTGAACAAATCATCTGAAGTTTCAGGACCTCAGCTGGCCCATACATACAAAGACAGGTTGCAGAGAATCAAGAACACACGTGCGGCATACATCCCGCCCCTCTATCACCATGGCACCCATCAGCCTCACTAATCAACCACAACACACTGAGCCCAGGTGAAGACTCACTCATTCTCTACCCTGTACTCAACTACTATGTATCAACTGGAATTGACAGATGAAATGCATTTGCTTTCCCAGAGTTAAGCTTGTTTCTAAGGTGTCTTCTGACTCTAAAAATCTACAACTGTGTTACTGGGGTTATAAGACAAAACTTTAGCCCCATTCCAAATAGATTTTGTCCTTTCATTTCCATCTTCCTTCTGCAAGATGGACATTATGTTACACGTGGTCTGCTCCACTGTCTCCCCAACCCGCAATGGACGAACTGGACGTGCTGGCCCTCTCTCTCCTCTGTCTCTCTAAGGGAGCCCAATAAAAAGGAGATCTAAGGCCAAAGCCGCTGACATAATAGGATGAAGGGGTGCAGGTTCCTTTGTGCTAAGCATTGTGTTTCCAGAAAGTTCCACTTAAAATACAAATACTCCCTAGAGACGGTAACACGGGAAATTATTATCAGTCACTGACACCTTAGCGTGAGTTTCTGCCTCTTTTTCCAGCTTCAGCAACTAGTCGAGAGCCCAGTTCTGTGGGATGGGATAGATTCCAAACACAGGTTCTGTTTCAGAGAAGGTCATCCTAAAAAGAAAGTTGTGGGAGGGGGCATTTGGGGAGGGGAGCCACTAGAGTGGCTGAGAAAGCTTAATGAATAAAACATGCTACACAGCTGCCAAGGATACTTGCATTTTAATAGGGAACAGTTTGGGGCCAAAAGAATTAATCTCTAATGGTGGAATTACAAGCATCAGCAATGATTTAGGGAGGTAATAAGCAAAGGAAGTTGTTCCAGCACCCCTGAAATCCCAACAAATGAGCTGACGTGAGTGCGCAAGCCCTCAGCAAATAGCGAATATGCTGCAAATTTAAGGGATTAATAATATTATTACTGACAACTTCTGACTCTGCCTGCCAGTGACCAAGCCTGCCACTACAGAGACAAACTCGGATGCTCATGGGAGCCCAGGACACGCACTCTTTGGCCTGGAAAGCATCCATTTGGGAACTTAGTTGCCAGAAAAACTGAAGAGAACCCTTCCCTCCATCTGCCACTTAATCACACACACTGAGAAGATGCATAATTAATTTGTTCTCAACAGTTGCTCTGTGGCTGGAATAGTGAGGGCATTTCTGGAATGGCAATTACAGGCACACACAAAAAACTGTCATGTAACAAGCAGAATAACACATCCATCCAGCCTGCTTCGCTTCCCTTCCCCATCAACCCTGTTCAGGTCATGGACCTGGGTGTGCAACAGGAGTGCGAAGGAACAAAAAACCAAATCCTGAAAGATACAGGGAAGGAAGTCTCACTTTAACCTCAGAAAGGGGAAAAGGTGCAAAGTTCAGGTACAAGGTGAAGATCAATCAGCAGGGCATTTGAGGGACAGCTAAACACACACATGAATTCAATGAAATTAAAGGATTCTTGCTAATTTCATTCATTGTGATAATGACATGAATACATACAAAAATGTCAGTTGTTAGAGATGCCCACTGAAATTACGGGTGAAAAGCCCTGATTTTTATAATTTAAAAGTCTTCAGCAAAATAAATAAATGAAGGAATTATGGCAAACTATTTTAGATCCAGGTGCATAGGGTTCACCATATTATTCTTTTTTTAAATACATCTGAAATTTTTCATACAGAGTTTTTGTCTGTGCTTTTGTTTTAAGATTTAAGGCAGATCCCTACCTGTTCCTAACATTTCACTGTAGCCCAGGAGGCTGTGTGTTTTAGACCTGGGCCAGCCTTTCTTGTCTCATTGTGTGCCACATGCCCTGTCATTCACCCTAGTCCATCATGTCAGACTCCTTTTGGGTCCTGGAACAGCCATGCTCATTCCCATCTCAGGACTCTTAGGCTTGCAGCCCCCTTTTCCTAGGGCCAACTTCATGAGCATGTGACCAGTGCTACAGTCAGACTGCACCCCACACTCAAAAGGGCTTCACACCGAGGTTTAACATGAAAGACAGAATAACACCCCCCAACAAAGATGTCCACGACCTAGTCCCTGGAACCTGTGAATATGTTAGCAGCAAAGAAGGATTAAGCCTGCAGAAGAAACTGAGGTCCCTGATCAGCTGACCTTGAGATAGATTAGCTTAGATTATCCAGGTGGGTCTAGTGTAATCACAACGGTTCTTCTAAGTGGAAGAGGGGGGCACAAGAAGAGAAGCAGAGATATGGCAGCATGGGGACCTAGCCAGACACTGCTCGCTTTGAAGATGGAGAAAGAGTGCTTTGAGCCAAGGAATGCAGGTGGCCGATAAAAGCTAGAAAAGACAAGGCAGTGGACTCTCCCCCAAGCTCCCAAAAGGAACACAGCCCTGCTGATGCTGACACACTCATTTTAGTCCAGTGAGAACCAGTTTAGATTTCCAACCTCCAGAACTGTAAAAGAATAAACCTGTGTTATAGGGGCTTCCCTGATAGTTCAGTTGGTAAAGAATCCGCCTGCAATGCAGGAGACCCTGGTCATGCAATGCATGACCTCCTGCAATGCAGGAGACCCTGATCCACTGGAGAAGGGATAGGCTACCATTAAGTTTATAATAATTGGTTACAGCAGCAATTAGGAAACTAATACAGCGTAGCTGTCTTGAAATTCTTAATCTTATCTTTGGATGTGGGTTTTTCAGATAAAGCCAAATGGGAAGATGGAGCAAGCTCACACGCAAGGGTAGGTGGAAGGCCATAATGCAATTAATAAAGTTGATGGAAGTTCACACGCAGCTCACACACAGTCCCATCTCCACAGTGGGTTCTTGGCTGCCCTTTCCCCACCCCAAGCCCAGTACCCTGGCTCCATCTGGCCTCCCTGCCTCCTCCCCACCGTTACAGCTGCTCTCCTCCCAGCAAGGCAACCAGGTCATGTTGGTGGGGGAGGCATACCTTCTTCCGTTGCCCTTTGCGCCCACTGGGGGCCTTGGTATAGACATAAGAAGGGTCAGGGTCACTTCATGCCCAGTTACGTTCCTCTTCATCCCAGCAGTGAAAGCACAAAATGAAATGGGAGGTGTCTGGCTTGGCTGACTGGGGCAAGTTGGAATGAGTGGCTTCACTCCTGCACGTATGCTCAGATAGTCATTTTCAGAGTGTAAAATACAGCTGCTGTTTTTTTGAGGGAGTTTTTTGTGATAGGATGACTTAAGGTTACAAAGGACTATGATTTATGTTGGTTACCCTTTAGTTTAACAGATGAGAGTATAACATTTAAATATCTATTTCCCTTTCTCCCCATAAGTTTTTCTGCATGTTCACAGTGAACTTGAGCTATGGAATGAATTTAAGAACCATGCCTTGAATGAAGTGTAAAAAGATACACAAATTAAAATTTTTTTAAAAGAAGGGTCAAGGTCATACATCTGTCAAGCAGTATCCCTCCACATCCTAGACCAGCATCACCAAGACAAGCTCAGCAGGTGACTCAGCAGAAACTTCTCACTCATGCCCCGTCCACGGCCTGAGCACCTCCCAGCACAGAGGCTGTGAGCTCTTGGGAGTTTCCCATCCACTGTGGGCTGGGGCAGCAGGGCTACGGGAAAGGGAGACTGACTCCCTGCCCAGCCAGAGGCCGGCATGGTCGCTGTGCACTGGGCCCTGTGAATTACATAACCCGCCCTGTCTCTTCCATATTCTCTCAGCTTTTCACGTGCTGGTTCTTTCAGCACTTCTCAGTTTCATCTGAAAAAAAAAACCCATGTCAGAGAGCATTTCCCAAGCCCAGCTTCAGTCACTCTTTATCCCATGACCATGTTTTATCTCTTTTAGGGCACTCAGCAAGAGCTGACATTATATTCACTTACCTCCTTGAGTCACTAAAAAGTATTCACCAAGCCTGTTTTATGCCAGGCACTGTTGTTAAGTGCTGAGGGTACAGCGGCAAGAGAAACTGAGTGTCTACCCCCCTGGACCACGCACTTTTGTGAGTGTCATCAATTGCTAACAATCTGCTATCCCCTCAAGAGCAGACTGTTGTACACCTGGCACCTCACACAGTGCCTGGCACATAGTAAGTGCCCAAAAACATTTGTGCAGGGACGTCCCTGGCGGTCCAGTGGTTAAGACCTCACCTTCCAATGCAGGGGCTGCAGGTTTGATCCCTGGCTGAGCTTCTCTGGTGGCTCAGATGGTAAAGAATCTGCCTGCCAATGCAGGAGACCCAGGTTCGATCCCTGGGTCAGGAAGATCCCCTGGAGAAGGGAGTGGCTAACCACTCCAGCATGGTTGCCTGAAGAACTCCATGGACAGAAGAGTCTGGCAGGTTACAGTCCATGGGGTCACAAAGAGCTGGGCATGACTAAGAGATTTTCACTTTCATACTTTTTCTTGGGAAACTAAGATCCCACATCCCTTGTGGCCAAAAAACCAACACATAAAGCAGAAGCAATTTTGTAACAAAGTCAGTAAAGACTTTTAAAAATGTTCCACATCTCAAATTTTAAAAATCTAAAAAAAAAACAAAAAAAAAAACCCACACATTTGTTGCACACCTGACCGTATGAGTAATGAGTGGCCCAGGTACTTTGGGCTGTGACTGGGCACAGGATGGAGACATCCTTCTTCATCCTATAGAGGGTGGAGCATAAAGTTATATCCTAAGAGCAAGAAATTGGAGGGAAGGAGAGGCCTGGAGACAGACTGGGGGTGGGAGAAGGACAGTGCCCCATTCCCGAAGCATGTGGCCTTCAATCAGCCTCACATATGTCCCACCATTATCTGTCAACAGTTTATTTGTATATTTAAGTGAAGTTATTCCACTAATTGGACATATGTCTCACAGTTCTACAAGGAAAAGTCTATTAAAAAGTCTTGCTGTAACAGGCAAGAGCTTTGAGGGTAGTTTTATTCAGGAACAGGAAGGGAGTTGAGTGGATTTTAATTTGGTAGAAAATAGCTGCTTGGGGCCAAGACAGTGAGAAGCAGGAAATCAAGAACAGGCTATTAGATTATTAGTGTTGTTAACAAGCGCCTCCATCACCCGTACAGCTGCAGAACGCCTTCCATCAACTTTATTAGCCGTGTTATGGCCTTCCATCTACCCCTGCCATTCCAGCGATCCCCATTTTGGAGAGACGTGGCCACTGAGGCAAGAAAAACGCATCTCACCCAAGCCAAGATGAGTGTGGCCTCGGCCCCTGAAGCCTCCCAAGCACATCAAGGGGCGAGAATTTCAGAGTCTGAGATGAACAGCCCAGGGGGTTTCAGGAGAAATGATGGAGGACTTGGAGGATGGGAGCGAGGCAGAGGCAAAACCCTGGACTGTCAAACTCCCTGAAACAGCAAGTTCACCCACACCTTGGCTGCTGGCTGAGAGGAAGCCTGGAAGCTCATCCGGTACAGGAGAGAGCGCCGGGGAGTCGAGTGGTTAGAGGCACAGGCTTGGGAGCCACACTGCCGGCGATTAAATTCAAGACCCTACCCTGGGGACTTCCCTGGTGGCCCAGGGGCTAAGAGTCTGCGCTCCCCACACAGGGGGCCCAGGTTTGACTCCTGGTTGAGGAGCTAGATCCCGCACACCACAACTAAGGAATGTGCATGCCACAATGAAAGATCCTGAATGCCACAGTGAAGACCTGGGGCAGCCAAAACAAATAAAAAACTTCAAAAAAAAAAAAAGACCCTCTTAGTGGGTTGAATGATGGCACCCAAAATATATGCCCATGTCCTAACCCCCAGAACCTCTGACTGTGACGTTCAGTGGACAAAAGGGTCTTTGCAGGTGTGATTCAGTTCAGAATCTTAAAATGAGATCTTCCTGGATTGCCCAGATAGGCCCTAAGTCCAATGACAAGTGTCCTCAGAAGAAAAGAGAAGACGGAGGCAGAGACTGGAGCGATGCAGCCACAGGAAGGCCTGGAGCCAGCAGCAGCAGCAGGAAGGAGCCCCCAGGGAGGCCTGGCCCTGTCGGCACCTTGTCCTCACAGTTCCAGCCTCTGGAACCGTCAAAGAACAACTTCTGTTGGCCACCTCCGTGGTGGCCATTTGTCATGGCAACCACAGGAAACTAGTACACCTGCTTCCTAGCTGTGGGCCCTGGGACAAGTCACCCAATCTGTGCTTCAGTCTGTCCATCTGTAAAGGAAGGGTGAGAACAACAGGATCCGCCTTGGGGTCCTTGTGAAGTTATAACACAAAGAGAGCTCTTGGCACAATGCCTGTCCCGTGGTGTTCAGTCAACGTAAACACTTGCTCTTAGCATCAGAAGCCACCTGGGGAACCCATTTTGAAAAATGGGTTCTCCAGGCCTCACTCCAAAATCATTGAAAACAAATTCTAGACTATAGGGTCTAAGAGTCTATACTTTCAAGGCTCCCCGGGTACCTCTGATTATCTGCCAGGTTAGGAACCATCTGTGAGCTGTCACATTCCCCCTCCACAACGGAGTCTCTGCTGTTTCCAGGAAGCTGTCCTTCTGCATGCTGATTTCACAGCTGTACTAAACTACCCATTCCAGCACTCAACCACCTTCACAGTAAGAAGGTCCAGCTTTTGCCAAATTCCCCATCATGTAGCTTCACCCCATTTCCCTGTTGAGGTAGAAACAGCTTGGTCAGACCGAAAGCACCCAGTCCAGGGTGAGAAAGGAAACTCCAGGGAGACTTTCAGTGGAAAAAGCAATCAGCAGTGAGAAGCCCAGCCACAGTTAGTCTGGGATGGACTCTGAGAGGAAGAAAGAGAGGCTGAAGTTGGGGCTTCTCCAGCTCCGCCCCATTTTCTGTTCAGTCGCTCAGTCGTGTCCAACTCTTCGCAACCCCATGGACTGCAGCACGCCAGGCTTCCCCATCCTTCACTATCTCCTGGAGTTTGCTCAAACTCATGACTGTTGAGTCGGTGATGCCATCCCACCATCTCATCCTCTGTCACCCGCTTCTCCTCCTGCCCTCAATCTTTTCCAGCATCAGGGTCTTTTCCAATGAGCCAACTCTTCGTATTAGTGGCCAAAGCACTGGAGCTTCAGCTTCAGCATCAGTCCTTCAATGATTATTCAGGGTTAATTTCCTTTAGGATTGATTGATCTCCTTGTTGTCCAAGGGACTCAAGAGTCTTCACCAGCACTGCAGTTTGAAAGCACCAGTTCTCAGTGTGGTCATGGGAAAGCATCCCATCCAAGGTGAAAAAGGAAACTGCAGGGAGGTTTTCTGAGGAAAAAGCCATCAGCAGTGAGAAGCCCAGCTGTGGTTAATCTGGGATGGACTCTGATATGAGCAAAGACAGGCTGAAGCTGGGGTTTCTCCGGCTCCTGCCCCATCAGCACACCATCTCTGGGGAGCAGGGCCCTCTGCCCTCCTCCAGCTGCCCCACAGAACCAGGGGGCAGGGGCAGTTGGAGAGCAGCTCGGGGCAGCATCCCCGAGGATCAAGGCAGCCCGTGTAGGCAAGGATGCTGCAGACACTGTACACGAGGAATTGGCTAATGATGATGATCGTGCTGATCAGAGTGGAGAGATGCCCTCGCGCAGGCAATGGCCTCCTGTCACCAAAAGCCAAGGGCTTATTTTGTTTCATTTCAGCTGTGGCCTTTGGAAAGAGATCACTGCTTCTGAGCAGCAGGAACAAACACCATCCCATCAGGCAGCTTACAGCCCGAAGCAGCCCTAACAGATAGACCGGGTGAGCTGGGGGGAGAGAAAAGCTAGAAAGAGAGCAGCCAAGCCCAGCAGGGGAAAGACCAAGGCAATGGTGGGGCAAGCCAGAGTTTGGCCCAGCATCTGCTACAGGCGGTGAAGCCTGTGTTTTCCCAAGTGTGACCTGGTTACCAGGGATGGTGTGCAAAAAAGTGGCATAAGAGGTGATCTGGGGTGGTACCCAGAGCACCAGAAAAACAAATCTTATTTGCATATGCATTAGACCCACAGAAAGAACGATAGTCTATCAAATCTGTGATTTCACAGATATGTTTGCTTAGAACAAAACCAAATAAAGGAAAAAAGAGTCAATAAAATGCAAAAGGTCATACCAATACATGAATAGTGGGATATAAAGTGAGTGGGAATGATAACCAGTGAATTCAAGACAGTGCTTGCTGCTGATTATACAGAAAGGAGGCTGGAATCAGGGAAGAAGTACTTAGGAGTCTACAATTGTATGGGTAAGGTATCACTTCTGAAATTAAGCAGAGAGTGTAAGGGTGGTCACTAAATTATTTTATATCTTTTTTAGGTCCTATATTTCACTCGTTTTAAAAAGATAAGAGGCATGCAGACATGGCAAAATGGGTACTGTTTCTGGCCATGGTCCATAAGTCACTGAGAAGTTTAGGGCAACCAAGAAGACAACTTGGCATTTGCATGAGCTGCCTGGGGACTACAGAAAAGCCACGCAGTGGGCCCAATCTCCAGGGGAAGCACAAAGCACGCCACATTCTCCCCCAGGGCCCCCACTAATGGGAATGGACCCCCAAAAGGCTTTCTGCAGCTCACACCAAGGCCCAACAGCCTCCTGCTGTGGAATTCTCTCTGAATCAGAAAGACGCTAGGGTCAGGGCCACTGCAGAAAGTCATGGAGGTTTGCAAGGCAGTACTCAGAAAGGTTTGCGTATATTGAAAAGGAGGTGCTAGATTCAATAGCAGACTCTGGTCTCCCTACACCACAGACCTGGTCCTCAGATGACCCAACCAGAGCAAATTAAATGCAGCTCATGCTCCTGCAGAAATTATCACAAACTCTGAGAAAGCCAGTCATCAAGGCAGCAAGGATTCAATTTCCCTCCCGCTCTGAGCAGCACACTCTGAGGCAAAATATTCCATGATGACAAACGAAAGCAGCAAAAGGAGTCTGCAGGACAGAGTCCATGAAAACTCACTGAAAAGCATCCACGCCAGGTTGACAGACACCAAACGTGCCCTGGAACAGTGGCACCATTAGAAAAGGCAACCACGGAGGAGGCAATCCAGGCAGGTACCCCCAGCCCCAGCTGGGTTAGCAGCCCCTCCCAGGCAGGGCTCCTGCCCCCAACCTCTTGGCTAGGAGTTAGCTGCTGTACGGGGCCAGAGCTACAATGAAAACACACTGATCTTCTGCAACTGGAGACTTCATGCCTGCTCCCCCAACCAGGCTGTGGGCAACTGAAGGGCAGAGGTTAAGCCTTATTTCCCTTTAGATCCTCTGAGCCTGAGCCTAACACAGCGCCTGGCACAGAGCAGGCTCAGTTAATGCCGGTTAAAGTAACAGGTGGACGGAAGAATGGTGAAGGCATGCACTGGTTTGACCAGGACAGTCCCAAGTTTCAGAGAATATTCCTAAAGAGCTAGATGCTGCCACAGTTCCCCTCGCACAGCAAGAAGATCTTTAAAATGCTTATTGAATTATCACACCCTCACCAAGCTGAGAATGTGAAGTGAAGTCAAAGTCGCTCAATCGTGTCACTCAGTCAGTCGCTCTTTGCGACCCCATGGACTCTACAACTCATGGAATTCTCCAGGCCAGAATACTGGAGTGGGTAGCTGTTCCCTTCTCCAAAGCTGAGAATGTGGTTATCCTCAAAACCAGCAGTTGTTCAGCAGCTCAAGAGTTGAAACACTTTCCCAAAACAAAAGAACTAGCATCTACTGATTCCTCTGGAGGGTCTACACTCCCCTCCATTGGGGAATGCAAACCTCCCAATATTTGTTGAATTAACAGCTCTTTGGTTGGTGGATTAAATAAGTAAAGGGATCCCAGGGAGAAAGCTATCGCGCTTGTCTCTCCTCTGTTTCCCAAGCCCACCCCAGGCAGAACCACAGCTTCGGGGCTCCCACTAGGGGAGAAGCCACACAGACATCTTTGGCTCTACTTTTTATCCAACTTGGTGCTTTCCCTGAGGTTGCAAGTGGATAAAAAGGGAGACAACCAAGTATAGAGGGCAAAGAACCTGGGACTCGGCAAGATCTGGATGTCCAAGAGCAAGTCCAGGATCTGCCACACACCTGCATGGTCCTGAAGAAAGCACAGCCTGCCTCTGAGTCTCCAGTCCCACATCTGTACATTGGAGCCTTGAGTGGGCTGATGCCAAAGATGTCTTTCAATGCATCGAGTATAAACAGCCATCGCCTTACCTGAGACACTTATTCCGCTCCTCTGACCAATAACCACTAGTCAGAAGTGGAGTCCATTTCCCCCCCAAATACCTCACCGTACGCCGTAGTTCTAAAGGTTGACAAAGTATGACTCCTTCCCCTAAAATGTAGAATTCAGTAATGCGGAAACTGCCATCCCATATTCCAGCCAGAAGCAGCCTGTGTCCCTAAACAGTCAGGTGTGAAGGTTAACAGGGCTCAACGGGCAGCAAGGGGTCTTACAGCAAATGTACAGCTGCCTCCCCTTTTGAGGGTAAGAGCGCAGGTGAAGCTCCTGTCCTCAAGTTTCAGGACCCGGAGGGAGCTCCCCAGAGGTGTAAGCTCCTCTCTCTCCCTTCTCTCGCCCTCCCTGTGGAAGGAGCAATCATCAACCGGATTGGTGAGTTTGGCTCACCTCTTCCTCTCTCCTCCCTTTTGGGATCTGGAACTGTGTCCACCAGCCCCTCCCTGCCCTAAGAGGCAGGACCCCACTTGAGAGGCTTGTCCTGCCTCATCTATACCTGGGCAGGTAAGTCTATCAAATTCAGAGGTGAAGCCCACCTGCTCCAACCCAGCATTAATCAGTAATAAAGCTGACATTCCTGTTCTCCACCTGGCAGAGCACTGCATCTCCTTGGATCTGCTTCTCAGGCCAAGAGGAAAAGAATATTTACATCACTACCTCCTAAGCTCAAATACTTATTAACAACTATAGTAATTAATATGACATACACACACCGAGGACCTGAAGTATCCCAGGAAGCAAACCACAGGAGCCCAGTGACCGGCTCCGTAACAAGAAATTGAATTCAGCTAAAAAGATTCTCAGTCACAAGAGCAATCAAGGTCCCCTCCTGATATTAGGACTCTGATCAAGGAAGGAAAAGGCATATCCTATCCCTCTCACTCTCCTGCTCTTCCCACTCCAAATACACACACACACACACAGATCCAGTATGCTTCCCCAAGAATATATCAGGACTCATTAGGCTACAAGGAACAGAAAACTGAACTCAAACCATCTGAAACAAAAAGAGAATTTCCTGGCATAAACAAATGAAAAGTCCAGTGGTCATCTAGCATCAGGCTCAGCTAGATCTCTAGATTCAAATGACATATCTCTCTACAATATTGATTCCATTCACAGATGGGCTTTCACTTCATGGTGGCAAGACAGCTGCCAGCAGCTCTAAGCCAACATCTGATACTCTCAACTAATCCAGCAGAAAAGACAGTGTCCCCTGAGGGACACCCTCAAAAGTTCTAGAGCTGACTGATGCTCACTAACCAGAACTGGCTTAGATACTCATCCTGGAATCAGAGGAATGGACTACACCGACAGCCCAAGTCACATGTCCACCCTGAGAGTAGGGGGAACCCCACTCAAACCTCATGGCACGTATATATGAGATAGGGGTGGTTCCCCAAAGGAAAATTTAGATGCTGCTCCCTAAAACGAGGATGACTCCTGCACTGCAAAATTAACATCCGTCCACTACCCCCGACCCCTCGGGCAGAATCAAGTCCGTGCTGCCTCCTCCAGCCCACTGTCTGGATGTCTGGACCAGCAGTGACTTCTTTGTGCTTTGCTGCTGTTGTTGTTTTAGTCACTAAGTCCTGTCCCACTCTTCGGGACCCCATGGACTGTAGCCCGCCAGGCTCCTCTATCCATGGGATTTTCCAGGTAAGAATCCTGGAGTGGGCTGCCATTTCCTTCTCCAGGGGATCTTCCTGACCCAGGCATCGAACCCCACGTCACTTGCATGGGCAGGCGGATTCTTTACCACTGAGCCACCTGAGAAGCCCTCTTTGTGCTTTACGCACAAGCAAGTTCACACCCGCCATCTCTGTTTATAAGCATTCTGGGCGTCAGAAGCCTGGTTCTCCAAGGTATCTGGGTCCCGTCCTGTGCCCTTACTGCATAGCAAAGTGCCCCTGTGCCCTAGAAGACACTCCTCCACCCTGGCTCCCACCCGCTCCTGACGCAGAGCTGAGTCACCACGGTGCCCACCAGCTGAGCACCAACCTTGTATGTGCTTCCCGAAGTCACTGCCAGCCAAGCTCATCTGGCGCCCGCACACTCCAGGACCCAGGGATGCTGGCTTGACAGGTGAGATAATTATGTCTTCCCCTTCACGCACTTCTCTATCATCTCTCAGACCAGAACAGATAAGTGTTCCGATAGAAGGAAACACTCCTGCGGTATTCAGTTGTGCTCTTTCATGCCACCCGGCTCCCCCTTCCTGGGTACACCTCCCGGGGTCCAGCCTGCACCCTGTTATCCGGTGCCAGCCACCACCCGCTGCTGATCTTTCGTCAATTGCCAGGCCGCGCATCCCTTATTGCATCCCCCCAGCTTCTCCTTGACCTGCAGCCTCAATGCTTTCCAGATGCCTGACACACGGAGGCCAGCTGTCTTCAGGACAACCGCTCCCCTGCCCATTCTGCAGATTCCCCAAGGCAGAGGACTTACCCCTGTTTCCATGGCCTAGATTTTCTGCAGAATGTGGCTCTGGTGGGCTCCAAAGCCCATACATAGCACTGCTGAGTTGGAGAAAATGGGGTAAGGGAAAGCAGGTGGCGTTGAGTCTCAGAGACAAGGACTTCGAGATCTTCCAATAAAAGCTAATATTTCATTCATTTGTTCGTCCATTCAACAAACCTTTATTTAGGACCTGCTGTGTCCTGGGTACTGTAACAGGTGCCGCAGATGTTCTCTGTCCTCATGGAACGTACCTTCTAGTAGACATCTGACTGACTTTTGATACCTCTTTTATAGTTATATTTATAAAAAACTGGCTCAGACACTGTCCATATAATCCTCCGTAAGTGGCAGAGCCACCTGTGGCCCACAGACAAGGAACATGGCACTCCAAAAGGTTGAAAGACCTTCTTAAAGCACAAGCTCAGGTCTTCTGACTACAAACCTTACTCTTTCTGGGGTGTTTCCCAAGGCAGGGAGCTAGCAGGTTACAGCCTGGCGTTGAAACAGATGTTAACTCAGTTTCAGGCCTCACGGATAGAGGTAGAAGCTGCGAAAAAAAAAGAAAGACCCAGTCCCTGATCTAAGGGAATTTATGGTCTAAAGAGAGAGAAAGACACATAACCACCTATCGTGTATACAGAAACAAAGATAGAGTGATTAAATCCAAATAGGAAGATATCTCTGGAAAGATATCCAGGAAGCAATGATCACCTCCAGGCAGGAAAACTGGGTACCTGAGAAACGGGGAGAGGAGGATCATTTTGTATGTTCAAATATTATATATTTTGAATTGTGTACCACTGAATTTACTTCCCATTTAACGACACTTTGAGGATGCAATCAGCCAAATACTGAATGTGGGAAATGTCTCAGGATAAATGATCTGGCTTCTTCAACAAGCAAATAGTTTCTCAGAAAAGGAGGGAGGGAACATATTATGGACTTGAAAACATATAGAAAACATCAATCAAACGTAATATATTCACTTTGGGTGGATACAGGTTTAATCAACTTAAAAAAAAATTTGGGGGGGACAACGAGGAAGATTTGAATATAGACTAGCTATTAGAGGTATTAAAAAATTATCATCAATTTTGTTAGGTATGATGAAAGCTGAGCACCAAAGAATTAATGCTTTTGAACTGTGGTGTTGAAGAAAACTCTTGAGAGTCCCTTGGACAGCAAGGAGATCCAACCAGTCCATCCTAAAGGAAATCAGTCCTGAATATTCACTGGAAGGACTGATGCTGAAGCTGAAACTCCAATACTTTGGCCACTTGATGTGAAGAGCTGACTCACTGGAAAAGATTCTGGTGCTGGGAAAGATTGAAGGCAGAAGGAGAAGGGGACGACCGAGGATGAGATGGTTAGATGGAATCACCAACTCAATGGACATGAGTTCTAGTAGCCTCCAGGAGTTGGTGATGGACAGGGAGGCCTGGCATGCTACAGTCCATGGGGTCACAAAGAGTCAGACACAACTGAGTGACTGAATCATCATGTTCCTATAGTTAAGGTGTTTTTTAAGGTCCTTATCTATTACAGATAGACACTGAAGTTTTTACAAATAATATGATCCTGGAGATTTGCTTTTAAGTATTTCAGCAAAAAATAGTAACAAATGAAGTAAATGAAGGAATTAATAAAGGGGACAGCAGATAAAACAAGACTGGCAAAATGCTGACAATTCCTGAAGCTGGATTAACAGTTCCACAGGGGTTCATACTACTCTACCCTTTTGGATGGTTGAAATTTTCATAATGAAAAGTTTAAATAAAAATTTTAAAAGTAATTATTCCAGCCAGCTAGGATGACTAAGGAGGAAAGCATCACAGAGGCAAGGTGTCTGTGCTGAGTCCCGAAGGATAATGAGGAATTTTCTAAGGGGCAGAGGGCCTTCCAGGCTGAGCCAAGATACACAGATCTATCACACACCTCTCTCTGTCTATCACACACCTCTCTCTGGAAGAACCGAAGGTATCTATCATGCTCAGTTGCTCAGTCATATCTGACTCTGCAACTCTCTAGACTCTGATCCACTAGGCTCCTCTGTTCATGGGATTCTCCAGGCAAGAATACTGGAGTGGGTTGCCATTTCCTCTTGCAGGGGATCTTTGCGACCCAGGGATCCAACCTGCATCTCTTGTGTCTCCTGCATTGGTAGGAGGATTCTTTACCACTGTGCCTCCTGGGAAGCCCAAAGATATCTCTAGTTGACCCCAAACTCAACTTACATCCCACACAAGTGCCCTCTTGCTTAATCCCCTAACTTTCTGGGACATGTAGGCAGAGCACCAAAATCAACTACCGTTTTCCAAATGAGACCGGAGTGTGTGGTCGACAGCGCCACTCAGAGGCCTAGAGCAGGGGTAGCCTTCAGAGGACAGGAAAGCAATTAACCTCAGTTTTGCCTGACGAGGCAGTTTGAAAGCCAGCTGAGTTATCAGGGACAGCCTGCCTTCTGCCCTCCTGAGTCATCGCAGACACTTGCGTTCCCCGGGAACACACACCGGCCTCCCCAACAGCACCTTTTAGATTTATAACCTTAGAACCAGGGGGTCCAGCCTCATGGCAGCCTGGCAGCCCACCCCCTGGGCGTTAAAACAGCTCCCCTCCTTCCTCCCAAGCCACCTGCCTCAATCCCCACCCCGTCTCCTGCCCACCTCCAGCTGCACGCCAGAAGCTTGCTGGCTTTGCAGTCATCTCTGGACTTATCTGGCCTGGCTCAGATGGGTCCCATGGGTCCTTACCTTGGATCGAAGCTGCAGGTATTCCTCTGAGCCATAGGGGACACTCCTCAGGGATGTAAGATAGTCATAACTGATCACAGCTGTCTGTGAACCAAGAAAAAGGAAGGCTTAGCACCAGACATCAAATATTACTCCACTATCCAAGGCCCACATCTACAGTCCCCTGACACAGGTGGCATGTCCAGAGAAGCAATCCTATCTTGTAGAGGCCTTGCCCCCAGATTCTGGTCTAGCTGGTTTCTCCCTATCAGTCAAGGCTCTGCACAAATACCACCCCTGCACAGACCCTCAATCTAAAGAGACCCCCACCCACTGGGAACTCCCAATTATTTATCATGACAAACCGCCATCCAAGGTTGCCTTGCTCATTGGTTTCCTTGTATATGGACAGTCTCCACTTCACTAGAAATTAAGCTCTATAAGCACAAAGGCATATCCTTCCTATTCATCATCGTATCCCCGCCATCTTTCACAGTGCCAAGCGCACAGGTGAGTGCTCAACAAATACTAGTTAGATGAATGCTGTTGGATAAACTTATCCCATCTCTCTGTATCACAAATAAACACCATTTCATATTTATGTTTGCTCTAACAGCATAAGTTTTAAATCTAGGTCCCTTGGTCAAAACTCCATAAGAGGTTCCCTTATGTTTGATGAATCAGAAAGTTACAGGCTCCCAGGGATCTCAGGTACAGAGGAGCCTTGAGGGTTGCTGAGCCCAAACCTTCCTTTTTAGAATTTAGCAACTGAGGCCCTTAGAAATTAAGGGGCTTAACAAGGCTGGTATTAAGAAGAGTCCTTTGTCTATATTCCCAAATCCATTCCTTTGTCTATACTCCCAAAGTTTCATTCCATTCCATATATACTTACTGAATACCAACCACTAGCAAGACGTGGCCTGAGTGGTCCACAAGGATAATTAAGACCAGAGCCCTGCGTTATTCTCAGTGAAATAAGTCAGACAGAGAAAGACAAATAGTCAATGATATCACTTAAATGTGGAATCAAATGATATCACTTAAATGTGGAATCTAAAAAATACAACAAGCTAGAGAATATAAAAAAAGAAGCAGACTCACAGATACAGAGAACAAACTTTATGGTGTGGTCACTCACCTAGAGCCAGACATACTGGAGTGTGAAATCAAGTGGGCCTTCAGAAGCATTACTATGAACAAAGCTAGTGGAGATGATGGAATTCCGACTGAGCTATTTCAAATACTAAAAGATGATGTTGTCAAAGTGCTGCACTCAATATGCCAGAAAATTTGGAAAACTCAGCAGTGGCCACAGGACTGGAAAAGCGAAGTTTTCATTTCAATCCCAAAGAACAGCAATGCCAAAGAATGCTCAAACTATCATACAATTGTGCTCATTTCACATGATCACACAGTAATGCTCAAAACCCTTCAAGCTAGACTTTAGCAGTACATGAACAGAGAACTTCCAGATATACAAGCTGGATTTAGAAAAGGTAGAAGAACCAGAGGTCAAATTGCCAACATCCATTGGATCATAGAGAAAGCAAGGTAATTTCAGAAAAACATCTATTTCTGTTTCACTGACTATGCTAAAGCCTTTGACTGTGTGGGTCACAACAAACTGTGGGAAATTCTTAAAGAGATGGAATACCAGACCACTTTATTGTCTCCTGAGACCCCTTATGCAGGTCAAGAAGCAATAGTTAGAACCAGACATGGAACAATGGATCGGTTCAAAATTGGGAAAGGAGTATGTCAAGGCTGTATATTGTCACCCTGTTAATTTAATTTCTATGCAGAGTACATCATGCGAAATGCTGGGCTAGATGAATCCCAAACTGGAAACAAGATTGAAAGGAGAAATATCAACAACCTCAGCTATGCAGATGATACCACTCTAATGGCAGAAAGTGAAGAGGAACTAAAGAGCCTCTTGATGAGGGTCAAAGAGGAGAATGAAAAAGTTGGCTTAAAACTCAACATTCAAAAATTGAAGATCATGACATCTGGTCCCCTCACTTCATGGCAAATAGAAAGGGAAAAAATGGAAGCAATTTTTTTGGAGCCCTAGATTTTATTTTTGGGGGGCTCCAAAATCACTGCAAATGGTGACTGCAGCCATGAAATTAAAAGACGCTTCCTTCTTGGAAGAAAAGCTATGACCAACCTAGACATATTAAAAGGTAGAGATACATTACTTTGCCAACAAAGGTCCATCTAGTCAAAGCTATGGTTTTTCCAGTAGTCATGGACAGGGGTGAGAACTGGACCACAAAGAAGGCTGAGCACCAGTGTTGAAGAACACTCTTGAGAGTCCCTTGGACTACAAGGAGATCCAACCAGTCCATCCTAAAGGAAACAAGTCCTGAATATTCATTGGAAGGACTGATGCTGAAGCTCCAACACTTGGGCCACCTGATGCAAAGAGCTAATTCATTGGAAAAAAACTCTGATGCAGGAAATATTGAGGGCAGGAGGAGAAGGGGACGATAGAGGATGAGATGGTTGGATGGCATCCCCAATTCAACGGGCATGAGGTTGAGCAAACTCTGGGAGATAGTGAAGGAAAGGGAAGCCTGGTGTCCTGCAGTCCACGGGACTGCAAAGAGCGGGACACAACTTGGTGACCAAACAATAGCAGTGGGGAGAGGGAAATAGGGAAGGGCAGAATTGGGGAAGGGGATTAACAGGTACAAACTATTAGGTATAAAATAAGCTACAAGGATATATTGTACAACATGAGGAATATAGCCAACATTTTTAAATAACTATAAATGAAGCATAGCCTTTAAAACCTGTGAATCACAATATTGTGCACCTGTAACTTATATAATATCATACAGCAACCATATTTCAATAAGAGGATTTTTAAAATATCACCCCCCCCCCAAAAAAAAAAAAAAAAGGACCAGAGCCTGGATCTTTAAAGAGTATACAGCCCAGTGAATCTATAATAATCTCAATAAAAATTTCAAAAGAAAAAAAAAACTAAGCCAAACAAAAACAAAACTCAAGTGCCCTAAATGCAATGTGATATCCTGGAGTAGATCCAGAAACAGAAACAGAATAAAACTGATCAAATCCGAATAGAACCTGGAATTTAGCAAATAGCAAGGTACCAATGTTACTTTCTTAGTTTTCATAAATGTATCATGGTCATGTAAGATTTTAATATTAGGGGAAATTGGATGAAGGGCATATGGGCACTCTGTACTATCTTTCCAACTTTTCTATAAACCTAAAATGACCCCCAAATAAAGCACTTATTTAAAGAAGAAAAGAATGTACAACCCAGTGGCTGGTTTATATAGCACTGACTTATACCTTCATCCCTCCTCTCTAACTATGCAAATTCCTAAGGTTCCATCCAACCCCGCTGCCCCTAAGACACGCATCCTGACTCCCAGCCCACAGGACTCACTCCTGTGTCTGAGGTCCCACAGCAGCCGTCACCTGAGTCACGCAGGTTGACACTGCTACTGCTATTGCTAAGTTGCTTCAGTCGTGTCCAACTCTGTGCGACCCCACAGACAGCCTCCTACCAGGCTCCTCTGTCCCTGGGATTCTCCAGGCAAGACCACTGGAGTGGGTTGCCATTTCCTTCTCCAATGCATGAAAGTGAAAAGTGAAAGGGAATTCGCTCAGTCATGTCCAACTCTTAGCGATCCCATGGACTGCAGCCTACCAGGCTCCTCTGTCCATCGGATTTTCCAGGCAAGAGTACTGGAGTGGGGTGCCATTGCCTTCTCCACAGCTTGACACAATCCTGGGCTTTAGACTGTTTTTCTGACCCATCCAGGTGTGGACACTCCTCAGTCAAAAGCTCTTTCAAGACAGTTCGTTTCTACCCCTGAAGCCTATAAGACAATGCTGGGCTCAGAAAGGGCCCCTAGCAAGCACATGGGAATCGTTGCATATTCCATGGTCTATGTATCTATTTGCTTATCGTGAGCTATGATAAGTTCCAGTTTACCTTGAGGAGCAGGCCCCATGTCTGAGCCAGGCTGGGGAGAAGACAGGACAATGCTGAGTATTAAAAGAAACGACCAGACAGATTGTGCTTCGAAGTATATATCTACACCAAGGGGAGGAATGCATGAGCTCATCCTGCAGCAGACCAAGAATGAGAGAAGGCGTGAAGCATGTGGCCACCTGCCTACCACGGAGCAATTACACAGCGCTCTCTGGAGGAGCCGCCTTCAACAGAGGTACAGAGGGCACCATCACACCAGAACATGTCGCTGAGCCACTGGAGAAAACCTCCAACAGTCAAATATTCAGCTCAGCTTCTCTTAGTCTGGGGCTTGGGGCACATCCCCAAAGTTCTTTCACGCCCCGATACTCTGAGTGTGAGCCCGGCGTCCGTCATGAACTGTTCCCAGGAGCTCACTGGAGGCAGACCAAGTTTTCGGCTAGGATTTAATCAAAGCTGCAAACGCCTCTTTCCCTGTGTGTTTGCTAAGGAGACCGCCTGATGAGTCGGTCCCTAAAATAAGATACGGAAGGTTCTGCAAAGGTAACGTTTCCAGAACAGAGACCCCAGGCAATCCCACTGTATGTTTAACTTCAGGATGGCAGAGGTTGTGTGAACAGGGGCACAGGGCGGTAGGGGGGGCAGTGCACCTCCATGACAGTGCAACTGTGTAGTGGGAGCTTCACACAGGTCACGGTACACGTGTATCGCCGATGAGTGTGACTGGCGAGTCCATCAGCTATATGCATGAACATCTGCAAGCAGTGCTGCGGTTCCTCTGCCCCTCCCGAAAGGAGAAGAACCTACCGTGGCCACTGCTCGGCCCACCCTGACAGCACCAAAGTCGTTGGGGTCCAAGTACTTGTTGCTGTAGAGGCAGATGCCAGAGGCAGCGAGAGCCACGCTGGTCCACGAGGCGAGCTTGAGAGCCCTTCTGGCCATGTCCCCAGACCCTGCAGTGGGAAAGCAGAGCAAGGGGAGCAGTTAAAGGGTTTCATACGGAGCCAAATTCAAATCGGGGCTCTGCCACTTAATAGACTGTATGATTTTGGGGTCATTTTCTCAACCTCGCTGCATCCACATTGCCTCATTTGTGAAACGTGATGATACCTACCTCAAAATTTGCTGGGGAAGCACTTCCCTGGTTGTCCAGTGGTTAAGAACCTGCCTGCCAATGCAGGGAACAAGGGTTCGATCCCCAGTCCCGGAAGATGCCACATTCTGAGGAGCAGCTAAAGCCCATGTGCCACAACCACCAAGCCTGTGATCTAGAGCCCCAACTACTGAGCCCACACGCCGCAACGAGAGAAAGCTCATGCGCTGTGACGAAGACCTAGTGCAGCCAAAATAATATAAACTAAAAAATAAATTTCAAAAAAAATAGTAGTTGGGATAAAATGAGATCACGTGTATGAAATGCTGAGCACAGTATCCAGCACAAGTCAATGCTCAAAGCCCTTCTTCCTTTCACAGTACCAGGCACTGCGCTAGGCACTAGGGAGACAGCAAAGAAAACAAAGCTCTTAACGCTCTAGAGGGGGTGACAGATCATAAGGTATGTATTAGAAGAACGGCAGGTAATCAGTGCTGAAAAGAAAATCAAAGCGGATAAGAGAAAGGATGACGAATATGTAGTCAAGCATGCTGCTTTAGATAAGAGAACCGAGAGCATGGTAATTTCTGTTACCTGAAAGCTATTATTATACCAGTGAGCTCGCACAGGCATTGTCAGCCCTCTCGGCCCAGGTTGGAAGGGGCCACAGCCAAAACGACAGGTGCTCAGAAGCTGCCAGGTAAGCCCTCCACATCGGATCGATTTTCAAACTATTTCTTTTGGATAGAATATAGACAGCCCCTTTTCTAGACTGTAAGCTCCTTGAAAGACAACACCATGGCTGTTATTACTTCATCCACTCCCAATCCCATAGGCTGCTTTACGGCTCAAGGTCCCCCTGCAGATATGCTCCAATTAACCAAACTCACAGTTCCGCTCAGCTGAACCAAGTGGGCTACCAGCTCTCTGATACTTTCCCCACCCTACTTGTACTGCTCAGTCCACCAAGTGGCTGCACAGTCTTTGAGGCCACTGCACCCAACGGGCAGCTTCCCCTTCAATTCCGAGAAATATTCCATCTAACATCCTGGACCACAGCTGCAGCTGCCAGTGAAGAAGACCCACCCAGGAGAAGTGCCACCACCAAGCCACCCACAAGTACAAATCCGGCACAGACTTGGAGGGGGAAATTTCCTTGCAGCAGGAAAATTTAGGTCATCACCCTGTTTGTTTCTGCGCTGGACTGTCTATGACCATCCCCTCCCTGATCTGTGCCTCTGATTCCCCTCCATATGGAGACAATTGCTGTAAATAGCCTGTCTCTGCTTTCTTTAAAGTCAGTTTTGACTCATGCCTTATAATATAGTCACAGATTTTTTTTAAAGTATCCACAGGGACAGCTTCTTTCCATTCTTTTACTTTCAACTTACACTCTATACTATCTCTCTAAATAGTATATAGTGGGTTTTGTCTGTTTGCATTTAATATAGTCACTTATGTATTCTGACTTAATTTTACCATTTTCTGTGCTTTCTATTTTCCTACCTGTTCTGTGTCTTTTTCTCTCCTTTCTTGACTTTTTGGGACCCAGTTCTTTTTATAATCCCATTGTTTTTCCCTCTGCAGTCTTCTTTTCCTAGCCAACATTTCTAAAGTGTGGTTAGAAGAACACTTGCAAAAAATACCAATCTGGGTGCCATTTCAAAAATGCAGATTTCTGCTAGACTCGCAGACCCAGAAAACAAACTTATGATTACCAAAAGGGGAACGGGTTGGGAAGGGCTAAATTGGGAATTTGAGATTAACAGAGACACACTACTGTGTATAAAGTAAACAACACGACCTACTGCATAGCACAGGGGACTATATTCAGTATCTTATAATAATGTATAATGGAAAAAGAATCTGAAAAACAAAAATATGCTTAAAATAAATCACTTAGCTATACACCTGAAACACTGTAAACCAACTATATTTCAATAAAAATTAATAATGATAATGATGTAACAGTAAAAAAAAAAAAAATGAAGATTTCTGAAGCCCACTCTTTGGCCCGCTAAATCAACACTGGGTGTAGGACTTGGGAATCTGCATTTTAATAGGAAACATAATGGGCTATTTTTCTGCAAAGTTTGAGACCCATTCTTGTTAATATTTCATTTTTAATAGAGGCTTCATGTGTTCAAATTCATCAGTGAAACCATGCCCCCAAAACAAGCCTTCCAAGTTTATCCTACCCATTCACACCCCAGATGACTGCATTCACCCCAGGAGGATGACTGCAAGCAATTATTTTTAAAGGGATAATTTAAGAAACTCATTTCTTTCACTAAACACAAATGTTCTGGCCCAACTCCTGGGATCAGTTCCTAACTCTGCAAGTAAGGGCTTTGTAGATAAAAAGAATAAATTAAACCATCTTGCAGTGTCCCCTTTACCCCATCCCTGTTGTTGTTGTTCAGTCCTGTCCGACTCTTTGTGACCCCATGGGCTGCAGCAAGCCAGAATTCCCTGTCCATCACCATCTCCTGGAGCTTGCTCAAACTCATGTCCATAGAGTCAGTGATGCCACCCAACCATCTCATTCCCTGTCATCCCCTTTTCCTCCTTCAATCTTTCCCACCGTCAGGGTCTTTTCTAATGAGTCAGCTCTTTGAATCAGGTGGCCAAAGTATTGGAGTTTCAGCTTCAGCATCAGTCGTTCTAATAAATATTCAGGGTTGATTTCGTTCAGGATTCACTGGTTTGATCTCCTTGCAGTACAAGGGACTCCCAAGAGTCTTCTCCAACACCACAGTTCAAAAGTATAAGTTCTTCTTTATGGTCCAACTATCACATCTATACATGAGTACGAAGCTAGTGGAGGTATTGGAATTCCAGCTGAGCTACTTCAGCTGGAAATAGCTTTGACTACATAGACCTTTGTGGGCAAAGTAGTATCTCTGCTTTTTAATATGCTGTCTAGGTTTGTCACAGCTTTTCTTCCAAGGAGCAAGCATCTTTTAATTTCATGGCTGTAGTCATCATCCGCAGTGATTTTGGAGCCCAAGAAAATAGTCTCTCACTGTTTCCATTGTTTTCTCACCTATTTGCCAAGAAGTGATGAGACCAGATGCCCTGATTTCATTTTTTGAATGCTGAGTTTTAAGTCAGCTTTTTCACTCTCCTCTTTCACTTTCATCAAGAGTCTCTTTAGTTCCTCTTCACTTTCTGCCGAAATAGTGGTGTCATCTGCATATGAGGTTATTGATATTTCTCCTGGCAATCTTGATTCCAGCTTGTGCTTCATCTACCCTGGCATTTAGCGTGATGTACTCTGTATATAAGTTATATAAGCAGGGTGACAATATACAGCCTTGACGTACTCCTTTCTCAGTTTGGAACCAGTCTGCTGTTCCATGTTTGGTTCTAACTGTTCCTTCTTGACCTGCACACAGATTTCTCAGGAGGCAGGTAAGGTGGTCTGGTGTTCCTATCTCTTGAAGAATTTTTCACAGTTGTTGTGATCCACAGTCAAAGGCTTTAGCATAGTCAATGCAACAGAAGTAGATGTTTTTATTGAATTCTCTTGCTTTTTCTATGATCCAACGGATGTTGGCAATTTGATCTTTGGTTCCTCTGCCTTTTCTAAACCCAGCTTGAACATCTGGAAGCTCTTGGTTCACATACTGTTGAAGCCTGGCTTGGAGAATTTTTAGCATTACTTTGCTAGCATGTGAAATGAGTGCAATTGTGCAGTAGCTTGAACATTCTTTGGCATTGCCTTTCTTTGGGATTGGAATGAAAACTGACCTGTTCCAGTCTTGTGGCCACTGCTGAGCTTTCCAATTTGCTGGCATATTGAGTGCAGCACTTTCACAGCATCATCTTTCAGGATTTAGAATAGCTCAACTGGAATTCCATCACCTCCACTAGCTTTGTTCATAGTGATGTTTTCTAAGGCCGACTTGAATTCACATTCCAGGATGTCGGGCTCTAGGTGAGTGATCACACCATTGTGATTATCTTGGTCATGAAGATCTTTTTTGTACAGTTCTTCTGTGTATTCTTGCCATCTCTTCTTAATATCTTCTGCTTCTGTTAGGTCCATACAATTTCTGTCCTTTATCAATAAAGGACATCTTTTCATGAAATGTTCCCTTGGTATCTCTGATTTTCTTGAAGAGATCCCTAGTCTTTCCCATTCTGTTGTTTTCCTCTATTTCTTTGCATTGATCATTGAGGAAGGCTTTCTTATCTCTTCTTGCTATTCTTTGGAACTCTGCATGCAGATGTTTATATCTTTCCTTTTCTCCTTTGCTTTTTGCTTCTCTTCTTTTCACAGCTATTTGTAAGGCCTCCCCAAACAGCCATTTTGCTTTTTTGCATTTCTTTTCCATGGGCATGGTCTTGATCCCTGTCTCCTGT
>NW_011494773.1:2164237-2164908 GCF_000754665.1 Bison bison bison | reverse complement strand
ATCTGAGTTAAATTCACCCATTCCAGTCCATTTTAGTTTGCTGATTCCTAGAATGTCAATGTTCACTCTCGCCATCTCCTGTTTGACTACTTTCAATTTGCCTTGATTCATGGACCTGACATTCCAGGTTCCTATGCAGGTTGCGGGCTGCGACCGGCGCGCTAAGCGCAGGCGGCTGCAACTGGCGCGCTAAGCGCAGCCGAGAGGAGCCACCCCACGTCTGAAGTCAGGGGAAGAAGTCAGGAGGACCCCATGCCCTAAGGGAGGTGGCCAAGAGGAGTTACCCCACGTCCCAGGTCAGGGGCAGTGGCAGAGAGTACCAGACTGCGATGGCGCAGGAACGGCGGAGAGGAGCTACCCTGCGTCCGAGGTCAGGGAGGGCAGCTGAGAGGAGATACCCAGCGTCGAGGTCAGGGGCAGCAATGAGAGGAGTTACACCGCGTCCGAAGTTAGGGACGGTGGCCGGGAGGAGCTACCCCATGCCCCTAAGCCCGAGGCCAGGGGCAGCAGGCGGAAGGAGCAACCCACGCCCGAGGCCAGGGGCGGTGGCTGGGAGGACCAACCCCACGTCCAAGGAGCCGTGGCTGCAAGGGTGCAGGAGGGCCTAGAGGAGCTATCCCATGTTGAAGGTCAGGAAGCGTCCAAGGTAAGGAGCAATGGCTGTGCTTTGC
>NW_011494773.1:2163640-2164137 GCF_000754665.1 Bison bison bison | reverse complement strand
TTGGCAATAAGGAGTTCATGATCAGAGCCACAGTCAGCTCCTGGTCTTGCTTTTGCTGACTGTATAGAGCTTCTTCATCTTTGGCTGCAAACAATATAATCAATCTGATTTCGGTGTTGACCATCTGGTGATGTCCATGTGTAGAGTCTTCTCTTGTGTTTTTGGAAGAGGGTGTTTGCTATGACCAGTGTGTTCTCTTGGCAAAACTCTATTAGTCTTTGGCCTGCTTCATTCCATATTTCAAGGCCAAATTTTCCTGTTACTCCAGGTGTTTCTTGACTTCCTACTTTTGCATTCCAGTCCCCTATAATGAGAAGGACATCTTTTTTGGGTGTTAGTTCTAAAAGGTCTTGTAAGTCTTCATAGAACCATTCAAATTCAGCTTCTTCAGCGTTACTGGTTGGGGCATAGGCTTGGATTACCGTGATATTGAATGGTTTGCCTTGGAAATGAACAGAGATCATTCTGTCATTTTTGAGATTGCATCCAAGTACTGC
>NW_011494773.1:2162144-2163540 GCF_000754665.1 Bison bison bison | reverse complement strand
CTGGAGAAGGGAATGGGAAACCACTTCAGTATTCTTGCCTTGAGAATCCCATAAACAGTATGAAAAGGCAAAATGATAGGATACTGAAAGAGAAACTCCCCAGGTCAGTAGGTGCCCAATATGCTACTGGAGATCAGTGGAGAAATAACTCCAGAAAGAATGAAGGGATGGAGCCAAAGCAAAAACAATACCCAGCTGTGGATGTGACTGGTGATAGAAGCAAGGTCCAATGCTATGAAGAGCAATATTGCATAGGAACCTGGAATGTCAGGTCCATGAATCAAGGCAAATTGGAAGTGGTCAAACAAGAGACGGCAAGAGTGAATGTTGACATTCTAGGAATCAGCGAACTGAAATGGACTGGAATGGGTGAATTTAACTCAGATGATCATTATATCTACTACTGCAGGCAGGAATCCCTCAGAAGAAATGGAGTAGCCATCGTGGTCAACAAAAGAGTCCAAAATGCAGTACTTGGATGCAATCTCAAAAACAACAGAATGATCTCTGTTCGTTTCCAAGGCAAACCATTCAATATCACAGTAATCCAAGTCTATGCCCCAATCAGTAACGCTGAAGAAGCTGAAGTTGAATGGTTCTATGAAAACCTACAAGACCGTTTAGAACTAACACCCAAAAAAGATGTCCTTCTCATTATAGGGGACTGGAATGCAAAAGTAGGAAGTCAAGAAACACCTGGAGTAACAGGAAAATTTGGCCTTGGAATACAGAATGAAGCAGGGCAAAGACTAATAGACTTTTGCAAAGAAAAGCACTGGTCATAACAAACACCCTCTTCCAACAACACAAAAGAAGACTCTACACATGGACATCACCAGATGGTCAACACCGAAATCAGATTGATTATATTCTTTGCAGCCAAAGATGGAGAAGCTCTACACAGTCAGCAAAAACAAGACCAGGAGCTGACTGTGGCTCAGACCATGAACTCCTTATTGCCAAATTCAGACTTAAATTGAAGAAAGTAGGGAAAACCACTAGACCATCCAGGTATGAACTACATCAAATCCCTTATGATTATACAGTGGAAGTGAGAAATAGATTTAAGGGCCTAGATCTGATAGATAGAATTCCTGATGAACTATGGAATGAGGTTCATGACATTGTACAGGAGACAGGGATCAAGACCATGCCCATGGAAAAGAAATGCAAAAAAGCAAAATGGCTATCTGGGGAGGCCTTACAAATAGCTGTGAAAAGAAGAGAAGTGAAAAGCAAAGGAGAAAAGGAAAGATATAAACATCTGCATGCAGAGTTCCAAAGAATAGCAAGAAGAGATAAGAAAGCCTTCTTCAGTGATCAATGCAAAGAAATAGAGGAAAACAACAGAATGGGAAAGACTAGGGATCTCTTCAAGAAAATCAGAGATACCAAG
>NW_011494773.1:2161535-2162044 GCF_000754665.1 Bison bison bison | reverse complement strand
GGAAAAGGAGTACATCAAGGCTGTATATTGTCACCCTGCTTATTTAACTTATATGCAGAGTACATCATGAGAAACACTGGGCTGGAAGAAGCACAAGCTGGAATCAAGATTGCCGGGAGAAATATCCATAACCTCAGATATGCAGATGACACCACCCTTATGGCAGAAAGTGAAGAGGAACTCAAAAGCCTCTTGATGAAAGTGAAAGAGGAGAGTGAAAAAGTTGGCTTAAAGCTCAACATTCAGAAAACGAAGATCATGGCATCCGGTCCCAATCACTTCATGGGAAATACATGGGGAAACAGTGGAAACAGCGTCAGACTTTATTTTTCTGGGCTCCAGAATCACTGCAGTTGGTGACTGCAGCCATGCAATTAAAAGACGCTTACTCCTTGGAAGGAAAGTTATGACCAACCTAGATAGCATATTCAAAAGCAGAGACATTACTTTGCCAACAAAGGTTCATCTAGTCAAGGCTATGGTTTTTCCAGTGGTCATGTATGGATGCT
>NW_011494773.1:2160398-2161435 GCF_000754665.1 Bison bison bison | reverse complement strand
CTTTCTGAAGGAGATCAGCCCTGGGATTTCTTTGGAAGGAATGATGCTAAAGCTGAAACTCCAGTATTTTGGCCACCTCATGCGAAGAGTTGACTCATTGGAAAAGACTCTGATGCTGGGAGGGATTGGGGGCAAGAGGAGAAGGGGACGACAGAGGATGAGATGGCTGGATGGCATCACTGACTCGATGGACGTGAGTCTGAGTGAACTCCGGGAGTTGGTGATGGACAGGGAGGCCTGGTGTGCTGTGATTCATGGGGTCGCAAAGAGTCAGACACGACTGAGCAACTAATCTGATCTGATCTGATCTGATGCAATATTGCTCTTTACAGTATCGGACCTTGCTTCTATCACCAGTCACATCCACAACTGGGTGTTGTTTTTGCTTTAGCTCCATCCCTTCATTCTTTCTGGAGTTATTTCTCCACTGATCTCCAGTAGCATATTGGGCACTTACCGACCTGGGGAGTTCCTCTTTCACTACCCTATCATTTTGCCTTTTCATACTGTTCATGGGATTCTCAAGGCAAGAATACTGAAGTGGTTTGCCATTCCCTTCTCCAGTGGACCACATTCTATCTTACCTCACTACTATCTACCAAAAAGTCCAAATTCTCTAGTAAGGCATTCAAGACCTACCCCATTCTCATCCCCATCCACCTGTGCAGCTTCATCTCCCACAGTCAATCCCCTACTAACCTTCTACGAAGCCTTTTGTCAGTCAACCTTCCAGCCTTCTTTGTTCCTTCCTCTCTGGTTTATTGCGCAATGCTTTTACGTCTAATAATCTGGTCCAATGTCTGCCTTTTCCACTAGATGCAAAGGGCAGAATTCACTAATAAATAAATAAATGAATAAGTAACCCTGCTAATAAAAAAAAAAAAAAAAGAATACCCACTGTGCTGGGAGCCAGCGTGAGGAACTCTGCCCGTGGCAAAGGTCATGAGGAAGGAGGCTCGGCCATACGAAAAGGCGGGATCAAGCCTCAGGAGTCCCCCTGGAAATTCTCGAGCATCTACCCCCCAAACCAGAGTCTG
>NW_011494773.1:2159643-2160298 GCF_000754665.1 Bison bison bison | reverse complement strand
CAGAGATACCAAGGGAACATTTCATGAAAAGATGTCCTTTATTGATAAAGGACAGAAATTGTATGGACCTAACAAAAGCAGAAGATATTAAGAAGAGGTGGCAAGAATACACAGAAGAACTGTACAAAAAAGATCTTCATGACCCAGATAATCACAATGGTGTGATCACTCACCTAGAGCCAGACATCCTGGAATGTGAAGTCAAGTCGGCCTTAGAAAGCATCACTACGAACAAAGCTAGTGGAGGTGATAGAATTCTAAATTGAGCTATTCTAAATCCTGAAAGATGATGCTGTGAAAGTGCTGCACTCAATATGCCAGCAAATTTGGAAAACTCAGCAGTGGCCACAGGACTGGAAAAGGTCAGTGGTCATTCCAATCCCAAAGAAAGGCAATGCCAAAGAATGCTCAAACTACTGCACAATTGCACTCATCTCACACGCTAGTAAAGTAATGCTCAAAATTCTCCAAGCCAGGCTTCAGCAATATGTGAACAATGAACTTCCTGATGTTCAAGCTGGTTTTAGAAAAACAGAAGAACCAGAGATCACATTGCCAACATCCACTGGATCATGGAAAAAGCAAGAGTTCCAGAAAAACATCTATTTCTGCTTTATTGACTATGCCAAAGCCTTTGACTGTGTGGATCACAATA
>NW_011494773.1:2154536-2159461 GCF_000754665.1 Bison bison bison | reverse complement strand
TGAAAAAGAGTTAACTTACAGCTCCAGTTAATAAAGTTTCTGGGCGTGACAAGAGTGTTTCAACCTACAAACTCCTTTGGAAGCCTCTAGCCTGCCTGAATAGGTTCTTCTGGCCACATGTGATTGTTCAGAGCCTCCCAACTGTGAGAGGCATGAGATGTTCTAAACTGTCTAAATACAGATTCCTTTGAGCAGTTAAAAGATTGATTAGAAATTGTATTGGTGAAGGGTTTTTCACTTGTTGGGCCAATGTTTGCTGCTAAGTTTCCATATCCCTTACCTGCTGTGTCCCTGGCAGTGTATTGATTAATATAATTGGTGTATAGGAATGTAAGTAGTAGCTTTAATGTTTGTAACCTTGGACCCTTGAGTTAATTCTTTTCTTGTTATAGCACACCACAACTTTGCCCTATAGGAATGCAACTTTATCTAATGCTTTCGGAGGGTGGCACCTGACTTTAGAATAATCACCTTTAGAGAAATAAGTTTTTTGAAAAAAGGATCTTAAAATGTTGACAGGCCTCCTGGCCAGAAGATGGTGTAAATCACCTAAACTTTTGCGTATGATAAGTTTGAAAGCCTGGCTTCGATAAGGATCAAGGACTGCTGACCTTCCCCCATTATCCTCTATGCACAACTTAAGGTATAAAAACTACTTTGGAAAATAAAGTGCAGGCCTTGTTCACTGAAACTTGGTCTCCCCATGTCATTCTTTCTCTCACCTTCTGGCTGAATTCCCATCTGGGGCGTGGGAGGCTCGTCAAGCCTACTAATTTTGCCTGGGCTTCTAAGATCTGACCAGGGAGGCCTTAGTGTCTCCTCTCCTTCGGGAGAACGGGAGGACGCCTGCGGCCTACATAGGTGACGCAAATTCCTTATTTTGGAATTTTATTAGCTTTCCACGTAAACCAAGTTATTCAGCCTCTTTTCTCCACTGAATTTTCTCACTGAACTATCCTTATTCTATTACTCTTTATGTCTCTAATTAATATTTAATTAAAACTATTGTTTCCAGTTCGCCAATGCCGTCCCCGATTTGAATTCCCTGGATCCACCAGGGCTGGACCCCGGCACACTGAATGAATAAAGAGTGAAAATATTCCAGTCTATCTTCAACATGGAAACTCAAGTCCAACTATGCATTCCTGTGCTCTAACTCTCCAGTGGCGCCCACCTCACTCAAAGTGAATCAGGAGCAAAGGGGGCAGGGCACACCCTTTAAAAGAACGGCATAGCTAGTTAGAACTGACATAAAGAAATGACATAAACTAGTTAGAACCAATTAGGCCCAAGATGGCAGAAGACTTGACTTCCAGCAGACCTTGAGCCTCATTATACGCTCATTGTGATATATTAGCACATGTTAAATGACACACCCACAGGGGCCATGACAGTTCTGAGGCTGACTGTTGGGAGCGGGAATTTCCAATTTCTGGAGGTCCCCACCCCTTCCCCAAAATAGAATGAATCCTCCCACTTATTAGCCTATGAAATTACCTAGCCCATAAAAGGAGAAGGAAATGGCAACCCACTCCAGTGTTTTTGCCTTGAGAATTCCCGGGACGGGGGATCCTGGTGGGCTGCCGTCTATGGGGTCGCACATGACTGAAGCGACTTAGCAGCAGCAGCAGCAGCCCATAAAAACTAACCACCCCATATTTGGAGCCCTTCTGAGATGGATAAACTACACCCTGTGAGACCTGTACTGAGTCAGTAACAACACAGGTCCCCAGGTAAGAATCACAACCTCAGGGCTGCCATGCTCCCCCAGTTATCCCCGGCCCCAGCTCCCAGCCCACCCTCCCCAAGCCCATCTTCCTGAGGTTGCACCACCCTCCAGGCCTGGCCCTCCAGGCGACAGGCCTCCCCTGGCCTTGAGACCACCTCTGAATGGGACATCAGCACTGAAGTAGACACAATTCCCAAGTCTCAGCTTTCATGCAAATGTCCTCAGTAATAAAAGAGGTGGAAATTGAAAAATATAAAATAGATGATATAGGAGCCCAACTGTGTCTAAATAGACTGGAGCTGGAGTTTTTCAAAACGTGTCAGTGAGTCTTTAACATGTAAATGAGTTGCTTCCCTCGGGGTATTTTAAAAGACTCTGTCAGCCATGAAATATGTCTGTCGATGAGAAACACCTTTCATTATTAAACCTTTTGCTAATGAATCACCTGCCCTGTTCTATTTACTTGCCTTTTTGACTTTCACCTGAGTTGTCTCTCATACCATCACGTCCTTCTTTTCTTTCAGTTGAGGGTGAGAGGGGGAGTGCCTGAGGACACTGGACCCCAAAACCTAACAATCAGATAATAATACTGGCAATAACTGACCTTCACACAGCCCTCTGCACTCATTATCTCATTAGTTATTCCACACCAGCAGTCCCCAACCTTTGGGGGATCAGGGATGGGTTTCATGGAAGACGATTTTTCCATGGACTAGGGTGAGGGGTGGGGATGGTTTGGGGATGATTCTAATGCATTACATTTATTGTGCACTTTATTTCTATTATTATTACAGCAGCTCCACCTCAGATCATCAGGCATTAGATCTCAGAGGCTGAGGACACCTGTTCCACACATCCCCCTCAGCACACAGTGACGTGAGACAAATACCACTGCCACCCCCAGGGATAAATGAGGACATCAAGGAGCAGAAAGGATGAGGGATTTACCCCCAGGTGGCTCAGCTAGTAAACGGCAGAGTAGACAGAGGACAGAGGAGCCTGGTGGGCTACAGTCCATGGAATCGCCAAGAGTCCGACACCCCTGAGCAACTAACACATATACACACAAGGGAAATCCCTTCAGCGCTTTCTCTTTATGGTACGTGACCTCAGACCTTCCTGATGGGGGACTCCGATCACCAGATGCAGACCTCCAATCACCATCATTCTCACCTCCATTCTCAAGTAACTACATCAGTCACTATGACTTCTGACCCTCTACCAACCCCAAACAGAGCTAGGCACAGGGACGTCGCTACTTGGCACCCCAGAAATCAACAGCATGTCACAAGATCAATCAAAAAAAAAAAAAAAAACCACTATAAGCCACCACTCCAGGCTATGAAATGTTTAGGAGAGCTATGTCACTGTCAAGTCAAGGATGAGAATGGTATCCATCTTGCTGGACCACAGGAAACATACCAGCAAGTCATGAGACGAGGCAAGAGCAGAGTCTGATAAATTAATGGTCAAATGCAATTCCATCCCCTGTATCGAACTAAATAGGGAACCAAGCACTTACTGTTCACTGGGCTGGGTCTTTTCAACTACCATCCATCTGCTGCTTCTTTCCCAAGCCATATTCCAGGACAATAAGCCTAGAATCACTGCATCCTATTTGGTTGCACAGGTGAGAATGACCACAGAGGAAATAATTTAAGGCTCTAATCCCATTAATCCCATAAAGTGACCACAGCACCCCCTCCCATTTCCTAGAAAGACTGTTACACAGATGAGCAGTATTTTTTTTGGTCTGCTCCCAGGACTGGAAAAGACCCAACAATACCTTTGGAAAGAGTGATCAGGTTTTCAGGGAAGTTTAGTTACTGATGTAGACAAAAAGCAACCAAGGGGATGGTACCATCCATTGACTTGATGTCTCAAATCAATGCTGATGAATCCCCAACTGATGCCAAAGTCCTGGAGTAGACAGGAAAAATAAATCTCACCCAGGCAAGGAGTAGAATTTACCACTATTTCATCCAGAGAGAGGCGGACTCAGGAAGAACAGTGTGCTTAAACATCTCATGTAACTCACACAACTGCATTCTGGGGTGCATCCTATTATACCCTCATTCTACAGAGGAAGATGAGTTTTAGAAAAAGTAAGAAACCTGGATGGAAAGCTACTAGGTGATGCAGCCAGAACTTGAATACAAGCCTATCTGATCCAAACAAGAGCACACAAGGTGGATGAGAACAGGGCTTGCTGAGCGCCTCTGATGCATATAGCTAAACTGAAATAGTTTATTCAGTGAGTCGTGGGGGGGAGGGGTAGATGCCTGAACCAAGCACTATTCTTATCTTACAGGTCCCTTGTATGAGAAGAAAATGTGTATATCAGAAAGGAAAAAAAAATGTAAACTCTACCAGCAGAGGTCAAATTTTACATCCTGAGGGCTGCTGAGAAATGGCCAAGCAGACACAGCAAGATAAAATACGATGTAACTCAGGAAAACTGACATGTGTAGACCTATACATGAAAATCTGTATAAAATGTGGGGGAAGTTACAGCGAACAAAGTAATACGTACATGCTCACTATCACTACCAAAGTTAAACAGGCACCAGCACAGAAAAGCCCAGGTCCAGGAGTGAAGAGCTGGTGCTTTAAGTTCACCGGATTTTTTTCCTACAGAACAATGATACACAAAAGTGTATCCCCAGAACAGAATGTTAGAAATGCAAATACTTGCTCCCCACCGTAGAACTGTGCGTGTGTGAGTGCTCACTCATGTCGGACTCTTTGTGACCCCCATGGACTGTAGCTCTCCAGGCTCCTCTGTCCATGGGATTTCCCAGGCAAGAATACTGGAGTGGATTGCCATTTCCCACTCCAGGGAATCTTTCCGTCTCAGGGATTGAACCTGCATCTCCTGCATTGGCAGGAGGACTTTTTCTACCACTGAGCTTTCATCTGGGAACCCCAGACCTACTGAATCAGAACCTCTGGGGATGTGGTCCAGGTTTCTGTGTTGTACCAAGCCCTTCAGGTGATTCTGATACACGCTGAAGTTTGAGAACTACTGCTTAATGAAAACGTGGGAAGGCACTGCTGCTGCTGCTGCTGCTGAGTCACTTCAGTCGTGTCCGACTCTGTGCGACCCCAGAGACGGCAGCCCACCAGGCTCCCCCATCCCTGGGATACTCCAGGCAAGAAAACTGGAGTGGGTTGCCATTTCCTTCTTCAGTGCATG
>NW_011494773.1:2152581-2154436 GCF_000754665.1 Bison bison bison | reverse complement strand
CTGGCGGCCCGGGCTCGGCTTCAGCCTCCGAAGTGGGGCTGCCCCTACTCACCCGAGTAGGGAAGCAGGAAGACGCGGCGCTAGGCTTCCAGCCGCAACCAGGGCGGCGGGGATTCGCGGGCAACTTTGCCGCCACCCCCCAGATTGCGCTTGGTTAAGCCGGGGCGCTGCGCAGCCTGCCGGGAGTTGTAGTTCTTTGGTGCCCTCAGCCGCGGAGACGGGGGCGGGAGAAAGACCGCGCTCCCTCTAGACAGCTCCTCCTCCGGAGGCCGAGGCGTCGCAGACACTTGACCTGCGGGTAGCAGGTAGCCTGTTTCTTTGCCTGCGCTGCGGACACGAGCCTTCCTGAAAAAATTATCTCCAAGAGTCTTTCCAAACTGGTCATAAATTTATGTTCAGTAAGAGGATGGAGTTGTGGCTTTGTGTATTTAAAATAAGGTATTCTAACAGGCAAGGAAAATTTTTACACAGTTGCTGATTCATCTTAGTCATCTTTGTCTCTCATCCATTCATTCATTGACCTCTATTTATGGAATGTTTGTTTATAAGGTGTACTTTGGAGATGATCATCAGACCTTCATTCATTCTACAAACATCTCTTGCTGCTGCTGCTGCTGCTTCTAAGTCGCTTCAGTCGTGTCCAACTCTTTGCGACCCCATAGACGGCAGCCCACCAGGCTCCCCCATCCCTGGGATACTCCAGGCAAGAACACTGAAGTGGGTTGCCATTTCCTTCTTCAGTGCATGAAAGTGAAAAGTGAAAGTGAAATCGCTCAGTCGAGCCCGACTCATAGCGACCCCATGGATTGCAGCCCACCAGGCTCCTCCGTCCATGCGATTTTCCAGGCAAGAGTACTGGAGTGGGGTGCCATTGCCTTCCCCGGTGGGAAGGCACAGACAAAGTCTAACTCACTTTCAACTCTGCAAATATTTCCTGAACACCAAGTGCCAAGAATCACGGAGGTGATCAATAAGTATCTGTTGAATCGAATGACTTCCTAGTCAGTACAAAGTAAATGTCACTTATCCTGGGGAGAGAGCTGTACTCAGTAGGTATCTTCTAGAGGAAGCTCTCCACACACCGGCTGTCATCAGCACAAGTTTACCTTGCAATCCGGAAGCTCAGAGCCCAGCAAAGTGAAAGTCGCTCAGTCATGTGCGACTCTTTGTGACCCCATGGACGGTAGCCCACCAGGCTCCTCTGTCCATGGGAACTCTCCAGGCAAAAGTACTGGAGAGGGTTGCCATGCCCCCTTCTCCAGGGCATCTTATTTACCCAGGGATCGAACCTGGCACTCCTGCATTTCAGACAGATAAGATTCTTAAGGGGACAACAGAAAATGAGATGCTTGGATGGCATCACCGACTCAGTGGACATAAGTTTGAGTAAGCTCCGGGAGTTGGCGATGGACCGGGAGCCTGGCGGTGCTGCAGTCCATGGGGTCGCAAGGATTCAGACACAACTGAGCGACTGAACTGAACAAGATTCTTTACCATCTGAGCCACCAGGGAAGCCCCAGCCAGTGCTACAGATAAGGAGAGCTGCTGGGCGCCGCGGGCCCCAACGGAGGGCAGAGATAACCGCGCGCTCTTGCTTCTGATCCAGACCGCGCTCAGGCCCCGGGACGCCTGCGCCTCGGAGGCCACAGACCACAGGGCCCGAGGAAGTCTGAGTGAGCCACCGGCTGCCTTCCTCCAGCCGGCTCCACCGGACACACGGGACCGCGCCCCGTTTCCGCCCACCGGAGAGCCGGCAGAAGTGGCCGCGGAGGAGGCGGGGCCCTGCTAGTCGCCCGAGTCACGTGGCCGCGCGCCGGGCCCGCGGGTGCCAAGGACACTCGCGCGGGGTCCCCTC
>NW_011494773.1:2140099-2152481 GCF_000754665.1 Bison bison bison | reverse complement strand
CATAGACGGCAGCCCACCAGGCTCCCCGTCCCTGGGGTTCTCCAGGCAAGAAAACTGGAGTGGGTTGCCATTTCCTTCTTCAGTGCATGAAAGTGAAAAGTGAAAGTGAAGTCGCTCAGTTGTGTCTGACTCTTCGTGACCCCATGGACTGCAGCCCACCAGGCTTCTCCGCCCATGGGATTTTCCAGGCAAGAGTACTGGAGTGGGGTGCCATTGCCTTCTCCAAACATCTCTTGAGCTATTATTAATACTTCATGTCGGGTAGAGATGGGGTGGAAGATTCATCTGTCAATTCAAAGAAAGAAAGTGAAATTGCTCAGTCGTGTCCAGCTGTTTGTGACCCGTGGACTGTAGCCTACCAGGCTCCTCCATCCATGGGATTCTCCAGGCAAGAATACTGGAGTGGGTTGCCATTTCCTTCTCCAGGGGATCTTCCTGACCCAGTGATCGAACTTGGGTCTGCCACATTGCAGGCAGAGGCTTTACCCTCTGAGCCACCAGTTCAAAGCAATTCTAATAAATTTCCAACAGGATTTTCCGTGGATGTTTACAAGCTAAGCTAAAATTTATGTGGAAAAACAAAGGACAAAGCATTACCTAAACACTCTTGAAAAGTAGAGACCTATTTCAGCTCCTGTTTCAAGGACCTATCCTTCTATATATCAACATTTAGTATGAAACTATAAAGGTCTGTCTAGTCACGGCTATGGTTTTTCCAGTGGTCATGTATGGATGTGAGAGTTGGACTGTGAAGAAGGCTGAGCGCCGAAGAATTCATGCTTTTGGAGAAGACTCTTGAGAGTCCCTTGGACTGCAAGGAGATCCAACCAGTCCATTCTGAAGGAGATCAGCCCTGGGATTTCTTTGGAAGGAATGATGCTAAAGCTGAAACTCCAGTACTTTGGCCACCTCATGCAAAGAACTGACTCACTGGAAAAGACTCTGATGCTGGGAGGGATTGGGGGCAGGAGGAGAAGGGGACGACAGAGGATGAGATGGCTGGATGGCATCACTGACTTGATGGACATGAGTTTGGGTGAACTCCAGGAGTTGGTGATGGACAGGGAGGCCTGGTGTGCTGCAATTCATGGGGTCACAAAGAGTCGGACACGACTGAGCGACTGAACTGAACTGAACTGATATGGGATATTAGTATAGGGATAGGCTGAGGGGGGAAATGAATCAGCCTGGAGAGCTCAGAAACAATCCAGGCATATGTGAAATCTTGATATATGACAGATCTGGCATTATATTAATAGAACAATAGGGAAAGATAGATTATTCAGTACCTGAGCTGAACCAACTGCTTATCTGTTGGACACCCAACACAAAATCTAACTCTAAATAGATTAAAGAATTTAAAAGGAAAAAGTAAAATCAGAACTTCTGAAGGAAAATAAAGGAAAATTTCCTACGTACTATCTCGGGGAAGGGTTTACTAAATAACATTGGCACAAATGGTATAGAAAACTTTGGTAAATGTGGATGACATGAAAGTTAAGAACTCCCTCATCAAAAGGCATGAAGAAAAAGACAAGACCACTTGGGAGAAGACACTTGCAGTACAAAGCCACAGTACAGAACTAGCAGTAACACAGAGGTGCATGATACAGCCCCCACCACCTCAAGTTTGCAATGTATAGGTGTTGTTTTGTTTGTTTTTTAAATATTTTGGCCACACCTTTTGGAATATGGAATCTAGTTCCCTGACCAGGGATCAAACCTCTGTCCCTTGCATTGGGAGTTCAGAATCTTAACCACGGGACTGCCTGGGAAGTACCAATATATAGATGCTAAGAAAAGAAAATGAATAATTTCCAAATGGTATCAGAAGCATTAAGATAGAGTCATGAACAAAGTAGTATAAGAACACAAAGGAGAAAACATTAATTTTGGCCAAGCGATTTTGAAATGTTTTGCAAACTAAGACCTGATAGGCTAACAGGGGTCCCCCAGGAGAAAGGTGTTAGGGAGCAGCCGAGGCGCAGGAAAAGTCATAGAAAAAAGCATGGGGACTTACCTGGTGGGCCAGTGGTTAAGACCACACTTCCAATGCAGAGGGCGCAGGTTTGATCTCTGGGGTCTAAGGGGACTAAGATCCCATATGCCGAGCAGGATGGTCAAAAAATAAAATAGCAATAACAAAAATAGTTTTTTAAAAAAGCATAAAGATGCAGAACACGGTAAAAGGCATAAAGACATTTAAATTAAAATGGAAATTTTTAAACTACAGAGAGAAAATGTACTAAAAACAATTACTTTAACTGAACTTTAACTATGAAATTGTTACAAGCAGGCTAGCAGCTAACCCTAAGGAATGGGAATGGGGAAGGTGAGACTGGAGTACTTTCAGTGTATTCTGTACCCTTTTGTAGTATTTGATTTTTTTTACAGTGAATGTGCTGATAATTTTTTGTTTTGCGTGTGCATATAAGCTTTATAATTAAAATTTCGTTGTTTGTGAATCTCCTGGTGGTCCAGTGGTTAGCACTCCATGCTGTCACTGCCAAAGGCCCAAGTTCCCTCCCTGGTCAGGGAACTAAGATCCTGCAAGTTGTGCAGTGTGACCAGAAAAAAATTTTTTATTTTATTTTAATTTAGCAAATTTCCAGTTCAACATGGTATGTTTGGTATACCCATTTAAATTCATGTCTTCCTAAAGGCCCATGAAAATGACAGGAAAGGAATAAAAAGGCATAAACCCAAAAAGGAACAATAAAGCAGACAAGAACAGACAGGAAAAATTAAAAAATAAATGTGGGTAGCTCCAAAGCAGATAGGGACATAAAGTGCTTTTAAACAAGCTAGTGCTTGAGCCCCAATCCCAGAAATTCTTTTTTTTTTCTTTTGGCCTCTTAGGGTGGCATGCTGGATCCCAGTTCCCAGACAACCCCTCACCCCTTGCCTCCAACCCCCCAGCCCTGCAAGGAAATTTGGAGTCCTAACCACTGGACCTAGAGGGAAGTCCCCAGAACCCCAGAAATTCTGATTTTTAGAGTCTAGTCTGGGGTCTGGGCCTCTGTAATTCTTAGAAAACTCCCCTGTGATTTTAATGGGTGCCAGGGTCCAGCCCCGGCTGATCCAGGGTATTCGAAGGAGAGACGGCTTCGTTGACCTATTTATTTAAATATTCATCAAAGATATAAAGAGTAATAGAATGAGGATAGCTCAGTGAGGAAATTCAGTGGAGAAAAGAGGCTGAATAATTCAGCCAGAAGGTGAGAGAAAGAACGACATGGGGAGACCAAGTTTCGGTGAACAAGGCCCGCACTTTATTTTTGAAAGTAGTTTTTATACCTTAAGTTATGCATAGAGGATAATGGGGGAAGGGCTAGAGTCATGCAGCAAGCCAGGCTTTCTTCCTGCAAACTTATCATATGCAAAAGTTTAGGTGATTTGCATCATCTTCTGGCCCAGAGGCCTGTTAACATTTTAAGACCCTTTCTTCAGAAAACTTATTTTTCTCTAAAGGTGATTAGTCAGGCGCCACCCTCCAAAGGCATTAAAGTTGCATTCCTATAGGGCAAAGGTGTGGTGGGCTACAACAAAAAAGAATTAACTCAAGGGTCCAAGGTTACAAACATTAAAGCTACTACTTACACCAATTACATTAATCAATACACTGCCAGGGACACAGCAGGTAAGGGATATGGAGACTTAGCAGCAAACATTGGCCCAACAAGTGAAAAACCCTTCACCAATACAATTTCTAATCAATCTTTTAATTTATCAAAGGACTCTGTATTTAGACAGTTTAGAACATCTCATGCCTCTCACAGTTGGGAGGCTCTGAGCAATCACATGTGGCCAGAAGAACCTATTCAGGCAGGCTAGAGGACTTCCAAAGGAGTTTGTAGGTTGAAACACTATCACACCCAGGAACTTTATTAACTGGAGCTGTTAGTTAACTCTTTTTTCAAAAAGAGGTAGTGGGGGGACAGCCCCCCATAAAGTCAGAGGTGTAGGTGAGAGCACAAAGCAGAAAGTAGGCAGACTCTGGTTTGGGGGGTAAATGCTTGAGAATTTCCAGGGGGACTCCTGAGGCCCGATCCCGCCTTTGTGTATGCGGAGCCTCCTTCCTCATGACCTGTGCCACGGGCGGAGTTCCTCACACTGGCTCCTGGCAGTGATAGACTTCCAGTTAAGCTATTCCAGATCCTGAAAGATGATGCTGTGAAAGTGCTGCACTCAATATGCAATATGCCGGGAGATGGCTCCCGGCAAATGGGCAGCTTAGTGGAAAAGCTCTGTCAAGCTGGCAGTTTATGTAGTGAAAAGTGGGTATATTGAAAGCAGTGCTTTCAGCCCCCATAGAGTCACCTGTAGAGCCTTAACAATCCTCCTGGACCTCTTAAATCCGTTTTCAGGAAACAGAACCCAGATAGAAGTATTTTGCAGAGAGCTCCCCCAGAGGATTTCCATGCACAGCCAAGGTTAAACACCACTGATTTAAAGAATCTTGTGTGAGGGACCTCTCTGGTGGTCCAGTGGCTAAGGCACAGTGCTCCCAATGCAGGAGGCACAGGTTTAATCCCTGGTCAGGGAACTGGATCCCATATGCTGTAACTTAGGAGTTCACATGCCACAACTTAAGAGTAGCTTAAGAGTTGAGTTCACATGTCACAACTAAGACCTGGCACAGCCAAATAAATAAACATTGTTTTAAAAAAATAAAGAACCTTGTTTGAACTGTGTGACTCAAGTTTTCTAATTTGGTAGAACTTTGTTTTCTTCTTTATAAAATGATCAAATGGTGGTTTCCTTCTTAATAAAAGATATTAACTATCATCTGTTCTATTTAACCTCAGAGGTTCTTGTGAGGATCAAGTGAGACAGTGTGAGTGCTTTGGAAATTGACTATTGCTGTACAGATGTGGCCCATCACACTTAGAAGAAAATGCAAACTCTTTACCCAACCCTTCCTTCTCCGCATGGCTATTTTACCACTCCCTCTGTCTCCAGCCTCTGTTTCCCAGCCTTCTCCCCCAGCTCATATCACACTCTAGCCACACCAGCTTCCTGTTTGTTCCTCAACCCCTCAATCTGGCTGCTGCCTTAAGGCCCTTACACTTGCTGTCCCCCCAGAATTTCAAAGGTCTGCCCTATCACAGAAATCTGTTCTCTCTTTCAACACCTCCTCTCCTGATCACTTTTATCTAACTACCACCACCCGTCTGCATTCCCTCAGGCACATTCTATCCCCTTACACTGTTTTATTTTTTGAAGTACTCATCAGTACTTGAAATTACATCATTCATTTGCTTAAGACAGCTATTCTCTGTCTCCTCCATTAGAATATAAGCTCCATAAGAGCAGGGATTTGGGTCCACCTTGCTTGATACACAGTAGGCACTGGGTGATGCACAACAGGTGCTGGGTATATAATAGTGAAGAAAACAGGCAAGGTCCTTGCCATCCCAGAGCATCATTTGGCTGAGATGGAAAAGGAGACAGACAATAGACTAGCAAAGAACATACGGGATAGTTGCATGATGTAATAAACCCTGTGAAGGAAGAAAGCAATGGGAGGTGGGGTGTAGTAAAGAGTATCTGGATGTAATCAGTATTGTGTCTTTGGATAGAGTAGTCACACAAGGTCTCTTTGAGGAAATCACAACCTAACAGATGAGGAAGTCAACCATGAGGAAGATGAGGACGCATGTTCCAAGCGAAGGGAACAATAAGTACCAAAGCCCAGGGGTAGAAAAGAGCTTGGCATGTTTGAGGAACAGGAAGGTACCCAGAGTAACTCAACAGAGAGATTGGTGTGGGAGGAAGTAGGAGAGGCAGGCAGGGGCTGGGCCACAGGGGGCCTTTGGAGGGCTTGACAGTTTGGGTTTTAGTCCAAGTGCAATAGGAAGCCGTTGAAGGTTGTTTTTTGCTTGTTTTTCACTTTGTGGGGTTTGGGGTGTTTTTTTTTTTTCTTAGAGGATAATTGCTTTACAATGTTGTGTTGGTTTCTGCTGTAGAAAGTTTGGTTGTTGTTTGTTTGGGTTTTTTTTTTTTTCCTTTGGCCACACCATGCAGCATGCAGGATCTTAGATGCCCCACCAAGGATCAAACCCATGCCACCTGCTGTGGAAGCACAGAGCCCTAAGCCCTGGACCACCAGGGAATTCCCACATTGAAGGGTTTTAAATTGACATGAGGTATGAACAGAGAAACTAAGTGGAAAATGCACTGAGCAACAAAACCATTAAGAGAAGCAACTAACTCTTCCCAGAACCTGCCAGAGTCCCAGGTGCATTTCTGGGGCAGCACGACCTGGGTTGGCACATTGCATACTTACTGATTGAATGCCGTCCAAGAGAGGTTTTCATTCAGGATGCTGTGTGGCTTATCCCAGAGATGGACCATCTGTGAGAAAGCATCCTATAGCCAAGCAGAGGAAAAGCAAGAGAAACTAAAGTGCAAGGTTCTTCCTTAAGGCCACAAGAAAAGAGCACTGCAAAGGAAGGAACAAGGGGGCTTAAGGTCCATGGTAAAGAAAGCAGAAAAGCTGCCTTAGCTCCCAGCAGCATCTCAGAGGGGAGCAATGCCGGCAGGAGTCTGTCCACAGAAGCAGCAGCAGAAGGAGGCATGGACTATTGGCCTGAAGCTTGTGTTGGCACCCGCCCAGGACAGAATGTTCCAGTAGAACAAAGGAAGTTGACTCAGACCCAGAACCAGAAGGTCAGGATCCAGCTACCCCAGAGGACAGTTTAGCATTTGCCAGAGGATCAGCAAGCCAATCCATAAAAACTTATGTAGTAGAGTGGAAGGGCAGAAACCTGCTTGGCCTGCCCCATGAGGTGGTCAAACTGGCCTGAACCTGCTGGAAGGATGAAAGGGATTTTCTTTAATACCTGGGAGGAAATAAGTCAAGATAAGTAATCTGGAATTAATTTCCAACCCAGGGGCTGGAGTGATATGGAGAACAGGGATTTCTTATCTGCCTCTGACTGGCTGAGAAATCCCACATAAAGCACGTCACCCAGGCTCTTCAGGTTTTTTTCCTCTAGCTTTATTGAAATCTAATTGACATACTCTTCACTTTTCTTATCTGTCATAAGGGAGAAGAAAAATTCCTTGTGAAAAAATAGCTGATATATCTCAGTAAAGAAAATGCATATAAATTCTTAAGCAGAATTCCAATTCTATTTATTAGACTATATATATTTCCCATGTACATTTATATATTCTAATAGATATTCTATAAACACACACATATGCTATCATTTATAAAGCACTTATTATTGCCGAGTGCTTTAAGTATAGACATTTTCTCATATAATCATCATGATACATGACATAGATATCATTATTGTCTGCATTTTATAGTTGAGCAAACTAACATTCAGCAAGTTAAGCAACTTGACCAAGGTCATGTGGAAGGGCAGAGCTGGACTTCCAACCCATGAGTCTGACTCCAGAGCCCACTCTCTGGAATGGGCAACCCAGGATGGTCACAGATCTATTTAGAAAGGGAATCATTTGAGGCAAATGTCTGGGGTCAAAGTAAAATACGCCCTGAGATCTTTGAGCAGTTTTATCAGGAGCAAGTCAAGCTGGCTCAGCAGTAATCCTTTATTACCAACTGTCTCAAATAAGAAGCATGGTGGACTGGGAGCTAGGGAGCTGGGTTCCAGTCTTGCCTATGCTAATTAGCAGTTGACCTTGGACCTGTCATTTCCCCCTCCCTGGGATTCAGTATCCTCTTTTGTAAAGCAAAGTGTCAGTCCCTCAGTTGTGTCCGACTTTTTGCCACCCCATGGTCTGTACCCCATCAGGCTCCTTTATCCATGGAATTCTCCAGGCAAGAATACTAGAACGGGTTGCCATTCCCTTGTCCAGGGGATCTTCCTGACCCAGGGATCAAACTCAGGTTTCCTGCACTGCAGGCAGATTCTTCACCATCTAAGCCAGCTAGGGAAGCCCCTTTTGTAAAGTAAAGGGATTCTATGGGCACAATTCTGAGGGCTCTTCCAACACTCACATTCCGTGATTCTTTGAGTCTGTAAGCAATGTCCTATCCCTATAGACTGACAGGGAAGGCAGGCATGAGTAAGCCCCTATGCTGCATAGCCTCTGTGTCCTCCCCAAGGTCCTCTCTCCACCCTTCTCTGCCCTGTGCTGTGCCCAGGAGGCTGACCAGTACAGGCTGCATCCCCAGGGCTCACCTGCCCTCTGTCTTCCAGTTGAGTGCAGCCAGTATTAAGTGTGAGCAGGAGGCAGGGAGGCCAAGGAGAGAGAGACCCTGTGTCTGCACACACAGACATACACACAGACACACCACGTGTGCGCCTGCCCTTCCTGTCCCCATTCTGACAGCAGCTGGGCTCCTCTCCTGACATATCTCCCATGGGGCACTACTGCCCTGGCCCCAGTTCCCACCGGGCTGCAGGAACACCACTCCCATCCCACACCCCTTTAGATTTAGGGATGATTAGGAATGACGATGGCTTCCTGCTCAACTAGCACCCAGCTGCTTCCCCTTAACATCCACGCCTCCTCAAAGCAGTCCATTCGTTCAGCACTCTGGATTTAAACCCTCCAATGTGCCATCTGTTTCCCACAGGACCCTGACTACTGCAGCCCCTGAGCGTGGGATGGCTTTCCTCCTTATCATTGCCACTGTCTCTCCACATGTCATAAACCGACATAGGAATGCCAGACCTCCTTTCAGAGTCCCACAGGCATCCTTACGGAGTCAGAGAGCCTAGAAATAGGCACTTTCAAGGGAGTGGGCAAGATTCCCCAATTCTCCTCCAGTGGTGGCAACATCAGTATCAATATTCTATTAGCCAAACTCTATTTAAAAAAAAAACAAACTCTTGGGCTCTTTTGAGAGAGGCGACATGGGTAGGACAGACAGACCTGGGTTGGAATTCCAGTTCAAACTCACTGGGTTTGAACCTTGACCCAGTCACTTACAGGCTGTAAGAACTTCCTGTGTCTGAGTCCTCATCGGCAAATTGAGGAAAATAATATCTGCCTCTCAGCTTTGCTTCAAGGACTGAATATGACAATCTATGCAGTTCCTGGCACATTCTAAAGAGATGCTCAGTAAATGTTAACTGTCTTTCTCTCTTAGGCAACTGGGAGGAAGAGGGAGGAAGCCATCAGAACAATTAGATGGGTTAAAGTAGCTTCTCCAGAAATCCCATACCACCTCCTTCAGTTCTCCAACGGAATAGCCAGGGGCTGATACGGCAGAGGACCAAGACAGGAAAAAAAAAAAAAAGAAACTAGGCTTTTGTCAAAAAAAACAATGCTGAAACCCAACTTCAGCAAGCAATTAGGGAACAATAGCTAAATACTTTCTATAATTAGAGAGAGAAGCATCGCAAGTGATGAGAGCGCCTTTGTCTGCACTGACCCTCTTCACCTGAAGACGATCTTGGCTCACGTGAGACGGAGACTGGGGATCTTTGTGTCTTTTTTAGTTTTCTTAAGAAATTAAATCTCACACCACGCTTCTCTTGCCAGGAAGGGAGGGCAGTGGAGGCGGCGAGGACCCTCTAGCCAGAAAGGCACTGAAATGTGACTCACTGTATAGGACTAACTCAATCCTGAAAGAGGAGAAAGTCTTACAGCTTTGCTGAGAGTTCCTGACACCCTGGCCTTAGCCTGATTTTGGGGCAGGTGGATGGGTTGCCATTTCTGTAGGAAGACATGGCAGATGGGTTTTGACCATCACCTAGTCTGCTTCTTTTGTTAAAATCTGTGCTGCGTGCTAAGTCGCTTCAGTAGTGTCCAACACTTTGCAACCTATAGACTGTACCCCACCAGGTTCTTCTGTCCATGGGACTCTCCAGGCAAGAGTACTGGAGTGGGTTGCCATGCCCTCCTCCAGGGGATCTTCCCAACCCAGAAATCAAAACTGCGTCTCTTACATCTTATGCATTGGCAAGCGGGTTCTGCGACCTGGGAGGCCCTGCTAAAATCTGGGGGGCAGCAAATCCTTACTTTTTAACAATGGATATTCCAGACAAAAGCAAAGGAGAGGATATTTACACAAACATTCACACTGGAGAATTGCTCTCTATGTCTCGACAGAAGAACAAAGCTGGCTTCCTCACCCAAAATCTCTATGCCTTCCCAGGCACTTCTGTTCTCCCAGGCCCCCAAGTTCTAACCCAAGTCATCCTTTTCCCTTCATTCTTCTCAACCCCTCATTACTCACTCAGTCTCTTGATACTTCCTTCTTTTTATTATTTTAAAAAATACTTATTTATTTGGCTGTACTGGGTCATAGTTGCAGCATGTGGGATTAGTTCCTTGACCAAGGATCAAACCTGGGCCCCCTGCATTGGGAATGTGGTGTCTTGGCCACTGGACCATCAGGGAAGTCCCTTTTGACATGTCCTTCTATAACCTTTCCCATCTTTCTCTTCCTCCCCATGCGTATCACCACAAGCATTGTCAAGCTCCACACACATCCCATGACTAGACTTCCATCCAGTCCCCCTTCCTCCAAACATTCCACAAAACACCACCTAAGACATTGTATTCAAAATGCCATCCTGTATACCCAGAGTTTCTAAACTACAGCACTCTAAACTAAGTGCTTCCAGTGGTAGATTATTTTAGGTGTGTGATACACACTGTTGGTGTCCGGTTCCCTTGACCAGCTAGTATGCCCATCACCCAATTGCTACGAGTGTTGGCTGCTAACAGCTCACAGTAGCTCCCTTCTCTGGAACACTGATGAGCTGAAGGGGGCTGCCTCACCAGGGAATGTCTGAAAGGTTACACCCTCTCTGATTCCTACATCGTGCTTTGAAGAAGATATCCTGTTTCTCGAATGCTGGGGTGCTACAAACTGTTTCTTTGGGAGAAAACCAGGTCAGTCTAGGAAAATCTAGGACACCTGCAATGCGGGTCCGAGGGAGGCCAGGGAGTTGTCTCCGCCTCCCTGCCTGGAAGGAACAGTTACCGGAGATCTGCCGTGATCCAGGTACTGAGCCACTCCCAAACACCAGACCTTGTTTTGAGAACACTGATGTAAATAAAATGATGCCCCAGCACTGCTGAGAAATCCACAGTTTGGTAGTAGACAAGAGATTTTTTTTTGTAATTGTACAATCAGTTTTCCAGTGGTCAAGGCTGTCTTCCAGTGCAGAGGTTATGGATTCTATCCCTGGTAAGACCCCCACATGCCTTGTGGCCAAAAAATCAAACATAAAGCAGAAACAATATTGTAACAAATTCAATAAAGGGATTTTTATAGTCTATATAGACAAATGTGTAAAGTAATACTGGGGGAGGGGAGAGCCCCTCCGTTCCTTCTTCCTGTGGAGCACAGTGAACTTCAGGATTCAGCAGCTGAGTTCCAGAGTAGATTCTCTCACTTACTTGCTGAGAGAACCCAAGCAAGTCCCTGATGGTGTCTGCTGGCACAAAAGAGTAATTGAAATGCCCCTCGCAAGCCTGGAAGGATATACACCAACTTTATGGAAATTGTCTCTGGATTATGGGATTGCAGGTGGGTTTTGTTTTCTTCTGTTCGCTTTTCTATTTTTAAAATTTCCATAGAGAATAAAGTCCTTTTGAAATCAGGGTTTAATTCTCAGAAGTAAGCTCCACCGTGAAATATTCTCAGTATATACCCTCCTCCTCAGACTTTCTCTATCAGCTTGTCTGTTTAGCAGCATTCTACAAAGGGTAGTTTCTGTGTCTCATTTCAGATCTGGGGATGGAAATATAGAAGATGATCCTGGAATATCTCATCATTCCAGAAAGCATGGACGTTATCGAAAACTATGGGAGTTGGGTCGAAAGTATTCAGAAGTCAACATTAAGAGTCTCCCATTTGCTAAAAGTGGGGCAAGTTGATCATCAATCTGCCAAAATGATTAATGGATTGACACACATCAAATACATTTAACTCCATAAAGTTTACAATGATGCTCAAAAAAATAATCACGTGTAAAGAATAGTAGGAAACCATCTAATTATTATAAATTAGATGGCCATTAAAGAGAAAGAATTGAGCAAACTAAAATGGACTGGAATGGGTGAATTTAACTCAGATGACCATTATATCTACTACTGTGGGCAGGAATCCCTCAGAAGAAATGGAGTAGCCATCATGGTCAACAAAAGAGTCTGAAATGCAGTACTTGGATGAAATCTCAAAAACGACAGAATGATCTCTGTTTGTTTCCAAAGCAAACCATTCAATATCACAGTAATCCAAGTCTAGGCCCCAACCAGTAACGCTGAAGAAGCTGAAGTTGAACGGTTCTATGAAGACCTACAAGACCTTTTAGAACTAACACCCAAAAGAGATCTCCTTTTCATTATAGGGGACTGGAATGCAAAAGTAGGAAGTCAAGAAACACCTGGAGTAACAGGAAAATTTGGCCTTGGAATACGGAATGAAGCAGGGAAAAGACTA
>NW_011494773.1:2138614-2139999 GCF_000754665.1 Bison bison bison | reverse complement strand
GAATGAAGCAGGGAAAAGACTAATAGAGTTTTGCCAAGAAAATGCACTGGTCATAACAAACACCCTCTTCCAACAGCACAAGAGAAGACTCTATACATGGACATCACCAGATGGTCAACACCGAAATCAGATTGATTATATTCTTTGCAGCCAAAGATGGAGAAGCTCTATACAGTCAGCAAAAACAAGACCAGGAGCTGACTGTGGTTCAGACCATGAACTCCTTATTGCCAAATTCAGACTTAAATTGAAGAAAGTAGAGAAAACCACTAGACCATTCAGGTATGACCTAAATCAAATCCCTTATGATTATACAGTGGAAGTGAGAAATAGATTTAAGGGCCTAGATCTGATAGAGTGCCTGATGAACTATGGAATGAGGTTCACGACAGTGTACAGGAGACAGGGATCAAGACCATCCCCATGGAAAAGAAATGCAAAAAAGCAAAATGGCTGTCTGAAGAGGCCTTACAAATAGCTGTGAAAAGAAAAGAAATGAAAAGCAAAGGAGAAAAGGAAAGATATAAGCATCTGAATGCAGAGTTCCAAAGAATAGCAAGAAGAGATAAGAAAGCCTTCCTTAGCGATCAATGCAAAGAAAGAGGAAAACAATAGAATGGGAAAGACTAGAGATTTCTTCAAGAAAATTAGAGATCCCAAGGGAACATTTCATGCAAAGATGGGCTTGATAAAGGACAGAAATGGTATGGACCTAACAGAAGCAGAAGATATTAAGAAGAGGTGGCAAGAATACACAGAAGAACTGTACAAAAAAGATCTTCATGACCCAGATAATCACGATGGTGTGATCACTCACCTAGAGCCAGACATCCTGGAATGTGAAGTCAAGTGGGCCTTAGAAAGCATCACTACGAACAAAGCTAGTGGAGGTGAAGGAATTCCAGTTGAGCTATTCCAAATCCTGAAAGATGATGCTGTGAAAGTGCTGCATGCAATATGCCAGCAAATTTGGAAAACTCAGCAGTGGCCACAGGACTGGAAAATGTCAGTTTTCATTCCAATCCCAAAGAAAGGCAATGCCAAAGAATGCTCAAACTACCACACAATTGCACTCATCCCACATGCTAGTAAAGTAATGCTCAAAATTCTCCAAGCCAGGCTTCAGCAATACGTGAACCGTGAACTTCCTGATGCTCAAGCTGGTTTTAGAAAAGGCAGAGGAACCAGAGATCAAATTGCCACCATCCACTGGATCATGGAAAAAGCAAGAGAGTTCCAGAAAAACATCTATTTCTGCTTTATTGACTATGCCAAAGCCTTTGACTGTGTGAATCACAATAAACTGTGGGAAATTCTGAAAGAGATGGGAATACCAGACCACCTGATCTGCCTCTTGAGAAATTTGTATGCAGGTCAGGAAGCAA
>NW_011494773.1:2132182-2138093 GCF_000754665.1 Bison bison bison | reverse complement strand
TGGACTGTGAAGAAGGCTGAGCGCCGAAGAATTGATGCTTTTGAACTGTGGTGTTGGAGAAGACTCTTGCGAATCCCTTGGACTGCAAGGAGATCCAACCAGTCCATTCTGAAGGAGATCAGCCCTGGGATTTCTTTGAAGGAATGATGCTAAAGCTGAAACTCCAGTACTTTGGCCACCTCATGAGAAGAGTTGACTCATTGGAAAAGACTCTGATGCTGGGAGGGATTGGGGGCAGGAGGAGAAGGGGATGACAGAGGATGAGATGGCTGGAAGGCATCACTGACTCGATGGACGTGAGTCTGAGTGAACTCCAGGAGTTGGTGATGGACAGGGAGGCCTGGCATGGGGTCACAAAGAGTCGGACACGACTGAGCAACTGAACTGAATTGAATTCACAATAACTAATGATTTATGGGTGTAACAATGATCATAAACGGCAGCTAACATCATGAGCAAGACCACCAAATTTTGGATCTGCCTAATAGAAGTAAACAGTACTATCTGTGAAATTGCTTTATTCCCTCCCCTGACCCCACCACAAAAATGAAGAAAAGGAAAAAAAAACTCTGAATCTAAACAGGCCTTTAGACCTAATGAAGAACTTATAGGAAACAGAGGAGGAACAACATTACAAAGATACAAAATAGGGGTTATGGGAACCTCTACAAAGCAAACAAAATACTGCATGGAAAAAAAATAATAAATGAGATGGAAGGGGAACCTTTAAGTAAAAGAGATATGATGTTACTGAACTCAAGTCCAACTGCCCACCACCAGAAAATCAGTATTCAAGAGGCGAGTGTTGGTTGAAATGGTAAATGTTACTTTTAACTAAAAAGCCAGCACTCTGGGGAGAAGACAGGCTTGTGTCCTAAAACCAACTCGGAAGATTCTGCTTGGCCACGAAAGTTTTCCAAAGGAAGATGGGGTAGTGATTTCAGTTAATCATTAAGACAGGGGATCGGACTCATGGCCATCTCCCATTGTGTGCGGGCTTGTGTGCAGGCCTGTCAACTCCTCCTGCTCCTGCTTTACATGCTGTCTCGTTCGCACAGTTTATTCATGAGATTACTGAAGGGGAAGCTGGGGAAGAGATCTGTTCATCTGTTAATTACTTCTACTTCTGTTAACAATATCTGTTAATAAGTTTTACTTTGATGAATGGAAAGAACTAACAGTTTAGGCAAAATATTTTGTGATCAAAAGATTTGAATAGTGGCTTGGGCTGGAGATGCCTGGTTTAAGGTTAGTTACAATAGCTTTGCTAAAGTGACAAGACAAAAGGGGCCTCCTGCAGAGAGCTCTTCTCTGCAAAAAGCTGCTTATAAATCCCACTTGTCAGAACATCATTCCATTTCTATGGAATGATGGATGAAGGGGGCTTCCCAGTGGTGCCGGTGGTAAAGAATCCGCCTGCCAGGGCTTCTCTGGTGGCTTAGTGAAGTGAAGTCACTCAGTCGTGTCCTATTCTTTGCAACCCCATGGACTGTAGCCTACCAGGCTCCTCCGTCCATGGGATTTTCTAGGAAATAATACTGGAGTGGGTTGCCATTTCTTTCTCTAGAGGATCTTCCCAACCCAGGGATCAAACCCAGGTCTCCCACATTGCAGGCCGATGCTTTACTGTCTGAGCAACCAGGGTGGCTTAATGGTGGTAAAGAATTCGCCTGCCAGCGCAGGAGACATGGGTTTGATCTCTGAGGCAGGAAGATCCCATATGCCACAGAACAGCTAAGCCCACTTGCCACAACTATTGAGCCTGTGCTCTGGAGCCCCAGAGCCCCAACTACTGAGATCATGTGCCCCAACCACTGAAGCCCTTGTGCCCTAGAGCCCATGCTCCGTAATAAGAGAAGCCACTACAATAAGCCCCTGAGCACGGCAACTAGAGTGTAGCCCCTGCTGTCTGCAACTAGAGAAAAACCCACACAGCAACAAAGACCCAGCACAGCCAAGAAAAAAAAAGATAAGAATCCTCCTGCAATGCAGGAGACAAAAGAGACTCAAGTTCAATCCCTAGGGCAGAAAGATAACCAGGAGGAAGCAATGGCACCCCACTCCAGTATTCTTGCCTGGAAAATTCCATGGGCAGAGGAGTCTGGCGGGCCACAAAGAATCGGACATGATTTAGTGAGTGAACGACAACAGCTTCATGCTAGCATGTGTGCATGCTAAGTCGCTTCAGTTGTGTCTGACTCTTTTCACTCCCATGGACCATATCCCGCCAGGCTCCTCTATCCATAGAATTCTCCAGGCAAGAATACTGGAGTGGGTAACATAGGGCACCATATTCTCAGCGCACAAGATGTTGACATGGGTCTGTAGCCTCTCTGTGCTGACACTTTCAGCTGCCTGCTTACATATATGGGTTGAACAAGCTATAATTATTTTGATGCCCCAAAAGATACAGATAATTATGAGCAGTAGTGTTAATCCCATTCTCTTAAGGCCAGTTCTTGGGACTGTGCTAGCCAGAGATTCGGTACTGCCGAAGATAGAGCAGCTTATGTCACGGCTGCTGTCTGGTCATCGTGCAGTTAGCGTTTTCCCTGTGATGACAGTTACAGAATCTGGAAAACAACTCATGCTGAAGGATTCTGTGACTCTATTGTCATTAACTGCTTGACACTGAGCACTTTTGTGACACTGGGAAGCCTGGGAGACCAGCTTTTCTACAGACAAGAGGCAGGAGACATGGAGGGGCCTTTGTGCTTGGAGGGGCTCTGCAGAATTCTGCTCTGTTCCATGAGATATATCAACCTAACACAGTGGATCTCAATTCAGACAAACAAATTGCATGCAAGTACGCACGTGTGTGTAAAGTAAAACCCAAGAACACTTTTGTGTTTTTTTAACGTGAAACCTAATTTTAACAAAATCAGGGAAATTCAAGCACTGGATATTTGATGATATCAAGGATATTTTTTTTTTAATTTAGGCATGACAATGATACTGTGGCTGTGGTTTTTAAATAGGAGTCTGTCTTTTAAAGAAACATAATGAAAGTTTTACAAATGAAATATGATGCTTGAGATCTGCGTCAAAATAATCTAACAGAGGACGTGGGAAAGAGGATCATAGTACAAGACTGGCCTGTATTGAAAATTGTTAAAGTCACTGGTGAATTCATCAGGTGCATTTCCCTGTTCTATTTTTTAAGACCTTTGAAATTTTCATTGATAAAATATTCTGGAAGTTCATGGCTGAAACTTGAAAATTTCAGAAAAGTAAAAGAAGAAAAATTATCCATAATCCCACCCTGCAGAGATAATCACTACTATCATTTTACAGTATATCCTTCTTGACTTTTAAATAATACATATTAAAGAATCCCTGCTGTGAATATCATTTTGTACTGCTTCTTTCACTTAAGATAGTATATTCTTTCTTGTCCTTAAAAACTCTAAAGCATTGTTCTTAATGGCTATAATAGTGTTTTAGTTTCTAACATTTATTTAATCAAAACTCCATTTTTACTGCTAAAAATGTTGCTGCTATGAACATCCTTGAAAATCTTTATTTGGGGGTACCACTCATTTTTAAAAAGTAGAATTAGTGCTTAAAAGACTAAGCATTTTCAGGTATTTAATACAACTACCAAATCACTCTTTAGAAAGGTCATCCACTTATGTTTCTACCTATAGTGAAGTAGAATTCCCCTTTTCCTGAAACCTTACTTTTCTGGAAGCATTTAATATTCCCTACTTAATAAAAAATTCTAAGTCAAAAGAGCAGTTGATAAGTGTGTTGGAGCCAGACAAGCCTACCTTTGAATACTATTAGCTGTGTAATGTTGGGAGAATTAGTTAACATCTCTGTCCTGGGAACAGACTAGCACTGGGAGGTCATAACCATTGAATGAAGTCATAAATGTAATGATATATTTTCTGTTAATTTCCTAACACAGTGCCTGGCTTGGCAGATGTTAGTGGTAACTATCATCATTATCATTATTATTATTTTTTTATTACATATTCTAAAGGAGATCAGTCCTGGGTGTTCTTTGGAAGGAATGATGCTAAAGGTGAAACTCCAATACTTTGGCCACCTCATGAGAAGAGTTGACTCATTGGAAAAGACTCTGACACTGGGAGGGATTGGGGGCAGGAGGAGAAGGGGACAACAGAGAATGAGATGGCTGGATGGCATCACCGACTCGATGGACATGAGTTTGGGTGAACTCCGGGAGTTGGTGATGGACAGGGAGGCCTGGAGTGCTGCAATTTATGAGGTCGAAAAGAGTCAGACACGACTGAGCAACTGAACTGAACTGACCTTTCTATGGAGTAAAACTCATAGTTTTATAACTGCTGTTTTCCTTTTCATGAAGAGGCTTTTTCACTTGTTCCTGCATTCAAGTCTGTATTTTAGAAGTGCTGTTGTTGTTTAGTTACTCAGTCATGTCCAACTCTTTTGCGACCCCATGGAACTGTAGCTTGATAGGTTCCTTTGTCCATAGAATTTCCTAGGCAAGAACATGGGAGTGGGTTGCCATTTCCTTCTCAAGGGGAACTTCCCAACCCAAGGATCGAACTTGCAACTCCTGCATTGCGGGCAAATTCTTTACCACTGATCCACCTGGGAAACCTCAAATTTAAGACAGCTTATGGATACGTTAGGGTGCTTTTGGTTGCCTCCAAAAAAAAAAAGCCCAAGTTAGGCTGATGGAGCTGCAGCATCAAGAAGGACAAAGGATTCAGGAGATGTGCTCTGACTGTCCTCAATGATTCTGTCCTCAGCAGTCTGCCTATTTCTGACTGTTGTTTTCAACCCCATAATGATATGATGTTCCTAGAATAAGACAGCTTGTCAAATCAAAGAGACACAACTAAATCTACAGGCTTCTTTGTTCCCCTCCATCTGGAAAAAGAAAAAGCCCCTGCCCCCACCCTCCAGTTAGTTTTTTTTTTTTTTAACTTTTTATTTTGTATTAGGGTATAGCCAATTAACAATGTTGTGATAGTTTCAGATGAACAAAAAAAGGGGCTTAACCATACGTATACATGTATCCATTCTCCCCCAAACTCTCCTCCCATCCAGGCTGCCGCATAACATTGAACAGAGTTCCATGTGCTATACAGTAGGTCCTTGTTGGTTACCCATTTTAAATAAAGCAGTGTGTACATGACCATCCCAAACTCCCTTACTATCACTTCCTCCTGGCAACCATAAGTTCATTGTCTAAGTCTGTGAGTCTCTTTCTGTTTGGTGAGTTCATTTGTAATCCCTTCTTTTTAGATTCCATGTATGAGGGACGTCATACGATGTTTCTCCTTCTCTGTCTCACTTACTTCATTCAGTTTGACACTCTCTGGGTCCAAGCATGTTGCTGCAAATGGCATTATTTCATTCTTTTTAACCCCAGTTAGATCTTGAGATGTATACTGATTAAGAAAACTGTTTTTGTTTTATTTAAGTTTTAGCTTGTGTGTGTGTGTGTAACTGGATAAGCACATTCTCAAGGTAAAGGGCCAAGTTGTAACACACTACTGAATCAGGAGAATAAAGTAAGAGGGCTTGCTGTAACAGAAACAGAATAAAGAGCCCCCAAGCAGACCTGCACATACGGATACTTGCCACATGACAGAGGTGGCCTGCAGAGCAGTGAGGAAAGAGCATATTTTTAAATAAATGATGCTAATAAAATTGAGTATCTGTGTAGGAAAAAAAAAAAAACACCTGAAATTGCACTCATATCTCAGCTCATATACAACTGGAATTGACCTAAGTATACAAAGGAAAACTAGAAAGCTTTTACAAGATAGTTCAGGAAAGCACATTCAAGACCCTGAGACAGGGCAGAATTTCTTAAACAAGACACGAAAAACACTGCCATTACAGAAAAGATTCATAAATTTGCTTACTTAAGAGTTAGAATTTTCTATTCATCCAAAGATACCATGCTGCT
>NW_011494773.1:2089742-2132082 GCF_000754665.1 Bison bison bison | reverse complement strand
GTCCGACTCTGTGCGACCCCATAGATGGCGGCCCACCAGGCTCCCCCGTCCCTGGGATTCTCCAGGCAAGAACACTGGAGTGGGTTGCCATTTCCTTCTCCAATGCATGAAAGTGAAAAGTGAAAGTGAAGTCGCTCAGTCGTGTCTGACTCTTCACGACACCATGGTCTGCAGCCTACCAGGCTCCTCCATCCATGGGATTTTCCAGGCAAGAGTACTGGAGTGGGGTGCCATTGCCTTCTCCAAAAGAAACCATAGTTAGAGCCAAAGAAAAGTAGACCAATAGAAAATACTTGCAATACAACAAACCAGAAACAGACTCACAGACATAGAGAGCAGTCTTGTGGTTGCCAAGGCAACATGGGTAGGGGGTGGATCAGGAGTGTGGAATTAGCAGATGCAAACTATTATATATAGAATGGATAAACAGCAAGGTCCCGCTGTATAGCACAGGGAACTACATTCAATGTCCTGTGATAAACCATAATGGAAAAGAATACAAAAAGAATGCATATATGTATAACTGAATCACTTTGCTGTACGGCAGAAATTAACACAACATTGTAAATCAACTATATTTCAATAAAATAAATTTTTTAAAAAGTACTTGCAATAGACAAAGCACTGGTTTCCAAACAGAATGACAATTTCTCACAAATCAAGAAAAAGACTTATCAACCCATAAGAAAATGGACAAGAGACTTAAACAGGATCTTAACAAAAGAGGAAATCAAAACTGCTCCCCTCATCAGTAATCATGGAAATGCAAATTAAAATCAATGCTGCCAGATGTAAAATTTTACATGAGTATATCAAGTGTTGGAGGTGGGACTATAAACTGGATCACTCGCTTTGAAAAATGGTTTGGTATTATCTGGAAATAGGAATATCTGCATATCCTATGACTCAGTCATCTACTCCTAAGTGTGTATCCTAGAGTAACTGCTGTGCAAATATTCAAAGTTGCATTATTCATTAATAACACCAAATTGGAAACAGCTCAAATGTTCATCAACAGGAGAACAAAGTCTTAGACAAGTTTGCCATTGTGTGTTCTAAGTCACTTGAGTCATGTCCAACTCTTTGCAACCCTATGAACCATAGCCCGCCAGGCTCCTCTTCCCATGGGATTCTCCAGGCAAGAATACTGAAGTGGGTTGCCATTTCCTCCTCCAGGAGATCTTCCTGACCTAGGGATCGACCTGCCTCTCATGTCTCCTGTGTTGTCAAGCAGGTTCTTTACCACTAGCGCCCTCTGGGAAGCCCTAAATCTTCCATGCTGCTGCTGCTGCTAAGTCGCTTCAGTCGTGTCTGACTCATAGCGACCCCATGGACTGCAGCCTATCAGGCTCCTCCGTCCATGGGATTTTCCAGGCAAGTGTACTGGAGTGGGGTGCCATCTGCCATAACCCTCTCTAATAAAATTTAAATGATAAAGCCTCTGCCTACAATGCGGGAGACCCAGGTTCGATCCCTGGGTCTGGAAGATCCCCTGGAGAAGGAAATGGCAACCCACTCCAGTACTCTTGCCTGGAAAATCCCATGGACCGAGGAGCCTAGTAGGCTACAGTCCATGGGGTCACAAGGAGTCAGACACGACAAAGCAACTTCACTTCAATTTAACAATAGCTAATCTTTTTTTACCAGGCTTCTCTGGTGGCTCAGTGGTAAAGAATCCACCTGCCAATGCAGAAGACACGGGTTCCATCCCTGGGTCGGGAAGATCCTCTGGAGAAGGAAATGACAACCCACTCCAGAATTCTTGCCTGGGAAATCCCATGGACAGAGGAGCATGGTTTCCCAAAAGAGTCAGACGTGACTTAGCAATTAAACAACAACAATAATCTTTTTTTTTTTTTAAATGAGGTATGGCTAAATTATGGCTAATCTTACTGGGCACTCACCATGTGCTAAATACTGTTCTAATGTTTTAATATGGGCATCCCTGGTGGCTCAGAAGATAAAGAATCTGCCTGTCCTGTGGGAGACCTGGGTTCAATCCCTAGGTTGGGACGATCCCCTGGAGAAGGAAATGGCAACCCACTCCAGTATTCTTGCCTGGAGAATCCCATGGACCAAGGAGCCTGGTAGGTTATAGTCCACGAGGTCACAAAGAGTCGGACACGACTGACTAACACACTTTCAATCATTAGAAATTCTAATACAGAATTTACAATGTGCCAGGTACTGTTCTAAATAGCCTTCATATATTTAGTCATTTTATCTTCATACTTAACCTATGAAGGAGACCCTGTAAGCAGCTTTTGGCAGGGCAAGGCTCTTTGCAGGAAAGAGCTCTCTGCAGGAGGAACCCTGTTTGTCTTGTCACTAACCTTAAACCAGGCACCCCCATGCTCTTCTCCTCTCTGGCCCTTGCACATCTTTCAAATCTTTTAACCACCCACTACCTTGTTGGTTCTTTCCATAAATAAAGCATGTCAAAAAGAAGAATAAGTTATTAACAGATGACGAGATCTCTTCCCTAGCTTCCCCTTCCATAATCTCAAGAACAAACTGTGTGAACAAGATAACCTTTAGAGGAAGATCACGAGCAGTCCATGAGTCTGTGCACAGCGGGGTATGACAATGGCTCTGAGCCCCTCTCTCAGTGGGTAACTGAGATTACTTCCCTTCTTTCCTTTAAAACTTTCATGGCTGAGCAGAATTTTCGGAGGTGGTTTGGGGGGACACTGAGTCCACCATCTCCTCAGATTACCAGTATTCTGATTAAAAGCACCTTTCCTTTCTACCAAGATACGCCTCTCTCTAAGTATTGATTTTTCCAGTGGAGAGCAGCCAGACCTGATTCAATAACAGTGCAATTATTATCTTCACTTTTCAAATGAGGAACTTGAGGACAAGAAGTTAACTAACTTGCTCACAATCACACAACTAGTTAGTGGAAAAGTTGGGAGTCGGCCTTCATGGAAGCTAAACTAAAAAAGGGTCTAAAGCAGAACCTTAAGAAAGATGGGCAGATAAAGAGTTAATACACAAAGAGGGGCTCAGGAATTTTTTACAAAATAAGGGGAAAGAGGCAGAAGTCCCTTGTGGCTTCCATTTATGTCAGAGAGAGTCTGCGGAAAGTTGGAACAGAGTTTGTTTTTTTTTTTAGTATCAGCTTTATTGAGATATAATTCCACATACCATAAAGTTCACCCTCTCAGAGTGTACAATTCAGTGATTTTTATTATATTCACAGAGTTATAACTTTCGCTCTATCTAATTTTAGGACTTTTTCTAAGACTACAAAAAGAAATGTGTACTCAGTAGCAGGCACTTCTTGGTTCCAGTCTCCCCTTATTTCTAGCCTGTCCTAGCCCCCGGGCAACCGCTAATCTACATTCTGTACAGACAGGCCTATCCTAGACATTTCATATACATGGACTCACACAATATCTAGTCTTTTGTGACTGGCTTCTTTCACTTAGCATAATGTTTTCAAGGTTCATATAAGTCGTTATCACGTAGGGGTATTTCATTCCTTCTTATTGCCGAAGAATATTCTATGGTGTGAAGATACAGACAACATTTCATTTACTGTTTCATCAGTTGATGGACATTTAGTGTGTTTCCATATTTTGGCTATTACGAATAATGCTGCTATGAATATTGTGTACAGGTTTCATAATAAATATATGTTTTCATTTCTTTTGGGTCTACACCTAGAAATGAAATTTCTGTGTCATATGGTAACTCTGTGTTTAGCATTTTGAGGAACTGCCAGACTGTTTTCCAAAGCAGGTGCTCCATTTCACAACCCCACCAGCAATGTATGAGGGTTCCAATTTCTCCACACTATCACCAAAACTTGTTATTCTATCATTCTGATTATAATCATCCTAGTGGGTATGGAGTGGTATCTTATTGCGATTTGGAGCAAATTTCTTTTATATATATATATATATACATATATATATATATTTGTTTCTTGGCCATGCTGCATCACTTGCAGGATTTCAGTTCTCTGGCCAGGTGAAGGCCCAGAATCCTAACCCATAGGCAACCAGGGAACTCTCTGGAGCAAATTTCTTGTCTGTAGGTTGAACTTGACCTTTAAGAGTCTCTTCCATCCTCAGCATTCACCCAGCATTAGCCAAGTCTCCCAGACCTCTGGCAAGAATGGTCTCCTGATACCCTCAAAAAGTTCTCAGAGTTCACCCACTTTGAAGAATGTTCTTTTTCCTATGTGCTGAGACTGATCCTGACCATTTAGACAGGCTTCCATTCTCATGTTGTAAGGATCTAGAATCTAGCAAGGAGCTAGAATTCTCTCCTAGAGTAGAGAATCTCTCTACTTTTCTGGATTCTTCCAGAAATACTCTCTCCTCACCTCTGGCGGTTTTTCTTTATTGCCTCTGGAGGAATTTAATTGGCATTTGTCAGGAACAAGCATTTATGGGTGGTTATTTTGTAGGAGGACATAAATTCTACCTCCCACACAAACTCTGATATCTATTATTTTAAATACTAAAATATTCTCAGCTTCTCATCCGAAACAAGAGCCCTACATTATTGTTGGTGTATAGCTGAGTGAGGGGTGTAAAGACTCCTTCTGTTAGAAGCCTGTGTTGGGATTCTCACAGGTGGTCCCCACGGGTACATGTGTGTCTGGTTAGTCAAGGAGAACGTTGGGATATGCGTGCAGTTAGTCTATGGAGCCAGGAAGTCTCAGCCATCAGCTGTGTTCAGTCATCTTTCCTCTGCCAGTGATGACAGAGCCAGAGACTCCACTTGCACCTGGAATGGGGTCTGGATGGAACATTTAAAGGCAGGTCAATAGATCAAAGAAGAGACAGAGGCTATTGCTGCTACCTCTAGCCCTTTCCCAAGCTGTTCTGCCTGTTTAAACAGCTCGTCCACTCCACCCAACACCCAAACCTCTGAAATTGTTCTTCAGGGTCTCACCTATTAATGGCACATGATCTTGGTCAGGTGACATTATCGGAAATTCAGTTCAGTTCAGTCACTCAGTCATGTCAGACTCTTTGTGACCCCATGGCCTGCAGCACTCCAGGCTTCCCCATCCATCACCAACTCCTGAAGCTTGCTCAAACTCATGTCCATTGAGTCAGAGATGCCATCCAACCATCTCATCCACTGTTATCCCCTTCTCCTCCTGCTTTCAATCTTTCCCAGCATTAGGGTCTTTCCCAAGGAGTCACTCCTTCACATCAGATGGCCAAAGTATTGGAGTTTCAGCTTCATCATCAGTCCTTCCAATGAATATTCAGGACTGATTTACTTTCGGATGGACTGGTTGGATCTCCTTGCAGTCCAAGGGACTTTCAAGAGTCTTCTTCAACACCACAGTTCAAAAGCATCCATTTTTTGGTGCTCAGTTTTCTTTATGGTCCAACTCTTACATCCATACATGATTACTGGAAAAACCATAGCTTTGACTAGACGGACCTTTGTTGGCTAAGTAATGTCTCTGCTTTTTAATATGCTGTCTGGGTTGGTCATAGCTTTTCTTTCAAGGAGCAAGATTAAAATTCTTTTAATTTCATGGCTGCAGTCACCATCTGCGGTGATTTTGGAGCCCAAGGAAATAAAGTCTGTCACTGTTTCCATTGTTTCCCCATCTATTTGCCATGAAGTGATGGGACCAGATGCCATGATCTTAGTTTTCTGCATGTTGACTTTTAAGCCAACTTTTTCACTCTCCTCTTTTAGTTTCATCAAAAGGCTCTTTAGTTCTTCTTTGCTTTCTGTCATTAAGTGTGGTGTCATCTGCATATCTGAGGTTATTGATATTTCTCCCGGCAATCTTGATTCCAGGATTCCAATCTTGATTCCAATTTTGTGCTTCATCCAGTCCAGCATTTCTCATGGTGTACTCTGCATATAAGTGAAATAAGCAGGATGACAACATACAGCCTTGACATACTCCTTTCCTGATTTGGAACCAGTCTGTTGTTCTATGTCCAGTTCTAACTGTTGCTTCTTGACCTGCATACAAATTTCTCAGGAGGCAGGTCAGGTGGTCTGGTATTCCCATCTCTTTCAGAATTTTCCATAGTTTATTGTGATCCACACAGTCAAAGGCTTTGGCATAGTCAATAAAGCAGAAATAGATGTCTTTCTGGAACCCTTGCTTTTTCAATGATCCAACGGATGTTGACAATTTGATCTCTGGTTCCTCTGCCTTTCCTAAATCCAGCTTAAACATCTGGAAGTTCTTGGTTCACGTACTGTTGAAGCTTGCCTTGGAGAATTTTAAGCACTACTTTGCCAGCATGTAAGATGAGTGCAATTGTGCAGTAGTTTGAACAGTCTTTGGCATTGCCTTTCTTTGGGATTAGAATGAAAACTGACATTTTCCAATCCTGTGGCAACTGCTGAGTTTTCCAAATTTGCTGGCATATTGAGTGCAGCACTTTCACAGCATCATCTTTTAGGATTTGAAATAGCTCAACTGGACATTATAGGAAGCATCCTCTCAATTCCCAGGCTTGGCTAAGTACTTGATACTTCCAAAGCTACTTGGGCTCACCTTCAGCACTTGCGCTTACTTCATACTGTGATGAGGTTACCTCTTTACACCAGGGGCTGCAAACTCAGCTGCTTACAGAGGCCAAAGAGATAACAAAAATAAGGATTCCCTGGTGGTCCAGTGGCTAGGGCTCTGCATTCCCCTTGGTTAGGGAACTAAATCCCACATGCCACGACTAAGAGCCAGTGCAGCCAAATAAATAAATGAAAGGTAACAAAAGTAAGTGGAGCAGGTCAGACATGTTAATAGTCCTGGCTTTTAAAGGAAAACAAAAAATTCATCCATTTTAAATCACACAGCTTCCTTGATCTACCTTTTGTTTTCTTTCAAGAGCATCATAGATACAGGAAGCATGTCACTTCTTTTATTCCGGAAAATGGTGGAGGAACTTCCCTGGTAGTCCCATGATTAAGGCTCTGCACTCCCACTACAGGGGCATGGGTTTGATCCCTGATAGGGGAACTAAGATCCTATATGCTGCATGAAAGAAGTGAAAGTGAAAGTTAGTTGCTCAGTCATGTCCAACTCTTTGAGACCCCATAGACTGTAGACCACCAGGCTTCTCTGTCCATAAAATTCTCCAGGCAAGAATACTGGAGTGGGTTGCCAGTTCCTTCTCCAGGGGATCTTCCAGACCCTGGGATTGAACCTGGTCTCCTGCATTGCAGGCAGATTCTTTCCCGCTTGAGCCACCAGGGGAGCATATGCAGCCTGGTGTGGCCAAAAAAAAGAAAGAAAGGAAAGAGTGCACAACTGCAGCAGTGGATGGCCACTGACTTCCTCAGATATAATAAGGAGTGGAGGGGACTGTGGCCCGTATTGGCGCACTCCCTTCTAGATGCTGCTGCCATGTGAGAATGTAGGCCCAGGATTGCCCCCTCGACTAGTTTTCAAGAGCTGGAAATCAGATTTTTATTAAAATCTCCCAATTTTTAAATGTCTCGAACTAATTCAAAAGTGCTAAAGCATGTGTGGACAAACAGAACACTTCTCAAGGCCAGATTCAGCCCATCAGCCCCAGATCTACCATCCCTCTGGCCTTTAGGATTCAGGCTGTATAGCATTTAACCCCAAGTCCCTTCAGATTAGCTTAGGGTCTCATACAGAGAAAGTACTTAATACATTTTTGAAGAAAACCCCCTGATATTCATTTATTATTCACCAGACCAAGCATTTACACATTACATTTATATTATAGCATCTTTAAAGCTTTATGAGGTAGGTAGGCTTGCTAAGGTCTTCCCAGGTAGCTCAATGGTACAGAATCTGCCTGCATTGCAGGAGACACATGTTCAATCCCTGAGTCAGACAGATCCCCTGGAGAAGGAAATGGCTATCCACTCCAGTATTCTTACCTAGGAAATGCCAAAGACAGAGGAACCTGGGAAGCTGCAGTCCATGGGATGGCAAAAGGGTCAGACACGGCTTAGTGACTAAACAACAAAGGCTTGCCAAAGGTTATAGAACTAGGAAGCAAGGGAGGCAGGACTCAAACTCAAGTCTGTCTGACTCCAGATTTTTTAGAAAGGCAGTCTTCCACTTGGGAGCCAGTAAAGAAGAGTGGGTAAAATCATATTTGGCAGTTTAAGTCACTTTCCAAATTTGTCACTTTCCATTTGTCATCTTGGCAACTTGTATGACATCTCTAAGCCTTCATTTTCCAATCTGTAAAATGGGGATAATAAGTGTTAGCTACTCATAGGGCTGTTGCAAGAGTTAAATGAAATAAACAGACGCGGAAGAGCTCGTCAACACACAGCAAGTATTCTTTCCTTGGCTGCACTGGGCTTTTGTTGCTGAACACAGGCTCTCTCTAGCTGCTGCAAGTGGGGGCTCCTTTCATTGTGCTGCACGGTCTTCTCATTGCAGGGGCTCCTCTTGTTGCGGAGCACAAGCTCTAGGTACGAGGCCTTCGTAGCTGTGGTGCACGGGCTTAGTTGCTCCGTGGCATGTGGTGTTTTCCTGGACCAGGGATTGAACCCATGTCCCCTGTATTGGCAGGCAGATTCTAAACCACTGAACAACCAGGGAGATCCCACAGTAACTATTCTTATAGCCCCTGTATTTCCCCCTTTAGGATTACCAAATCATAGCCATCCACACACACATCAGCTCCTTAGCACACAAGCAGGCATATTTTAGTGGGAAATCTTGTTACAAGACAAGAGAAAAGACAGGAAGTAAGGCAAGCAGTCACTTCAGGTATCAAATGGTTGCCTTCTGAGCTGCCTGCACACTTGATAGGAATGAAAATGATCAAAATAAATGACAGTGCTCAGGGCAAGGGGCCATCTGTTCCTCTGCCAGGCTGTTCAATAAAAAAAAGGAATAGTTAGCTTGGGTCTAAAGCTTCATCCCCACTGGAGCCTTGTGTTTCAAATCCCCTTAAGGTTAGAACCAACTTTCAAAAAGAATAATTAAATCTGGAACGAAATGGGGTCAGCAGGTCTCACAGTGCTTTCAAACAGGAAGTCTCAGAGCTGGAGGAGGGAATGGCTGTCAGCAAAGCTGCTTTCCTGCATATCCAGGAAAACTCAATACAAAAACCCAAAGAACCACTCGGTCCTAGGAAGAAGATATAGGAGCCTATCTAATCACAAACAAGTTGACCTTAGCTTTAAGTCATCCACTGTCAAAAGACTGGTTCTATTTATAAATTGATGCATTTCAGAAGACTTTTGACTTCCTTAACAACAAAAAAAATTATATTTAGTAATCATATAAACACAGAGACTGTATTCATGCTAACAAAGAAGTGAAATACCTAAGAATCAATATGCTGAGAGATGTGTACAGTCTATACAAAGAAAACTTCAAAATGTTACTGAAGAGATAAAAGACGATTTTAACACATCAAAACAGTGTTCCTGAGACATAAAATTGTAAAGATACCAGCTCTCAAAGTTAACCTATGGTCAACTCAATGACAATCAATATTCCTATAGACGTTTTTAAAAGAACTCAACAAAATAATTCTAAATTTCACTTGGAAAAAAATTAATGGTGGGATATCATACTTTTATTCACTTATTTATACATTTTATTAATTGTACATCTTGACTTTGATTTTACAGCTTTATTGAGATATATTTCACATTTCATTAAATTTACCTTTCCAAAGTGTACAGATCAGTGGTTTTTAGTATATTCATAGAGTTGTGTCAACACCAGCACTCTGTAATTTTTCTTTTTTTTTTGGTCTGGTCCTTTAGCAGTGAAAACATGAAATCCTAACCATTGGACAACCAGGGAATTCTCTATAATTTTTCAATACTAAAAAAAAACCCAAAAAACCATGTACCCATTAGCTCTCACTCATCTTTCCCATTCCCCATTTCCACACAAGTTAGTCCCAAGTAACTACTAATTCACCTTTTGTCTGTACGCATTTGTCTGTTCTGGAAATTTTATATAAATAGAATTATACAATATCTGGCCTTTAGTGACTGGTTTCACTTAGCATAATGTTTTCAAGGTTTCTGCAGTAAAGGATTTAACCTTGCCCAGATAGAAATCTGGCCTTTGTCCTTGGCTTTGGGGAAGCAATCTCTAAGCTCTTGAAAGGTCATGCCTAATAGGAGTGCCTCTGTTTTCCTGGTAGCTTTGAGTGGCCAGATCAATTCAGTTCAGTTCAGTCGCTCAGTCATGTCTGACTCTTTGCAACCCCATGGACTGTAGCATGCAGGGCTTCCCTCTCTTCAGTGTCATATCTTTTTGCCTTTTCATACTGTTCATGGGGTTCTCAAGGCAAGAATACTGAAGTGGTTTGCCATTCCCTTCTCCAGTGGACCACATTTTGTTAGAACGGGTCCACCAAGACCCGTCCATCATGAGTGGCCCTACACAACATGGCTTATAGTTTTTCATTGAGTTAGACAAGGCTTTGATCCATGTGATCAGCTTTTGAGTCACCAGATGGTCTAACAATATGATTTAGGTGGAAGCTAACCACATCAAATAGTCTTATAGTGGGCGCTGGCCAGAAAGACTAACAATGTGATTTAGCATGGGGGCTTTAGGTCACAGTATCAGTAAACATCTTAGGGGCTGGAGACTGAGATCAGCCACACAAGCAGTCAGTCATGCCTATGTGAGGGAGGCTCAGTAAAAACTCTGGACACCAAGGTTCAGGTGAGCCTCCCAGCTTATGGACACACAGTGATGCCAGGAGAGAAATGCTCTTGGTCTACACAGGGAGGAGACAACTGGATTCCCCATGCTTGGAATCTTCCTGAACTCTGCCCTATTCACCTTCCCTTGGCAATTTTTTAAAATTAATTTATTTAATTGGAGGCTAATTACTTTACAATATTGTAGTGGTTTTTGCCATACATTGACATGAATCAGCCATGGGTGTACATGTGTTCCCCATCCTGAACCCCTTTCCACCTCCCTGCCCACCCCATCCCTCAAGGTCATCCCAGTGCACCAGCCCGGAGTGCCCTGTCTCATGCATCGAACCTGGACTGGCGATCTATTTCACGTATGGTAACATATGTGTTTCAATGCTGTTCTCTCAAATCATCCCACCCTCACCTTCTCCCAGAGTCCAAAAGTCTGTTCTTTACATCTGTGTCTCTTTTGCTGTCTTGCATATAGAGTCATCATTACCATCTTTCTAAATTCCACATATATGCGTTCATATACTGTATTGGTGTTTTTCTTTCTGACTGACTTCACTCTATATAATAGACTCCAGTTTCATCCACCTCATTAGAACTGATTCAAATGCATTCTTTTTAATAGCTGAGTAATATTCCATTGTGTGTGTGTGTGTGTGTATATATATATATATACCACAGCTTTCTTATACATTCATCTGCCAATGGACATCTAGGTTTCTTCCATGTCCTAGCTATTGTAAACAGTGCTCCTTGGCAGATTTTTTTTAATGTATTTGTTTTGGGCTGCACTGTGTCTTCGTTGCTGGAACCAGGCTTGTGTCTAGTTGCATACTCTCTAGTTGTGGTGCACAGGCTTTGCAGTGCAGAGTCTTCTCTTGTCGCAGAGCACAGGCTCTAGAGTGCGCAGACTTCAGCAGTTGTTGTTCATGGGCCCTAGAGCTCTGATTCAGTAGTTGTGGTGCATGGCATGGTTGCAGAGCAGCACCTGGAATATTCCTGGACCAGGATTGATTGAACCAGTGTCCCCTGCCTTGGCAGGCAGATTGCCAACCACTAGACCACCAGGGAAGTCCCCTGTGGCTAATTTTCAGCTAGATCCTTCTGTAATAAACCAGAAAATGAACACCTTTCAGTAAGTTCTATGTGTCCTTCTAATAAATTGTTGTCAGGACTTCCCTGATGGCTCAGATGGTAAAAAAAAATCTGCCCTCAATGCAGAAGACCTGGGTTCAGTCCCTGGGTTGGGAAGATCTCCTGGAGAAGGGAATGGCAACCCACTCCAGTATTCTTACCTAGAGAATTCCATGGACAGACCACGGGGTCACAAATAGTCGGACACGAATGAGTGACTAACACACACACAATGAATTGTCAAAATTGAATGTGCCTTTAGGAACTCCCAAATTTGCTGTTGGTGTTAAGAAGTGAAGGTAATCTCTTACAAACTGCTCCTTCTGACTTTGGAAGTTGGCTAAACTCACTCAAGATTTGTTCGTATTTTAGCATGTATCAATACTACAGTCCTTTTTTGACAAATAATATGCTATTCTATGGATATATCACGTTTTGTTTATCCTTTCATCAGCTGATGGACATTTGGGTTGTTTCTACTTTTTCGTTGTTATGAATGATGCTGCTATGAACATTTGTGCACAGGTTTTTGTATGGACATGTGTTTTCAATTCTTAGTTATAAACCTAGGAGTAGAATTACTAGGTCACATGGTAACCTCAATGTTCAATTTTTGAGGGACTGCCAAACTGTGTTCCAAGGTGCCTACACTATTTTCTAATACTACCAGCAGTGTCTGAGGGTTCAAATTTCTCTATATCCTCATCAATACCTGTTACTGTCTTTCTTTTTTCATTTTACTCGTTCTAATGAGAATGAATTGGTATCTCACTCTAGTTTTGATTGGCATTTCCCTGATTCCTAATGATGGTGAACAAATTTGCATGTGATTAATGGCTATTCACATATATTCTTTTTGAAGAAATATCTACTTAAATGCTTTGCTCATTCTTTTAAATGGATTATGTCTCTTTGTTGTTAACTTGTAAGAGTTCTTCTGACTACAAGTTCCTTATCAGATATATGATTTGCAAATATTTTCGCTCATTCTGTAGGTTGTTTTTCACTTTCCTGTTGGTGCCCTTTGAAGCACAAAAGTTTTTAATTTTCATGAAATCTAATTTATCTATATTTTCTCTTGTTGTTCATATCTATGGGCTGACAGCAGTCTATATTGTAAAACTTGTGCTAATTTTCTTAGAACTATTAATGACAATGTAGTTACAAAGAAAATTCCTTATTCTTGGTTGATGCATGCCGAAGGGTTTGGAAGGAAATGTGTGCAACTTTGCCATTGACATTTTGGAGATTCTAGGCCAATTGTCCTATAAAATGTCTCCACATTCCAGATTTTTCTGCTTTCTTCCTCATGCTGCTTAACTAGTGCCTCTAGAGCCTGAATTTCTGGTGAATCAGAAGTTAAGTCTGGCTTGATCAGGTAATTTGAGAACATCCTGTCAGAAAAAACTAGCATCAGATTGTCCCTCCATCCAGATTTCTAGAAAGGTACATTTTTTTCTTTTGCAGTTACTAAGTAATATGTGACTCTAGCCTTTTAAACTATAGTTCAGTACAAATCAGAACTTTGATTTTAAAAACTGGTTTAAAAATTGTGAAGGTATATGAAAGGATTCTAATAAGGAAGAACAGTGAAGTAGGACACTGCTACTTTTCACCAGGAAATGAATGTCAGTAAATAAAGCAGCAATATCTAAAGCACAATGGCATCAAGAGCATAAAATACTGGTACTGCAATAAATGAAAACATTCATCATATAGGACAATAGACTGTTAGTTGGAAGGTACCCTAGAAATAAAATTGAGTTTAATTGCCTCACTTTACAAATGCAAAGCCTGAAGCTCAAGAAGCTTAATAAGTGCTGTTAAGGCCAATTAAATTAAGTCGAGAAAATAATAATTGTTTTCTGAGTGCTTACTCTATCCTGGACATTGTTCTAAGCACTTTACATGATTAAATTAACTGATGAGTTTATTTAATTATCCCAAAAGCTTTATGAAAATAGGTTTTACTTAACTTTCTCTTTTTTTTGGTGGGGGGGGGGAGTCCAGCAAGAAACTTAGAACTTAAATAACCTGCCCTAATTTACAGGTGGTACATTAGGATGCTAGGATGGGAACCCAGGAAAGCTGACTCAGGAATCTGTGCATTTAGCAGCTCCATCCTACTACCTCCAAGTTGTCACTTGCGGCTACAGGGCCGCAGCTGTTTAGAAATCAAATTAGGCCCAAGGTTCTCTGAGGATGAATTCCTCCCTCCATCTGGAATACCAAGAGTGGGCTGAGTTGATTGTTTCTCGTAATCTGGAGCATCACCAATTCTAGCTTGCACTGGGCAGTCTCTAATGAGCAGGCAGCTACTAATTACCTGTGTTAATGAGGGTAGAATGCTACCAGGAAGATCCAGCAGAGCTGAACACAAGCCCCTACTTGGCTTTAGAGTGTGTGCTTAGTCGTTCAGTCATGTCCAACTTTTTGTGACCCCATGGACTATAGCCTACCAGGCTCCTCTGTCCATGGGGATTCTCTAGGCAGGAATACTGGAGTGGGTTACCATGCCCTCTTCCATGGGATCTTCCCAACCCAGGGATCGAACCCAGGTCTCCTGCATTGCGGGCAGATTCTTTACCGTCTGAGCCACCAGGGAAGCCCAAGAATACTGGAGTGGGCAGACTGTTCCCTCTCCAGGGGATCTTCCCGACCCAGGAATCAAACCAGGGTCTCCTGTATTGCAGGCCAGTTCTTCAGCAGCTGAGCTACCAAGGAAGCCACTTAGGGTATAATATTGTACTACTTTTGCAGTAGATATGCCTTCTTCATTATGTTTTACTAAGATTGGTGTTAAAGTCAGTTGCTATTCCCTATATACCCCATGGACAGCAAGAGACCACAAATGATAGAAATGCTTCACAAGATAGCCTCTGTGAAAAATGAGAGTGAGTGCATGGTCAGTTGTGGCTATCTCTTTGTGAACCCATGGACTGTAGCCCGCCAGGCTCCTCTGTCCATGGAATTTCCCAGGCAAGTATACTGGAGTGGGTCGTCATTTCCTTTTCCAGGGGATCTTCCTGTGGGTTGTCATTTCCTTCTCCAGGGGAATCTTCCTCACCCAGGGATCTAACCCAAGTCTCCTGCGTTGCAGGCAAATTCTTTACCGCTGAGCCACCAGGGAAGCCTGTGAAAAAAATGAGATAATGGTAAAAGGTCTTCTCCACCCTTTCCTTTCAATCCTACATCCCAGATCTTGGTCTATATCTTACTGATTTCCCATGGTAATTATTTTAACCTTTTCCTCAGTGGCCTCCTTCATCACCATAGAAACCCATTCTGCCTTAAGAGTCATCTTGAGTGACAGTTTCTAAAGTCTTCCTTCTGCTCCAAATTATCTGCTGAGTTAAATCTAAGGTTCTTGATCTTGTCTTCAGGACTTTAATTTGCTCCCCTTTTATTCTCTTTTTACAAATAATACATTCCTGGAGCAGAGGTTAAAGCAGATCACTGTCAGTGAAAATATTAACTGAAATAACTAATATATTTACATAGTACTTTAGATGTGAGTAAAACATATTCACTTACATTACCTCAATCACTCTATGATAGATACATAAAGCAGGTAACATGATCAGCATTTTAAATTCGGTAAAACTGGGGGCCAAAGAATTTAAGTATCTTGACCATGATAACACAGCTTACTGGTGAAGCTATCGCTTGAATTTATATTTTCAGACTCCAGGTCATGCTTGGTACATTATACAGTATGATCAAAGATCCAGAATTTACCAAAAAATTTTTTTTCCTTTTGGCTTATATCCTCAGACAGAATTCTAAGATCTCTCCCATGATCCTCTCCCCAGCCCTGCTCCTTGCACACACCCTGCAATAACCCTGGAGCTGTGAATACAATGAGACATCAGTCCTGTGATTGTTATGTTACAAGTTGATTTTAAAATAAGAAGATTATCTGGGTGGGCCTGACCTAATCTATGAGCCCTATAAAAACAACTCTTCCCTGGTGGCTCAGACGGTAAAGTGTCTGCCTGCAATGTGGGAGACCTGGGTTCGATTCCTGTCGGGAAGATCCCCTGGAGAAGGAAGTGGCAATCCACTCCAGCACTCTTGCATGGAAAATCCCATGGACCGAGGAACCTGATAGGCTACAGTCCATGGGGTCGAAAAGAGTCGGACAGGACTTCACTTTCACTTTCACTTTCTATAAACTGACCAAGGTGTCACATGGGAAGGACTTGAGGGTGGACTGTAGGAAGTGAGGATGGTCCTCCTCAATGGCACACAATGAAACAGGGACCTCAGTCCAGCAACTGCAACAACTAGAATGAGCTTGGAAATGGATTTTTCTTCAGAACCTCAGCCTGATGAGGATCCAGCTCAACATTGTGATTTCAGGTTTATGAGACCCAGAGCAGAGAATCCATGCATGCTCTGCCAGCCTTCTGACCTAAGAGATGTGAGCTCAGAGTGCTGTTTCAACCGTAGTGCTGTTTCAAGCCACTAAGTTTGTGACAATGTGTATATGGCAATAGAAAATAAATACATCTAATATTCCCTTTGTTGTTATTTAGCTGCTAAGTTGTGTCTGACTTTTTTGTGACCCCCATGGGCTGGAGGCCGCCAGGCTCCTCTGTCCATAGGATTTCCTAGGCAAGAATACTGGAGTAGGTTGCCGTTTCCCCCTCCAGGGAAATCTTCCCAACCCAGGGATCAAGCCCACATCTCCTGCATTGGCAGGCGGGTTCTTTACCACAGAGCCCTTACTCTTCTTAAAAAACACTTGTTTTATGAAACCACTTCTATGGTCCTAGGAACCCAAGATGTGCTCTGAATCTCAGCAGGTACAAAGTAAATGTTACTGATGCTGAATGAGGCTAAAGAGGCCCTTCTCACAGTACAGTGCTAAGAACTAGACCAGGCATTTTTTTTATTTTTTTAATTGTCTTACAGTAAAACTGATTTTTTTTGGTGTGCAGTTCTATGAATTTTAGCACACGCATAGTTGTGTATAATCACCATCACAATTAGGATATAGAACAATTTCATCACCCCCAATGTTGCTTTACAGTGGTCACGTGTTTCCCCTACCCCTCATCCCTGGCAACCATTGATCTGTATTCTGTCACTATTATTTTCTCTTTTCAAGAATGTCACAAATAGGAACTTCCCTGGTGGTCCGCTCGTTGACAGTCCGCCTGCCAATCAAAGGACATGGGTTAGATCCCTGGACTGAAAACATCCCACATGCTGTGGGGCAACTAAACCCATGGCCACAACTACTGAAGCCCAAGCGTCCAGAGCCCGCACTCTGCAGCAAGGGAAGCCACCACGGTGAGCAGCCCGAACACAGCAACGCAGAGTAGGCGCTGCTTGCCGCAGCCGGAGAAAGCCTGCACACAGGGCAGCCAAAAATAATAAATTAATTAATAAAAGTTTTTTTTTAAAAAGAATGCCATAAATTAAATCACATAATATGTAATCTTTTGAGACTGGCTTCTTTCACTCATCCTGATGCCTTTGAGATTCGTCTAAGTTGTTGTATACACCACTAGGTCTCTGAAATGGCATATTTTTAAATCTATCTAGAAGTTTAAAACCTAGAGAAAAGTACTGAGAATCAACGTATGTCGACACTAGAAGGGATGTTTGATATTACCTAGCCCCATGCTGCCCTTTTACAGATAAGAAATCTGAAATCCAGTGAGGGTTGAGGACTTGCCCAAAATTGTTTGGGCACAAGTGAATAGTGAGAGAGATTCAATCTCCCTAGAAGTCACATCGGAGAAGGCAATGGCACCCCACCCCGGTACTTTTGCCTGGAAAATCCCATGGACGGAGGAGCCTGGTAGGCTGCAGTCCATGGGGTCGCTAAGAGTACACGACTGAGCGACTTCGCTTTCACTTTTCACTTTCATGCATTGGAGAAGGAAATGGCAACCCACTCCAGTGTTCTTGCCTGGAGAATCCCAGGGACGGGGGAGCTTGGTGGCTGCCGTCTATGGGGTCACACAGAGTCGGACACGACTGAAGTGACTTAGCATAGCATAGAAGTCACATAACCCATTGAAATTTATGAAATGTGGTAAATGTTAAGACTAGGGGAAGAACAAGAATTATGGGAGCACAGAAAATAACCATTGTATAAATTCCTTTTTGTTGCAAATGATAATAAACTTAAACTAGTTGAAAGCAACAAAATAATTTATTGGCTCACTTGGTTAAAAAAAATTCAAGGTGGTGTGGTCTTCAGGCACTGCTGTATCCAAGAACTGCCATGATGTTGTCAGACGTCTCAACTCCATCAACCTCTTCCTCTCCCTCTCTTTATCCTCTGGTCTCTCCATTTTGCATGGTACCTTCATTCTTCCCTGCCATAGGCTCTCGCCTTATGCCAGGAAAGATGCTGTGCATGCATGCATGCTCAGTTGTGTCCGACTCTTTACGACCCCATGGGCTACAGCCTGCCAGGCCTCCCTGTCCATAGGCTTTCCTAGGCAAGAATACTGGAGTGGATTGCCAGGTCCTTCTCCAGGGGTGGAACCTGTGTCTCCTGCATTGGCAGGTGGTTTCTTTACCACTGAGCTAAATGGGAAGCCCTCAGGAAAGATAGATACTGGTAACTCAGGCCTACACCCGTATAGCATCTGATCCAAATGAAAGACATGCTTTCTCTCCTAACTCCATTGATCAAACCTCTAGCATTTCTGTTTCCTTTATTGATTCCTCTCGTATCCCCAACTTCTAAACTCCAGAAGTCTGTCCTTGGACCACTTCTCTTCTGTACCCACACTCACTCTATTAAGTGATCTCATCTGGTATCATGTATGTAAATACTATCTGTCTCCAAAGGTCTCCAGCCTTGATCACTACCCCCACACTAAAAACTTGCATATCAACTGCCTATTTTATTTGGATATCTAACAAGACATTTCAAATGTAACATGTTCAAAGCCCAATTCTGATCTTCCCCCACAAACGTGGCCCTCTCTCAGTTTTCCCATCTCAGTAAATGGCAACTCTGTCCTAGTTGGAGTCATCCCTGATTACTCTCTTTCATTAGTCAGTTCAGTTCAGTCGCTCAGTCGTGTCCGACTCTTTGCGATCCCATGAATCGCACCATGCCAGGCCTCCCTGTCCATCACCAACTCCCAGAGTTTACCCAAACTCATGTCCATCGAGTCAGTGATGCTATCCAGCCATTTCATCCTCTGCCATCCCTTTCTCCTCCTGCCCCCAATCCCTCCCAGCATCAGGGTCTTTTCCAATGAGTCAACTTTTCACATGAGGTGGCCAAAGTACTGGAGTTTCAGCTTCAGCATCAGTCCTTCCAATGAACACCCAGGACCTTTAGAATGGACTGGCTGGATCTCCTTGCAGTCCAAGGGACTCGCAAGAGTCTTCTCCAACACCACAGTTCAAAAGCATCAATTCTTCGGCACCCAGCTTTCTTCACTGTCCAACTCTCACATCCATACATGACCACTGGAAAAATCATAGCCTTGACTAGACAGACCTTTGTTGGCAAAGTAATATCTCTGCTTTTGAATACGCTATCTAGGTTGGTCATAACTTTCCTTCCAAGGAGTAAGCGTCTTTTTATTTCATGGCTGCAGTCACCATCTGCAGTGATTTTGGATCCCAGAAAAATAAAGTCTGACACTGTTTCCACTGTTCACCCATCTATTTCCCATGAAGTGATGGGACTGAATGCCATGATCTTAGTTTTCTGAATGTTGAGCTTTAAGCCAACTTTTTCACTCTCCTCTTTCACTTTCATCAAGAGGCTTTTTAGTTCTTCACTTTCTTCTATAAGGGTGATGTCATCTGCATATCTGAGGTTATTGATATTTCTCCCGGCAACGTTGATTCCAGCTTGTGCTTCTTCCAGCCCAGCATGTCTCATGATGTACTCTGCATAGAAGTTAAATAAGCAGGGTGACAATATACAGCCTTGACGTACTCCTTTTCCTATTTGGAACTCTCTTTTATACCTAACATCAATTCCATCATCAAAATTTGTTGTTTATACCTTTGAAATAGGTCCAGATTCCAACTTCGCCTTATCATATCCACTGCTAACTCCCTGCCTAAGCCATCAGCATCTCTCCCCAAATTATCTTAAAAGTTACCCACTGGTCTCCCCATTTCCTTCCTTGCTTCTTGGAATCCATTTTTAATACAGTAGCCATAATGTATTAAAACATAAGTCTTAAAACATAAGTCAGACCAAGTTTATTCTCTGCTCGGAACCTCCGATGTAATCTCTATATGCTGCAAAGGAGTGATCTCCAAGATATATTAACAAGTGGAAAAAGCAAAGTGAAGAAACATGTCTATGTGTTCTGATCGCTCAGTCGTGTCTGACTCTTTGCGACCCCATAGACAGTTGTCCATGGAATTCTCTGGACTGTATTTATCTACAAACTGTATAGACCCCATGGACTATACAGTCCATGGAATTCTCCAGGCCAGAATACTGCAGTGGGTAGCCTTTCCCTTCTCCAGGGGATCTTCCCAACCCAGGGATCGAACCCAGATCTCCCCAAGATCTCCCTTTTATTCAACTCGTCAACTCCCTTATTTAACCCGTCAATCCTTTCATTTAACATTGTTGTTCCCATTTGGGAATGTCGCCTCCATTTTGGAATGAAAATGTCTTCTACATTTGGGACCACAACAAAGGAAATTAGATTAAATGGGGAGTAAAATAAAGTGCACAATTTAATACTATTAATATTGTTATTGCAAATAATACGGCAAAATTTCACTCATTTCACATGCTAGCAAAGTAATGCTCAAAACCCTCCAAGCCAGGCTTCAACAGTATGTGAACTCAGAACTTCCAGATGTTCAAGCTGGATTTAGGAAAGGCAGAGGAACCAGAGATCAAATTGCCAACATCCGTTGCATCATCAAAAAAGCAAGAGAGTTCCAGAAAAACATATATTTCTGCTTTATTGACTATGCCAAAGCCTTTGACTGTGTGGATCACAATAAACTGTGGAAAATTCTGAAAGAGATGGGAATACCAGACCACCTTACCTGCCATCTGAGAAATCTGTATGCAGGTCAAGAAGCAACAGTTAGAACTGGACATGGAACAGTAGGCTGGCTCCAAATGGGGAAAGGAGTATGTCAAAGCTGTATATTGTCACCCTGTTTATTTCACTTATATGCAGAGTACATCATGCAAAATGCTGGGCTGGATGAAGCAGAAGCTGGAATCAAGATTGCCTGGGAGAAATATCAATAACCTTAGATATGCAGATGACACCACCCTTAGGGCAGAAAGCGAAGAGAAACTAAAGAGCCTTTTGATGAAAGTGAAAGAGGAGAGTGAAAAAGTTGGCTTAAAACTCAACACTCAGAAAACTAAGATCATGGCATCCATCCAGTTCCATCACTTCGTGGCAAATAGATAGGGAAACAACGGAAACTGTCAGACTTTATTTTCTTGGGCTCCGAAATCACTGCAGATGGTGACTGCAGCCATGAAATTAAAGGACGCTTGCTCCTTGGAAGAAAAGCTATGACCAAGCTAGACAAGCATATTAAAAAGCAGAGACATTACTTTGCTGACAAACGTTCGTCTAGTCAAAGCTGTGGTTTTTCTAGTAGTCACCTATGGATGTGAGAGTTGGACTATTAATAAAGCATAGCGCGAAAGAATTGGTGCTTTTGAACTGTGGTGTTGGAGAAGACTCTTGAGAGTGCCTTGGACTCTAAGGACATCCAACCAGTCCATCCTAAAGGAAATCAGTCCTGAATATTCAATGGAAGGACTGATGCTGAAGCTGAAACTCCAATACTTTGGCCACCTGATGTGAAGAACTGACTCATTTGAAAAGACCCTGATGCTGGAAAAGATTGAAGTTGGGAGGAGAAAAGGATAGGGAATGAGACGGTTGGATGGCATCACTGACTCGATGGACCTAAGTTTAAGTAAGCTCTGGGAGTTGGTGATGGACAGGGAAGCTTGGTGTGCTGCAGTCCATGGGGTCGCAAAGAGTCGGACACAACTGAGCGACTGAACTGAACTGAAAATAACGCGACTTAAAAGGCATCTAAACTTCGTTAGTATCTTCCTTAGGGAATGCTCTATCATGCCATAGTGTAAGAGCGATGCGTTTTGGTTTTCCTTAACTGAACCGTGTATCCCAGAACTCTGGTTGAGAATGGAACCGAATTGTAGTCTTGCTCAAGAACTACAAGTCCCAGAAGGCCGTTCGACTGGGGCGCCTGCGCACCGCGCGCTCCTTCCTTTCCACAGCTCTCCGCCCGGGAAAGGCCCGCCCCGCGGTGCTGTCGCTCGCGCTGGAAGAAGCGGAAGAAGATGGCGCTCACCAGGTGGGTTTGTTGATTCGGTTCCTCGATACGGAAGGGTCTGGGAGTACCCACCTTTTTCATTTCTCTGCCCACACTCTGCGGGCCGTCAACCGGCCCGGGCCACAGAGCAAATGTAGGCCGAGGCCACGGCTGGGCTCTCCTGCCGGCCGCCGGAACGGCTAGGCCTCGCCGAAGCTGGCGTCTGTACTCAGCGGCTTCCCGGGTTGTCTTCGCCCCCTCACTAGGGCCGAAAGTCGCGGCGTGGCCAGTAGGTCTCTGGCCTGAGAGACCGGGGAATCGCGCGTGTTTTTCGTTTGAGCGTCTTGGGATGTGGAGGGCTCCGCCTCTGGTCCGCGGCTCGGGTGGGCGCGATGGGTGTGTGTGGAGGGCAGGGGCTTATTTGGGCGGAGTAGAGCGGGCGAGAGACGGCGACTGCCTGGCTGTTTTTTCGCCGAAATCTTTTCTTCTGTTTCTGTCCGAAACCAGGACTCCTGGGGAAAAAAAAAAAGGGCGGAGGAGAGCGGTACTGAAGGAGATTTAAAATCAAAAGCTACAGTAGTGGCCGCTGTCTGCTAGTTCGCGCCGCTGCCCGCACTTTTAACTTTGGGCTTTTTTAGAATTTCTTCCTGTAGATAGAACCGCGTATGATTTTTGCTGTTCCCGGTTGCCTTGGCAACTGCAAGTGATTAAAGTGGTCCCCGCCTTTAAAGAAAAGATGCTTAAGGAAGAGATTCCAAGAAGTTACGTAACTCCGAGCTTGCTGCCCCATCTAAGTGGAAAAGTTTCCACGCAAACGAACTGCAATGGAAAAGTTGAGTGCCCAAGAGGTTAAAGAAAGGAATCGCGTTAGGACATCTGCCTCAGCTCCCCTGACACTCTTCATTCTTCTCGTTCGCCTTTGTCTTGGCTGATGACCGTTATGAACCCTAAAAATACTTGGATAAGAGATTTCTTTCGGGTGCCTTGCTCTGTCCTAGGATTTATGTGTATACAGAAGGAAATCTGACAGTCTTTGGCAGTAGGGAAGATTGGGGTACAAGGCCTACAGATATGAAACGAAGAATAATACAGAATGCTTATTATGTAGTACTAGCCTGAAGTGCAAAAAGAATTAGATGGAATGGGCTGAATGAACTGGAGCGTTTTCTTTAGTAAGCGTTGCAGGCAGCAAACATTCGAGTGAGTGCCCTCCAGGTGGGAGGCAGTGTGACAGACTAGTAGTGTTACGAGGAAAGGCTTTGTGGAAAAGATAGAATTGAAAAGGACACAGAGCAAAAATACCAGAGATCTTGTCAGTATTGGGTGCTTAAAATTGCCATAGCAGAGTGCAGTCATTAAATAGCTTGTCTTGGGGACTTACATAGCTTTCTGATTTTGCGGAGTTCTAGCTGATTTGGTTTCTATACAGAGTCTCAAGTTTCCAGGTGAAGTGTAGTTATCTCTAAAATCTCCCAGAGATTCTTAACAGCAGAGACTAGTAAAAAGGAAGGATAGACTAAGATGTCTCCACAGTGGCTCTGTTGACATTTGGGGCTGGATAATTCATTCTTGTATGGGGCTGCCCTGCCTGTATTAAGATGTTCATGAGTATCTGTAGCTTGTACCCAGTAGATGCCAGTGGCATCCCCACCCCTTCTCCTCCCTCTGCCTCACAAGTTACAACAAAATGTCTCCAGATGTTGTCAGATATCTGCACTGTAGTTATTTTGCCCCCAGTTGAGAAATACTGAGGTAGACTTGTGCTCACTTAAGCAGCCCACCCCTACCATTGGAAAGTACCTCATGGAATTGTCATCCTTTACAGGGAACAGCAATATTAAGACTCTCTGGAAGGCTAGGCTGTGTTCTCATTATAATCCAGGCCAGATTACCTGTTTACTAGATTGTCCAAACTCTGCCTTGACAAGCTGCCTGCCTTTTGATCATTTTAGTAACTAGTTCTTCCAACAAAAGTTAAAAGAGAAATGAAACCTAAGTAAATATTTTGGCTTCTTTGTTTCTGACTTTGTATCCCTCTATGTGTTAGTATACATGGTTTACTGAAAACAGCTATGGTATAAGCCCAGAATGTTTTAACTCCTTTCATCCATTCATTTGCTTAGTAAATTGCATGTGTTGGATCGCATGGATTGAAAGTCTGCTGTGTGCCAGCTAGTGTTGCTATTGAGTCGATCTTCTTACCCTCAGAGTTTACATTCTAGGGAAGACAGACTGTAGGAGTAAACAAATCAATAACACAATTTCAGGTAGTAAGTACTAGGAATAAAATAAAGGTATAGAGAGTGACGCAAAGAGCGGGGTGGAATGTTATTTTGGTCAGGTAACAGCTGTAGGGAGGTATAATTGAGCAGGGACAGGAATACTAAGAAGCAAGCACTAAAGAATTTGACGAAGAGTTTTCTTAATAAGTAAATAGAATACCTATGGCAGTGGGAAAGCAGATGTAAAGATACAGAGATGATTTGTTTAAAGAAAGGCAGTAAGTTTGTCATGAACGAAAAATGATGAGTGCAAAGGGTAGAGTGAATTTATTTCTCTAGCCAACATTTAAGTAGGCCGTATTGTGAGCTAGTTAGGCAATGCCTTAAGAGTTAAGGATTAAAGAAACAGAAAGTGTGATTCCTACCCTCAAGTTGCCCACAGTCTAATGAGAGAAAGAAAGATAAATCGATAAGTGATTGCAGTCCAGTAAGACAGATATTGTAGTAGTGGTGCGCAGAGGGTCTTATGAGAGCATAGGTGAAGGGCAACTAACTTACGCTGGGGGAATTGTGGAACAGCTCCAAGAAATCAAATATTTATGGAACACACACTGAATGGTAGCCAGACTCTGTGCCTCGTTGTTCATGGGTGGTCTCATTTAATACTTAAAACAGCTCTGAGAGGTAGATAATCTTTTGGTCCATCATTACAAATGAGAAAACTGAAGTTCAGAGAGGTAAGCAACTAATCGAAGTTAGTGTGTGGCATGGATAGCTTCTGAACTCAGAGTTCTTACCATCACATTACCTGACCCACCACACTGGATTAGATTCTTCTGACATACGCTATCAAAACACTCTACTTTTTCTGATCACTTGGTATAATTGGTAATTACGGAGTTGTGTGATTTTGATCTCTCTACAGAACCCATCCATCTTTCTCAGTTCATCGTCTCCTTTCCTACCTAGCACAGTGCCAGCACCCCAGCAACCAATAAATATTTTTTTAATAAATAAGCTCTGCTGCTTATTCAAATATTCTTACTAGCCAAGAATCACAAAGGGACCCTAACTTTTCCATTGGGTATATTATTTACATACTGGAATCCTTTTGTGGTACTTTGGTATGTCTCTGTAATAACTTGTATCATACTTAAAAGTTAAGAATGGTTAAAACCTCTTAAGTTTTAAATTACATTCAAAACTAAATACCCTTGGGAAAACGCACTTAAATATGCATCTCGTGTTTTCTTTCTTTTTTTATCCACCTCTTTGTTACTTTCAGTGCTAATACTTATTTTTTTGTATTGATGCTAAAATAGTTAAATGTAGGAAGCATAAGGGTAAAAGAGTTAAAAATAAGGAGTATAAGAATAGTAAAGTGCTCGGTTCAGCACCACATGTACTAAAATTGGAACAATACAGAGAAGATTAGCATGGCCCCTGCACAAGGATGACACGCATGAAGCGAATATGAAATTCGTGAGGCATTCCATTTTTTTTTTTTTAAGGGGTATTAAAGACACTAAGAACATCGTATTCTAGAGAGTTGACCCCTCGGTAATTGAGAAAATTTACTTGTTACAAGAAAAGAAATGTGGAGGCATAAAAACTAATGCTTTATTATGTGAAATATCTGTTAATTCTGGGCACTGGTTGCCTGCATCCTGGTCAGATATTTTTACTGTATGTCTCTGAGTACTTATTTCTTTTCCAGGCATAATAAAGCAACAAATATTCAACCCTGCCATAAATCATTGGAAAGTTTGCTCTTTTGCCCAAAGGAAGAAATATAATAGGAAAACAGTGTTTGATAGCCAAATTGCAATGATAAAATGTAAGAGTTTTTAAAATTCTTACTTTTTGTCTTTGTTTCTAGCTTTTTACCTGCACCTACTCAGCTGTCTCAGGACCAGCTTGAGGCTGAAGAAAAGGCACGATCCCAGAGATCACGACAGACCTCACTGGTCTCCTCCCGAAGAGAGCCTCCCCCATATGGTTACCGGAAAGGCTGGATACCTCGGTTATTAGAGGTAAACGGTTTTGCTGAAATTTATTATAGTACCTTTGTAAAGTAAATGTAAACCCTAAAACTGTTGCATATGAGTTCCAATGTGATAGAGATTCTAGCTGTGAGCTCTCAAGACATGTACTTCCCTCAGAAGATTGAGCTTTTTGTTCTTGCTTATTCTCACTGCTTTGTGATCACTAGAGAAGTATACCAATGTATGTCTCTTATGTCAAACTGTTAACTCATGTACAGAAGAAATTAACAGACCCTTTCTAAATTGGGACTTATAGTGTATGGAAAATAATGGGGAAGTAAGAGAGAAAAATGAAAGAATGGTTTTATTTTCAGGTACCTTTCCTTCCCCCTTCCCTACGTGCACAGTGCCACATCACCCTGAAGAAACAATTCTTCTCCGGGGAAAACTGGCAGCATTTGCTTTTCTGATTTCTTTCCTGTTAGTTGTAGTGGATAGAACACTGACAAGAAGATTCTTTTTATTAATTTTTTTTTCCTTATAGCTGTGTTCCTTACTATTTGTGTGACCCTGGACAGATCCTAAGCTCTCTTCCTCTGTTTTCTTATCTTCAATAGGAGAATGTACAGCTTAGATCAATTTGGGAGAAGGTATAAGAGACAGAATTTGATGGTTAATTCAGAGGCAGTGAGGGAGAAGGAGGAGTCTGAAATGATCTTTTTATGTCTCTAGCTTGATCGCAAAGAACAGACATTGTTAGCAGCACTTACTCTCCTCATTACTCAGGATCTTGTACATCAGTTCAATGCATATTCCCTTCCCTAATTCCAGGGGCAGAGTGCCCATGCTTGATCACCTTTTTTTACCTAGGGAGAAATGCAGACACTTGAGGCTTGCCTCCCCAAGGCCTCTTCTTTCTTCTCCATCTTTGTATTTTCATTCTGACTCCTGCAAATTTTCCTCCTCCACTTCCCAAGGGATATACTTGCCCTATTAAAAATCTCTGTGCCTATTCATTTGTACCCAGTTATTATAATTTTATCACTTTGTTTTGTTCTGTCTTTACATGGTTATAATTTTGCTTCACAAATAGGAAGGGTCAAGTCCTAAACTTTTTTTCATATGCCTCCAAGTGGTGATCATGAAATTAATTATTCATTGGATTGAAATATGTTGCTCACAGTTCTGGGTAAGATGAACTTATATCGTATTTATTCCCGTCCATGGTGGGCAAACTAGCAATGAGTTACAAACCTCTTAATTCTACCCAGCATTGGTCACACTGGAGATCTTGGGGATGCCCAAACTCCAGTCCGGGGGGTCCCAGGAGGTCATCACACCTTGACCTGCCTAGGGATTGGTCTTCGAAAGGTTGTCACGCCTCAACCTGTTCGGAGATCCTCTAGTCCCAGGGGTCCCAGGAGGTCGTCACGCCTCGACCTGCCCAGGGACCCAATCCTCGGGAGGCCATCACACCTCAACCTGCCCGGGCATTCGATCTCTAGGAGGCTGTTGCACCTCAGCCTGCCTGGGGATCTGCACCCTGACCTGGGGACGCCTGGCTCTCAGGTTGCAACAGTTCTGGGTAGGATAAACTTCAGAAAGACTCACCCTTAAGGAAATCGAAAGAGGTCTTTTTCTTTTCTCCCTGTCATGACTGTCTTTCAGATGGGAAATAACCAATCCACTTCCCGGCAGACGCCCTTGAAATATATCCTTGATAACTGGAAGCTGTTCGACCCTCTAGCTCTAAGGAGAAGTCGTTTAAAATTCTTTTGTGCCACTGCGTGGCCGCAGTATCCACTGGGGGACGAGGAACACTGGCCTGAGGATGGAACTTTAAATTACAATACCATCCTGCAATTAGAATTATTCTGCAAAAGACAAGGGAAATGGACAGAGATCCCCTATGTCCAAAAGTATGGGATTGTAGTACGCCCTAAAAGTGAGCCCACTAGGCAAATGGTGTTAGGTACAGGCAACCAAGAAAAGGAACCCCCTCGTGAAGGCTCCCGAGTTGCCTGGTGCTCCTTCCTCGTACCCAAACGTGCCCCCATATCCGGGAGCACCTCCTCCACAAAAGCCAGCTCGAGTATGTCCCTTAGTTGAAACTGGAGGAGAATTCAGACCAACCCGGGTCCATAAGCTCTTCTCCCTCTTAGAACTAAGGCAGATCAAACAAGACCTGGGAAGCTATACAGATGACCCAGGCAAATATATAGATACATTCCAACATATTACCTTGGCCTTTGACTTGACGTGGAAAGACATCATGGTCATATTTAGTCAAACTTTATCTGATCCTGAACATACCAGGGTCTTAAAGGAAGCCCGGAGGTATGCAACAGGGCTCCACATGTCCAGTGATAGATACCCAGTAGGGGAAACTGCAGTCCCCTCCTCTGATCCTAATTGGAATTATAATGACCCTGAGCACATCTAGGAAAGAGATCATTTTCTAATCTGTGTGAAGGCAGGACTGAAAGCAGCCCAACAAAAAGTAATTAGCTATGCCCGGGTCTCAGCAATAACTCAGGAGCCCAATGAGAACCCCATTGCCTTTCTGGAGAGGCTAAAAGAAGCACTCCAAAAGTTTACCAACCTGGACTTAGACTCTTACGAGGGACGGGTGATTTTATTTTTTATTTTTTTTAATTTTTTTAAATTTTATTTTATTTTTAAACTTTACATAATTGCATTAGTTTTGCCAAATAAAAAAAAAAAAAGAAATATGTTGCTCAGCACCTATGTAAAAGCAACTGTATTCTCAGCCTCTCTCCTTTGTCATTATTCCTGCCTGCCACATTCTTTGTACAGCCTCGAAGAGGAACAACACCCAGCTAAATCATGTCTTCTCCTGACATATTCCCTGGTGGTTTTTTTTGTTTGGTTGGTTTTTGCTCAACTATACTCTGATCTTTATTAATTCTAGCATCTGAAGGCCAGCCTTCTGACACCTCTGAAGGTATTTTTGTTGTTGCTTTTATTTTCACTGATAATGTAATTTGTAAGAAGCAGAGCAAAATAAATGATTATCAAGGAGGCCATAATGCTCCCTTATCTGGGGCAAAAAGGTAGTACTTGCCGTTATCTAATAGAAGACTGGAGTGTCTCTTTTAAGGGATTATAGATATTCTGCATTTGGCCTCCCGGTAGATTACAGTGAGGATGGCAGGCTTCATCTACATACAACAGAAATTGCATCCTTACTTGCATTTCAGCATCAGGACATTTAACATTTAGTACTATTAGTTTTTAAAAGCTTGCATGACTATCATAGGGTTCCTATATCCTGGTGGAGCCGAACAATTTATTTGAAAATGAAACCAAAATGGCCAGCTGATGGAAATACTGTGAATGCTTCTTGAGGAGAGTGAATATTCTGTGGAAGAAAGCATTTTGTTCTAGTTTTTAAAGTAAAAGCTGTGATTTTTTGGCAAGCTTAATGACCACATAATGCCACATCTACAGTCCTGAAGTACTTGTTACAGTCGAAGAACTCTAGCAAATCTGAGCATATGTCAGATTGATGGCCTACGTACAGGTAGGACCATTCTGGGAAATGTTTTAACTATTTTCTGCCTAATTTACAAGAAAACATCTTCAGCTCTATTATTTGTTTTAAAAGATGTCAAACCTTTCTTTAGCAAGTAAGCTTTTTTTTTTTTTTGCAAGTAAGCATGTTGTACCTAGAAAATCATATATCTAGGATCTGATGAGATATTTCTTGAAGGAGGAGGACATATAAAAGTGGCTATTTTCATAAATTTTTTTTTCATCAAATCCCCTCTAAATGATTAATATTAATATATTTTTCCTCTAATTTCTTGCCCTTTCTTGAGCTAAGATACTTCAGTTTAGTAGGAAATGTAAAGGCTTTTGGAGTCAAAAGATACGGGTTCCAGTCCTTATAGCTATCCATGAGACCTTGGAAAAATCACTTAATTTTTCTAAACTTATTTTTTCCATATGAAAATATGAAGTGTTGAAGAACTATAAGAATTAAATGATAATATATGTGTGAATTATATTTTCTAAGTTTTAATAAGGTACTAAGCAAATATTGACTATGCCAAAGCCTCTGTGTGGATCACAACAAACTGTGGAAAATCCTGAAAGAAATGGGAATACCAGACCACCTGACTTGCCTCTTGAGAAACCTATATGCAGGTCAGGAAGCAACAATTAGAACTGGACATAGAACAGCAGACTGGTTCCAAATAGGAAAAGGAGTACATCAAGGCTGTACATTGTCACCCTGCTTTTTTAACTTATATGCAGAGTACATCATGAGAAACGCTGGACTGGAAGAAGCACAAGCTGGAATCAAGATTGCCGGGAGAAATATCAATAACCTCAGATATGCAGATGACACCACCCTTATGGCAGAAAGTGAAGAGGAACTCAAAAGCCTCTTGATGAAAGTGAAAGAAGAGAGTGAAAAAGTTGGCTTAAAGCTCAACATTCAGAAAACTAAGATCATGGCATCTGGTCCCATCACTTCATGGGAAATAGATGGGAAACAGTGGAAACAGTGTCAGACTTTATTTTGGGGGGCTCCAAAATCACTGCAGATGGTGACTGCAGCCATGAAATAAAAAGACGCTTACTTCTTGGAAGGAAAGTTATGACCAACCTAGATAGCATATTGAAAAGCAGAGACATTACTTTGCCAACAAAGGTCTGTCTGGTCAAGGCTATGGTTTTTCCAGTGGTCATGTATGGATGTGAGAGTTGAATTGTGAAGAAAGCTGAGCACCGAAGAACTGATGCTTTTGAACTGTGGTGTTGGAAAAGACTCTTGAGAGTCCCTTGGACTGCAAGGAGATCCAACCAGTCCATTTTAAAGGAGATCAGTCCTGGGTGTTCATTGGAAGAACTGATGCTGAAGCTGAAACACCAATACTTTGACTACCTCATTCGAAGAGTTGACTCATTGGAAAAGACTCTGATGCTGGGAGGGATTGGGGGCAGGAGGAGAAGGGGACGACAGAGGATGAGATGGCTGGATGGCATCACTGACTCAATGGACATGAGTTTGAGTGAACTCCGGGAGTTTGTGATGGACAGGGAGGCCTGGTGTGCTGCGATTCATGGGGTCGCAAAGAGTAGGACACGACTGAGTGACTGAACTGAACTGAAGCAAATATTATTAATTTAATAAAACTTTAAATTGAATGTCCATATGTTAACTTGAATGATAGATCTTTTTTGTAATTTTAAATTTGACAGACTTAGCTTATCTCCTTTAAAAGTCTTAATTCTGTCTTCTAAATAATTATATATAATCATCATTAGAAATGTACACTCATTTCTGGATGCTTCCTATTTGCTTCTCATGAAGCAGTGAATAATAGTATCATGTTCTTAAAATCTGAAGAAGAAGTATAATTCTTTACTTTTTCTTTTTTTTGGCTGTGCTGCACAGCTTACAGGATCTTAGTTCCCTGACCAGGGACTGAATCCAGGCCATGATGGTGAAAGCCTGGAATCCTAACCACTAGGCCACCAGGGAACTCCCCAGTTCTTTACATTTCTGCTCTAACTGTAGCTTGACCTGTCTTTCACTAAGAAAATTATGTATGCTAAAATGAAAAATACTTACACTAAACATTTTGCTTAATTTGTTCCTGCCATGTACTTAAAATCCAGATCCCTGCCATGATCTAGCAGCTGTTTCATGATCTGATGTTTGTTGTCTTCCCATACAGACTTAATCACTTATGTGTCTGCACCTCTGCCCTTAGTAAGCTACAGCCCCACTGGACCTCGTTTTCTAGAACATGCTGAGCTCAGTCTTGAAGCAGGGCCTTCACACTTGCTGTTTAATCTGCCTGGAAAATGCTGCCCTCAGATCTTCCCATGACTGATTTCTCATCATTCAGGCTTTACCTCATACTACCTCTTCACAAAGGTTATCCCAACCACACTATCAAAAACAACCTGTCTTCCCAGCCCCTTTATTGCTTTCAAGGCATTTATCACAAGCAAAAATTATGCCTTTTATATCTTTGCCCACTAAAATGTACACTCCATAAGATCAGTGACCCCTGCTTTGTTTACTGCCATTTCTCTGCCGCTGCTGCTGCTAAGTCGCTTCAGTTGTGTCCGACTCTGTGCGACCCCATAGACGGCAGCCCACCAGGCTCCCCCGTCCCTGGGATTCTCCAGGCAAGAACACTGGAGTGGGTTGCCATTTCCTTCTCCAATGCATGAAAGTGAAAAGTGAAAGTGAAGTCGCTCGGTCGTGTCCGACTCTAGCGACCCCATGGACTGCAGCCAGGCTCCTCCGTCCATGGGATTTTCCAGGCAAAAGTACTGGAGTGGGGTGCCATTGCCTTCTCCAGCCATTTCTCTAGCATCTAGCATAAGGGCTCAATAGCTACCTGCTGAAAGAGTGACTATATCTTAAATCTCAAATTACTATTATTGAACATTCTTTTTATTTCTCTTTATTTATATAGGATTTTGGAGATGGAGGGGCTTTTCCAGAGATCCACGTGGCCCAGTATCCCCTGGATATGGGACGAAAGAAAAAAATGTCAAATGCATTGGCCATTCAGGTGGATGCTGAAGGAAAAATTAAGTATGATGCAATTGCTCGACAAGGACAGTCAAAAGACAAGGTAACCCTCTCATTGATTTTTTTCCCCCATTGATAAATATTTCGTGAGAAGTTTTTTTTTTTTTTTTTAATTGTGTGAAAATGAAAATGATAACTCTTTGGCCATTTAGTTTATGTTAAAAGTAACAATGAAGTATACTTAGGCTAACTGAAGAGGACTTCATAACAGTATGAACAATATAATATGGATTCATAACAGCAATGCCTTTTTCCTTAGAAATTCCTCAAATTGATGATAAGTTTATATGTATTAATACTTTGGGATTCCATGTATTTGTTTTACATTTAAAAAACAATTCTTGTTTCCCTTCCAGTTTTATTGAGATATAATTGACATATAGCATCATATATAAAAAACAGTTCTTTTATAGTACTAGCTTTTTTAAGTGCTAGTAAATTTTTAAAAATCTACAATTCTGGCAGTCCTAAAAAAAACAAAATTTAGTTTTGTCTATAATCTTTTCTATTTCTCTTCCAAAATACGTACATAGTTAATTATTTTAATGGTTCGTTTGAATAGAATAAATCACATAAACTTCTTTCCCCCTTGATTAAGTACAAAACTGGCACTTGCTCATTTTAGGATGGCCCTGCTTACAAAGTAATCCAAAGACCAAAAATAAAATTTATTTAAAATAATCTCATCATAGAGCAGCCACACCCAGAGCCAAGGAACTGTTTTTAAGACCTAGTCTTTTTCTTATAAATAAATACTCCAAATAGAGATAAAATATCTCTTTAGAATTGAATGTATTAGGGACAGTACCTGAGAACCTTCAATACCTATCCTTTGCTTCTTCTCTCTCTCCCAAACATTCTCATTTTACTCTCTAAGGCAGCACTAATGATACATCATTGTTTGCTCCTCCATTATGGATGCTAGTTTAGGGGGAGAACAATTATGCAGTCATGCAAATTTATATCTCAGATTTCAGCTGGGCTCCCTTGATGTTCCTCCAAGCTTAACTCCTACTCTTCTCTATCCTCTCTCAGTTTAACAGGTGACTCGCCATCTATTTGCAGATAAGACCGTTGGAAGAAAATTGTTGGCTTTCTTTATCTTGCACTTGCCTTTTTGTCTTGACTGTTCCTTTTGTCACTATAACAAATCTCCTATCTAAACCTAGTCTTGCCAAGTGTATTCTTGTGTATCCTAGATCTCATCTCCTCCCCTTTCTTTTGTAACTTCACCTTTACATGTATTCCCACTTTATATATATACACATACAAACATATGTATCTTTTTTTTAAATAAATGACATTTTAATTCTCATAACTCCCATAGACTTGATTTTTTTTTTTTTTTTTTTTTACTTTTACTGTTTTAAAGATTTTTATTAGTACATAGAGGTCTACTTCATTAAGAAAAATCTACATAGATTTTCATGGTGGCCTTGTGCCCTAATTGTTTTTAAACATTGAAAATTTCCAGTTTTTTACTTTTGCAAGCAGTGCTTTAGTCAAGATCCATATATAACATCCTTTTCCACATCAGTGTTTTGTATAACGGCTTCCCTGGTGGCTCGGGGGTATAGAATCCACCTGTCAGTGCAGGAGATGCAGGTTCCATCCCTGTGTTGGGAAGATCCCCTGAAGAAGGAAATGCCAACCCACTCTACTATTCTTGCCTGGACAGAGGATCCTGGTGGGCTACAACCCACGGGGTCACAAGAGAGTCAGATACGAATAAGCAACAGCAACAGATTTGTATAAAATAAATTCTTAGTAGTATATGTATTGGGTCAGAGGATATTCACATTTCACATGTGACATATAATGCCAGTATGTTCTCTAAAAAGCCTTTGCCTAACATTCATTCTATTCTGTTGTATTTCCCTCAGGCTCTCCATCTGTTAGTGACCATGATTTATCTTATTTCTTTAACATTTTTCAGGTATTTCCTTCTCTGCTACTTAGTTCAGACCCTTATCTTTTCTTGCGTAATTTACTGCAGCAAAATCTGAACCCCTCTGCTTGGCATTTGTCTTACCTGCATGAAAAAAACGGTAGTTCATGTTTTTCTGTTTCTCTCTCTCTCCCCGCCACAAACACAGCATAAGCACGCACACTTAAAATCTTTCCATAATCTTTAGGATGAGAACCAACCAAGCACCTAATGACACACTTGACCTCTTGCTTACCTTTCTAGCCTAGCATCAATTTTCACCAGAATATTGAAATCCAAAAAATGAAAGTCCAGTTTTAGCCATTCTGTTTATCTTCAGTACAAAATTATCGACATTACAGGTTGTTGTTACAGAAGAAGAAACTTTCAGGCATTCCTCGTAATATGTCTGCTATAAGGAACTTCTTGCAGTTCCCCTGTTATGACACATTTTTACCTTGGGAACTTCCCCTGTGTGCCCTCTCATGCTAGGGAAAGTCCTTTCCGTGTTCTTTTTTACGACTAAATTCTCTTACTTTCAACTCACTCGTCTCTATTCCAGCGTAATCTCCCTGGCTGGATTGGGTGTCCTTTCTCCCTGTTCCCTGTGGTTAGTAGCAGTCATCACCTTTTGTTGTAATTATCTTTTCACTAATAACAGTCTATGACGTTTAATTATAAGCTCCTTGAGTACAGAGATTATGTCTTTATTTTCCTTTTTGATGCCTAACTTAGTGCCTGACACCTTGACACACAGGTATTCCAAAGTGTTTGTTGGGGGAATTATAGCTGTATATTTTGAATAATGGAGAACCACTTTTGCCTGGTTGCGTAGACGGTAAAGAATCTGCCTGCAATGCGGGAGACCCGGGTTCAACCCCTGGGTTGGGAAGATCCCCTGGAAAAGGAAATGGCCACCCACTCCGGTATTCTTGCCTGGAGAATTCCATGGACAGAGAAGCCTGGCAGGCTACAGCCCATGGGGTCGCAAAGAGTCAGACACAACTGAGTGACTAACACACTAACACTTTTTCTGAAGCCACTAAGGAAGCACAGTCCATTCCTACAAAAGGAAAAGTAGGTCCCTATACATGCAGAGCACATCCTGAAAATTTATCCTGTACCAAAAGGCCTTTATTTGCCTTTATTTTGGTGCATCACTCTTTGTTTGAATAGTGACTATTCTTTACTGATATGTGCTACCTTTCCTCTTATTTATTAGGAAAAAGTAACATCTTAGGACAATAATTTGACATTGACAGGTTGTGTAATTTTGAATGAAATATACTGTTAGCCCATTTAAAATGTATATTGGTGATTCTTTTGTATTGAAAGTAGAGTAGAAATGTTTATTTTTAGATTTCAGTATTCTGGCCAAATAAGGTCTCCAAAGTATTTTTCTTTACGCAGTTGAAGCCTTGGCATGTCTGTCTATAGTGCAGCCCCTGGAAATGAACCCTGGACTAGTGGTTCACAGGGGCACCACTCTCAGGGTCACACTAGCCCTAACGCGAGTGGGGGAAGCTGTGCTTGTGGAGGAGCGGGCGGTATGTAGGAAATTTCTCTGCATCCTCTTTAATTTTGCTCTGAACCTAAAACTGCTCTGAAAACTGCTTTTAAATAATAATTTAAAAAACCACAATGAAGATTAAAAAAAAGAAGACTGGGTCACTCCCTGAATTGAGTAGAAAGATACTGAATAGAGTGACTACTTGGATGGGGGCTGTATGATGGATTTATTTCCTTCTTGCTGGACTTTATACCCCTGGAATATACATTTGAATTCCTTACACACTTTTAATAAATATGTGCTTTATTTTTTTTTTTAAGTAGATGGATTAATGTATAAAGCTTTTGAATGGATTTAATAATTCAACATTAACTATGCATTGGTATTTAGAGGAGGGGGACACTTCTTGACTGTTTGGGACTGTCTTGAGCGTTGAATTATGTTTAACATCACTGGCACTATCTATTAAATGCCAGTAGTGCCTCACCTGCATCCCCACCATTGTTTTAACCAGGAACACTTGACATGTTTTCAAAGATCCTGGGAGGGGAGTTGGAGCTGTTAGCATTGCCCCGTGTGCAAACCACTGATTTTCCTGTGGTAATAGGAACTGGCTACTAAATGTACAAGATAAGATTTTTTAAAATTCATTATTCAGGATGCTGATATGCAGGGTCCTTGACCTAGGATGAAAAGGTTTGTTGGATTATTGAATTTGCACTGTATTGTAGTGATTTCTGATTTGTATCAGAGGGATCTGGTATTCTTCAGAAACCAGGGACTTTTCACTGAAATATTAACAGTGAAAGAGCAAGAATGGAAAATGCTTGGGACTTCCCTGGCAGTTCAGTGTTTAAGACTCTGAAGTCCCACTGTAAGGAGTGAGGTTCCACCCCTGTTCAGGGAACTAAGATCCCATGTGCCATGCGGTATGGCCAGAAAAAAAGAATGGAAAATGCTAGCTCTAGATATAAGAGGTGAACAAGGCAAAGTTCCAAGAGATCATATTCTAGGGCAAGTCTAAGGTCATTGATCTCTGTAAATGTAAATACTGTGTATAAGACTTAATGGTAATACAAAATTGGGAAAGAGAAAAAAATTTAATGTCAATAGAACTAAATCCCTTTTTTGTCCAATGGTGACTTCAGTGGTAAATCTTTAAAAGTGTTTACATTTTTCCATCTGAAATAGTTATATAGGAAATGTTACATATATGATATTACCTAGAAGAATGCCTTCAACCCTCCCCACCTGAAAAAAAACCTCCAAACTTTAAGATAAATTTTATGTTGTTACCTTGTTCATAATGTATCACAAACTATAGTGTTTTGATATAACCAAAAGATAGTGTTTTCTTTCTACCTCTGAAACGACAGATACGTTGACAGGCTTATCCTTTTAGTCAATCCAGTCCTTTGCCAGTTTTCAGTCATGAAAAAAATTCTGTTTCACAGATGAGTTACTACTTTATCTTGTTCACAGAGCTCATTTGTGCTCCTGATACCTTCAAAAGTATATTGTATTTTTCAGATAATCCTCCCCAGTCCCTTTGTCTCCTGAGATACAAGTTTCTTCAGCACATTTGGTTCTCAGGCAATAAAAATTTGGGGTTTTATAGTTAATTACCTTGGAGGAATCTCGCTCTTCAGATGTCCTTCACTCAGCTTTGTGAGATGCTAGAATCTTATTGATGCTCATTTAAAGGGTTATTAACTTTGGAATACCCAAACAAGAAGTAGCAAATGGCTCTTGTATGCTAAATTAGTATTGAGACTTTATGTTGAGCATGTATGACTATGAGGGAGCCATTTACTTAAAATCCTTTCCTGTAATGATTGCTGTCAACAGTAGTTAACTCTTCATAGTTTTGGTAGTATTTTCCAGAGATTGTTATGTAACTTTTAATTCTTAAGATACAGATTTTTCCATCCTGAAAAGGTGTTCGATTTTGAGGTCAGTTACTGGCTGTGTGATCTTAACTCACTGAGCCTTGCTTTTCTCACTAGAGTGAGCTTCAGAGCACCTTCCAAAATGAACACTCTGAGAGAATGGTGACACTGCTGCTGCTAAGTCGCTTCAGTCGTGTCCAACTCTGTGCGACCCCATAGACGGCAGCTCACCAGGCTCCTCTATCTACAGGATTCTTGCCTCTAGGCAAGAACAGTGGAGTGGCTTGCCTTTTCCTTCTCCAGTGGTGACACTAGTAGCTCCCATATCAGTAAACATGTTTTATGGTTAAAGTATGTGTACTTCTTACCTGCTCCCTTTTCTCATTCCTGAGAAAGACAAGCTAGAGATTTTGGCCTATATCCATGATGCGGTTTTTCCAGGAAATCAGAAGCTTATATAAAACATTCTGCAATCCCAACATGTATACATACACCTTTAACATAGAATAGAGTATCTGTAAAAGTCATACATTCATTCATTTTTACAAAAACTATTGACTGAAAGCCTCCTGTGGACCAGGCATTGTTATAAGCACTGGAAGTACTTTAATGAATAAGAGATTCCTCATCAGTGATACAGGTATAATCGTTGTGCACACCTCATAGGGTTGATACAAAAAGTTAAATTTGTTTATATATATATATGTATGTATGTGTGTGTATATATATATATATGTATATATGGAGAAGGCGATGGCACCAGTACTCTTGCCTGGAAAATCCCATGGATGGAGGAACCCTGTAGGCTGCAGTCCATGGGGTCGCTCAGAGTCGGACACAACTGAGCGACTTCCCTTTCACTTTTCACCTTCATGCATTGGAGAAGGAAATGGCAACCCACTCCAGTGTTCTTGCCTGGAGAATCCCAGGGACGGGGGAGCCTGGTGGGCTGCTGTCTCTGGAGTCGCACAGAGTCGGACACGACTGAAGTGACTTAGCAGCAGCAGCAGCAGCATATATATATATATATATGTATATAAACGAATTTCACTTTTTGTATCAACCCTATGAGGTGTGCACAACGATTATACCTATATCACTGATGAGGAATCTCTTATCTTATATATAAGGAATCTCTGTTTTATATATATATATATATATATAAAAACAAAAGAACAGTGGCACAAAATATGTGCTTAATATATGTTAGCTGTTTTGTTATTACTTTAATGGTGAAGACAAAGATTTAAAACTGATAATTTTGTACTGTGAGCAGTGCTTTGAAGAGAGCAAATAGAGTTCTGTGACACCAAATGATTGGATGGGGAGGAATTGCTCCTGTAGCAAGGGTAGTCATAGGAGGCCTCACTCTTGCATGCGTGACCTTTGAATCAAGACTCAGGTTGAGAATCCAGTTGAAGAACTGGGAGCAATATTCTGTAAAGGTCCAGAATTGGGGGAAAGCAAGTTGTTAAGTTGTCCTTTCTCTGTATGTGTGTTAAAGAATGCCTAACTCAAGCATCAAAACCTAGAATGCTGCTTATTTGTTAAATTTCCAATACCTCTATTTTTCTATAAAATCTGCCATGTAGGTTATTATGGAAGTATTCAAGAAGTATACATGAGCGTGAAAGTCGGTAATATTCTATTTGGCAGAGGCCCACCGATCAGAAAACAGTCCTAAATGAGTGTGAAATAAGGTGTGTGTATAGGTTTTTTTTTTCCATGGAAGAATGTGTTCTGGGTTTTTTGACCATGGCATATGTTCATTTTCTTATCTATGAATATAGATGATGCGATAAAAGACAAACATTACAAGTAGGGCCAGGTCAATGAAATTTTTTAGGCCCACAGGATTTGGAAACTATTCACTAACCTGACTTAAATTCCAGTGATTTTGTAATCCAAGATAATAGTGCTTTAGGCAGTTTATATCATCATTAATTTCAAGTCCTAGTGAGCCTCAAAAATAGGGATCACTGATGCGTAAGATTTTGTTGGCACAATTTATTTGGATACTGACTTGATTAGAAGATCTCAAATAATTTAAATGCATGAGGTCAGAGGAAAATTATTAGCTTTTATAGCCAGGGCAGCAATTTGTGTATATATTTTAAGCTTCCTTGGTTTTAAAATCTAAAAGACAAAATCTGTGTCCTAAATTTATAAGTGTGCTGAGAGGACATTTTGACTTCTGAAATGACTTAATGAGGTTGCTTCTCTTCATTCTTTGCTTTTCTTAAGCCTGCTTGTGTTTGAACATTTTAGGTCATTTATAGCAAGTACACTGACCTGGTTCCCAAGGAAGTCATGAATGCAGATGACCCAGACCTTCAAAGACCTGATGAAGAAGCCATTAAAGAGGTAACTGGGAATTGATATATGTAATTATTTTAGATGAGTTTTTACATCTTCATTAACTTTCAAAGCACTCATTGTGGCATTTATTATTTCAGATAACAGAGAAGACAAGGGTAGCCTTAGAAAAGTCTGTGTCGCAGAAGGTTGCAGCAGCCATGCCAGTCCGAGCAGCTGATAAACTGGCTCCTGCTCAGTATATCCGGTATGAATCATGCCTGGAGGTTTTAGCTCCATGTTGGAAGTGATTAGAGTTGGGGGTCCTGATATTCTTTCGCTATCCTTAGTCATAATTGTAAATGCAGTTTTTTGAGTAATTACTTGATGTCTGTTGATTCTTAGTGCAAATGGTAATTAGAATTTTTTAAGATACCCACTTTTAAGATATTAGCTGTTATGCTATTTTAAAGCATTTTTTTTACTTTTAGAAATTAACAGTTACACGGACTATATGATGTAAACCACAGTGATTATAGTTTTCCATTTTAAAATTACGTGTATAATATCTATATAATAACAATACATTGGAAATATTGTATAATACAGTACTACTATAATTATTTGATAGTATGCTATAAATATTAATAATGTATTAATATCATTTATATAATAATAGCCATCCTTATAATACTTCTAAATTTTGAGGAATTTCACTCAACTAAATCTTTATGTGGAAAGATGATTCACATATAGATATTAAGGGAAAATTCAGAGCTGGTAGGGCTGCTGCCATTATTCTTTCTGCTTTATAGCCTATGATTATTCAGAAACTACTAATTTTAAGTTGCTTGCTGAGGATATTATTTTTTCTTCAAGTGCAGACTTACAAAATAGGTTCTATTTTCTAGACCTCTTACTTAATGAAATTGAACATGGTACTTAGCATGGTTCAAAATGGACTGTGATGGATTATTTGCAAACTAATACAACTCTAGTTTACATTCTGCTTATAACTCTGAGTTGCTGTTAGTTCTCTTACCTCTGTTACTATCTGCTCTGCCTAAATATTACTGCAATTTTCTATTACTGCTTTGTGAGAGAAACTGACAATGTAGTCCAGCTTAGGATTGTAATAAAAGTAAAATACCTGTTGAAAACTTCAACTAGTTAACACCTGTAGTTTCATCTACATTCCATAGATACACACCATCTCAACAAGGAGTGGCTTTCAACTCTGGCGCTAAACAGAGAGTTATTCGGATGGTGGAAATGCAGAAAGATCCAATGGAGCCTCCAAGGTTCAAGTAAGTAGGTGGTTTCATGAGAAGGCACCACTATTCCTAAAAAAAAAAAAATCAAAGGAGGGAAATGTCCATCAGCATATAAACGGGTAAACAAAATGTGGGGCATCTATACATGGAGTGCTTCCCTGGTGGCTCAGCTGGTAAAGAATCCACCTGCAATGCGAGAGACCTGGGTTTAATCCCTGGGTAAGGGAAGATCCCCTGGAGAAGGGAAAGGTTACCTGCTGGGGACCAGCCCCAGCTGATCCAGGGTATTCGAAGGAGAGACGGCCTAGGCGACTATTTATATGCTAATTAGAGATATAGAGAACAATAGAATGAGGATAGCTCAGTAGGAAAATTCAGTGGAGAAAAGAAGCTGAGTAGCTTGGTTTACGCGGAAGACCAATAAAACTTCAAGACAAGAAGTTTGCACCACTTACGTAGGCCGCAGGCGCCCTCTCGAATAGCGGAAGGTGTCTCACCCTAGACTCCTTCTCGAGTGGGTCTTAGAAGCCCAGGCATAATTAGTAAGCATGGTGGGTTCCGCGCTCCAGATGGAGACTCAGCTGGAGGTTAGAGGGAAGAATGACATGGGGAGACCAAGCGCTGGTGAACAA
>NW_011494773.1:2076331-2089440 GCF_000754665.1 Bison bison bison | reverse complement strand
ACCAAGGCCACTACTTATTTTTTCTACATACCCACTATTAATTGATACATATTCAAGGATACAATTCAGGGGATGTGAAAACTTGGCAACAAGCATTGACTCATCAATGAAATCCTTTACTAGTTTATTCTGACAGTTTTTAACTCTCTGAGAGGCTCTAAGCTATTTGAATATCTTAAGCTTCCCATGCCTCTGGAGGCTGGGAGACTGTAAACAATCGTATGCATAGCTGCAGGAGTCCGGGTAAACTTGTCAGGCGAGTTAGAGAGCCATCAGAGGGGTTTGGATTTAAACACTCCTAATTGCCCAGGAACTTTATTAATTGGAGCTGTAAGTTAACTCTTTGACACAGAGAGAGAGATGGTGGTAGGGGACAGCCCCCAGTAAAGTCAGAGGTGAGAGCACAAAGCAATAAAGTAGGCAGACTCTGGTTTTTTGGGGGAAAATGCTCGAGAATATCCGGGGGGACTCCTGAGGCTCCATCCCGCCTTTGCGTATGCCGAGCCTCCTTCCTCATGACCTTTGTCACGAGTGGAATGCCTCACCGGCTCCCCGCAGTTACCTACTCCAGTATGCTGGCCTGGAGAAGTCCGTGGACTGTATAGTCCATGGGGTCACACAGAGTCAGACACAACTGAGTGACTTTCACTTTCATACATGGAATACTGTTAAGCCATAAAAAGAAACAAACTTTAATACGTACAGTGACATGGGTGAATCCCAAAATAATTATGCTGAGAAGCTAGACAAAAACAAGTACATACTGTATGATTCCTTTTATATAAAACTCTAGAAAATGCAGACTAATCTATAATGACAGGAAGTAGATCAGTGGTTGCCAGTGAGGAGGGAGGGAGTGTGGATAGGAGACGAGAGGAAAAAGAGGCATAGGCAAAGGGGCATGCAGAAACTTGGAGGTGATGGGTATGTTCAGTGTTTTATTTGTGATGATGAGCTCACACAAGTAAATTGTGTTTACGTGTGTCAAAAGTTAATTGGATTGTACATTTTATGTATAGTTAGTTGTACATTAGTTGTGCCTCAATAAAGCTGTTGTTTAAGAAGGCAAAATATTATTATTGGATGAAATGATGATAATATGGTGGAGGTGAAGTGGGTAGTGATGATGATGACACAGTTGGCTGTTTTAATAATTGTTGAAACTAAGCAGTTGTGATAAGAAAAACAACTTTTGAGGAAAACAGCTTTTCTCCCGAATTGCTGCCTAGGCATGTTGCAGTATGATGACACTACTCCCATGTAGAAACTGGACATTTAAATTAGGACTTGCATTTAGGATGCCAGTCATAAGTTCCCACTTTGCCTTTCCCAGGGAACATTTTAAAATATAGTTGGCTCTTCATGTCCACAGGTTCTGCATCTGCAAATTAAACCAACTGCGGATTGAAAATAGTCAGGAGAGTTTTCCCTGGGAGTAGTGGTTAGCACTCAGGGTACAAGAGTTCGATGCCTGGTTGGGAAACTAAGATCCTACATGCCACATGGCGTAGCAAAAAGGAAAAAAAAAATTCCACAGAGTTCTCAAAAACGAAACTTAAATGTCATGCCCACCACAACTATTTATACAACGTTTACATTGTATTAGATATAATATAGAAATGATTTAAAGTATAAGGAAGAATGTGTGTAGTTTATATGGAAATACTACTCCATTTTGTGTAAGGGACTTAAGCATTCATGGGTTTTGGTATGTATCCTTGACGTCCAGGAACCAGTCCTTGGATACCAGGGGACTACTATAACCACTTAGGGTTAAGTCCCAGGAAAAGTTAGACTTCTCTGTCCCAGCCAGCTAGGTATTACTACCCTGCTCTCTGTCTTCTGCTCACTTGTGGCCTAGGACAGAGGATTGTTCTTCCTCTAGTTCTTTGTTCTCTCCTTACTCCTCACTTCTGGGGTCTTTCAGTTCAGTTCAGTTCAATCACTCAGTCATGTCCAACTCTTTGGGACCCCATGAATCACAGCACGCCAGGCCTTCCTGTCCATCACCAACTCTCAGAGTTCACTCAAACTCATGTCCATCGAGTCAGTGATGCCATGCAGCCATCTTATCCTCTGTCGTCCCCTTCTCCTCCTGCCCCCAATCCCTCCCAGCATCAGTCTTTTCCAATGAGTCAGTTCTTCGAATGAGGTGGCCAAAGTACTGGAGTTTCAGCTTTAGCATCATTCCTTCCAAAGAACACCCAGGGCTGACCTCCTTTAGAATGGACTGGCTGGATCTCCTTGCTGTCCAAGGGACTCTCAAGAGTCTTCTCCAACACCACAGTTCAAAAGCATCAGTTCTTCGGCGCTCAGCTTTCTTCAGAGTAATAATAAATCTTGTGACTATGCTTCATTGTGTGGATGTATTAAAACTGCATCTTAAATTGAAATGACCCAGTTGGGTTTCACTTCTCCATATTGGGAGCTTGGATGCTAAGAGGGCTATCTGAGGACCCTGTGTGGTGGCTTGTGCCCCTTTTTCAGCAGGTCTTAATCTGCACATTCTTGATTGAATACACCCGCTTTAGCTTCTCAACACATTGGTGTATAATAGATGGACATTCATTATACACTCTTTTGTTTTTGTGTCTGTTTGAAGCTTTACGTAATAAAAAATGAGGAAGAAGACTTGAGTTACTGACTAAAAAGGAAAAATGTATATCATTCTGTGGTTGTGCTTTGGTTTATCCTTCAGGATTAATAAGAAAATTCCTCGGGGACCACCTTCTCCTCCTGCACCTGTCATGCATTCTCCTAGCCGAAAGGTAATCTTGGCTCTAGTTTAAAATCTCTTTTTGTACTCATGATTACTAATTTATAAATAACCCCCTATAGAATACATTCTAGATGTCTATATTATTACTTTTCACCAAACGTATTGTTTCTTAACTTGTTTTTCAAAATCACATGGGGACCCACTCAAGACTGTAACATGTGGTTCCATAGTATGAGAATGTATATAAAATGTTAGCTGTTAGCTTTATGATTAATAACCTAACCCCTGCTTTTAATGGAATGAATAGGGTCTGCTGTTTGAAAAGATGTTATCATAGTTGTAGGAAGTAAGTTCCTGGGATCATTAGGTCTGTAATTGATAGTCCAAGTGACTTTTTTTTTTTAGGTATATTTTATTACGCATCTAAAAGAAAAAGTTCTCATCTGGAAGTAGTCACATCAGTTTAAATATGCAAAAATATTAACCAGCATTTGTAACTGTCAAAAATAGATTATATTCCATGTTTTATATTAAAGTTATTACTAGAAACCATGATGTGGGAACATAGTATATAGTGCCACTAAGCAAATGGAATTAAGACCTTTGATTAAATCAGTGTATATTGAACTATCTTTGAAGAGAAAGGTGCACTTAGTTTTTTACTAGACTATAAATCTTAAAAATGTCTCTTCTTCCTCTTTTTTCTCAACACAGATGACCGTGAAGGAGCAGCAAGAGTGGAAGATTCCTCCATGTATTTCAAACTGGAAAAATGCAAAGGTAATTAACTTGTCATAAATTTAGTGTCTTAGTGTTAGAACCTCCTGAAAAACACCCAGGTAGGACCTTCAGCCTGGGTTACTTGATGAAACCTCAGCATATCATTTAGCTGAAGGTTTTCCAGAAGGAACACCCAACTTATACAACTTTTTTCTTTTTATGTTAATGTATTAGAAATGTTAGTGTTCCAGGCACATGAGTTCCATGCAGATTCTCCTGGTAAAATGTAATTATTGGAAACACATAGAGAAGGAATGAGTAGATTGAAGTAACAATATCAGTGAAAGATACTATTCTTTAGAAAACCTAAATTTATATCTGAAATTCTTCCTGAAAGGATTTAGATCAATTTAAATAATCATATGACAAAACAAAATAAATGTTTGGCTATATTCAGTGCTTTTATTTTTAAACTATTTATTTCTGTTTATAACAATGCATGAATAAATTATTTAAATCCTATGTATATCTACTAATCACCAAAGCATCTAGGAGTCATGAATAATCTGTAAAATACTGCGAAGTAAGTTTCCTTATCACTATTTCCTTTTCCTCCCAAATATTTCATGATTCTTTTTTTAATGGGTGAAGAAGGCCACCTCAATCCATGATTTAAATACAAATTATTCCTTAAAGGAACTTAGGGAATTCCCTGGCAGTCTAGTGGTTAAGACTCGGCGCTTTCACTGCTAAGGGCCCAGTTTGATCCCTGCTTGGGTAACTAAGATCCAGCCCACAAGCCTTGCAGCACAGCCAAAAATAAGTTATACACTCATCCTGAAACAAAAGGATTGTTGGGTAGTCTCGTTTGGTATACCATACATATTTATGTGTGTATAACTATGAGGCATCTTGAGCTGTCTGTAACACTCCTTGAATTAGGAATAAAGACCATGGGCAGGAGGTCATTATTTAGTAGTCTACTCAAAAGTCTGAAAGAATAAAGCTAAGCGTGGAAGTTACATAAATGTTCAAGTATATTCCTTAAGTTGTTGAAATAGGATGCAGAATTTCAGAACAAAGAATCTTAGTTGTCTAGCAAACTTTTATCTTTTTTCTGTTTACTAAAACGTTTAGGGTTCCAAGAATCTGATAAGTCATGAAAGCAGTGCAGCAGATTAAGCTACCTGTAGACACTCTGATTTTAGTGCTTTCTTCTACCTTTGTATAACTGTTAGATTTACTTGATGAGCAACTCTTTAGCTATTTGGTATTGATTTCCTTTTATTATAACCCAAAATTTAACATGAGAATCTGTTTTCCCAGAGCTTGCATTCTGAAATGCTAGTTCTTCTGCTTATTAACTGTATGACCTAGGCTTCCTACCTCAGTGTCTTCACCTGTGAAATGGAAATAATAATGTTACCAGCCTTATAGAATTGCTGTGAAGGATAAATGAGGCCATAAATATAAAATGCTTAAACAGTCCTCCACACGAAGCGCTACTGTTAGCTGCTACTACTGTTGCTTAATTACAAAAAGAGATATAAGGAGAAAGAACTTAAAATGGTTGTCCAAATGGACATATATAAATCTAGTTTTAAAGACTCTATAGTTGCTCTTTGGTGACCAGTGTTTTCTGCCTGCCTTCGTGCTAGGGTTATACAATTCCATTAGATAAACGTCTGGCTGCCGATGGAAGAGGACTGCAGACAGTTCACATCAATGAAAATTTTGCAAAACTGGCCGAAGCCCTCTACATTGCTGATCGAAAGGTTAGTCTGTTGTAATTAAGTTGTTTAATGCTCTTGATAATTTGTAAATCTGTTCAAAATTACCTAAGATACTGTTATTTGGGCTACATTGCTGAGTACCCAAAGAGGCTCTCGCATGTGGTATGTGTTCCAGAGATGACATGTGCTGGTGGCAGTTCTGACTCAGTCTTGGCCTTTGTAAGCTCATATACGTACCCCACCACTGGTGATTCATCTTCCCCACAACGTTCTAGAATAATGGTGCTGCACTAGACTGATCCCATTTTTGGGAAGGTTGGCACCTACTCTTCCTGGGTTTCATAATTTTTCCCTATTTCTCTTTGTCTTCCAAAAGATGGCACAGAAGGGAAAATAAACATACCAATGTATTGAATGCTACAGAAAATGGCATTCATAGTATTGGCTGTCTGTTAATATTATGGTATTAATATGTGTCTTTTAAGTTTACATGCATCAGGGTGTGGACACAGAATATACAAGAGTATATCTTCTGTGTCACAGTGAGCACCCTTATGTAAATTACTTCTTGCTCATCTATACTACGGCTATATCTTGAGTTGATCTGATTGATTTTGAAAACATTACCAATTCCTATTATTGATGTTGAGAATTGCTTTATTGCTTGTTTAATTTTATTTTTTAGATTGTTTCTAAAATGAAACAGTGAAAAAGCATTAGTGAAACACTGACTTACAAGATTGATTGGAGTCAGAGTGAAAAAGCCGTTTGCAATGTCGTCTAGGCAAGTTATCTTTTGTAGACAAGAATCTGTTTTAATTAGCAGTAACAAATGTGAATTCTTCTAACTGTTCTTTCAAGCCAGAGTTTAGTCAGGAAATTAAATGACAACTGTAATTCTTTATCCCTGATAGTATCTTATTTAACATCTAACTTCACTTAACAGGCTCGTGAAGCGGTGGAAATGCGTGCTCAAGTAGAGAGAAAGATGGCTCAAAAAGAAAAGGAAAAACATGAAGAGAAACTTAGAGAAATGGCCCAGAAAGCCAGAGAGAGAAGAGCTGGAATCAAAACCCATGTGGAAAAAGGTATAACATACTTGTTGTTTAGTTGCTAAGTCATGTCCAACTCTTGTGATCCCATGCACAGTAGCCCACCAGGCTCCTCTGTCCGTGATAGGCAAGAATACTGGAGTGGGTTGCCATTTCCTTCTGCAGGGGATCTTCCCACCCCAGGGATCGAACCTCAGTCTCCTGCATTGGCAGGCGATTCTTTACCACCTGAGAAGTCACCGGGGAAGCCCTGACATACTCGCTACTGAATTGAATTTACTTTATGAATAATATTTATCTCAATTTAGAAAATCTCAGCTGTTTTTTTTACTACATGCAGAAGTAGTGCATACATGTAAAGAAAATATAGATATTTCAGAAATAATGTAGAAATGAAACAGTAATTTCTGCCTCATTAAGTGGAAGTAATAGAAAAGAATGTGTATTTAAGTGTGGCCTTTAATATGAGACTACACCAGAATTTTTTAAAATTCTGAGTGGAATACTTTTTAAAATCACATATTATTCAAATGATAGGCTTAATTTTCTCTTACTTTTCTGGAAACTTAGAGAAAAGAGATCTCAGACTGAACAATTCAGCTCCCCCAATGGTAAACTTAATCCACAGTTTTTCTTTTAGGCCTTTAATCATTTTCTCTCTCGCTTTATTTAGTGATCTACAAAAATATTGTGGTATATGTGCTATATTAATTCAGTTAGAGTGAGAAGACTAATTCTAATTCAAGAACATGATGAGGGTGGTTTCAGTAATAATTCCTCATCTAGTATACTTATTCAGTTCATGTTGCACACCTACTAGGTGCAAGGATTTCATCTAGACACAGTTTTCTGCTAGTCAGGTAGGGGATATAGCAGTGAACATTTTAGGGAATGTAGACAGACAAAAAAATGTTAATCATATAGTGTATTAGAAGATAATAGTCACTATGAGGGAAAAAAAGAGGAAGAGTATGTAAAAGTGCTAGAAGGAGGGAGTGGTCAGAATAGACCTCACTTCCGAGATGGTAACTTTAACAAAAAACACTTGAAGAAAGTAAGGAAGTGAGCCATATGGATACCTAAGGGAAGAGCATCCCAGATAGAAGGAACAGCCAGTGCAGAGGCCCTGAGTTGGGAGTGTATCTGGTGTATTTAAGGAAAAGCAGGAGGCCAGAATGGCTGGATTAGACCTAGAAAGCTAAGTAGAGATGAGGTGTCAGAGTAGTTAGGGCAAAGTGGCCAGATCTTGTGTGCCTTTTATAGCTTTTATTTCAAGTAACAAGGGAAGCAATCTGAAGAGTCTGGAGCAGGATGACATGATCTTGCATATGTTAGAAGGCAATGGAATGGTTATCTGCAGGAGCAGGAACACCGTTAGAAAACTTTTGCAATAATCCAGATAAGAGATAATAGCAGGAGGTAGGTAGTGAAAATATGTCGGGTACTGAGTGTGATTTGAAAGTAGAGCTGACAAAATTTGCTTATGGATTCGGCATAAGAAGGAGAGAAAAGGAGTCAAAGATGACTCCAGAACTTTTGACCTAAACAATTGAGAAGGATTGAATTGCTATCTACTAATATTGGTAAGACTACACTGCGGAGAGATTTGGGAAGGAAAGATTAGGAATTTAGTTGTAGATATGTTATGTTTAAAATGAAGGTGTCAAGCAGGCAATTGGTTATAGGAGTCTAGAGTTGAAGGGAAGTAATGAAGGTTCTGGCTAGTAACCCGCTTCGTTGCATATATATATAAATGTCTTAAGGGGGCATAATATAAAAAACCTACCTGTTGTAACCTAGCCACTGATGATAACTCAGAGTAAAACCTCTCTGTATCTAAGTTCTCTAAACTGATTTAAAAAAACAGGATGGTTCTTGAGAAGGTAGTTAAAATTTTTAGAAATCCTCTTGCCAAATATTAATAAGAACTTACCATTTATTAAGCATTTATTATGGCAGGTGCCGCTCTGAGCACTATATTACTTTATATAATCCCTACAGCAACCCTATGCAGTGATTCTATTATTGTCACTATTTTACAGAGGAGGCGACAAAGGCTGAGAGGGGTCAAGTAATGGGTATAATTTCACATTGTTGATCTGTCATAGAAACAGGATTTGAACCCAGACAGTCTGACTCCAAAGCTCAAGCTCTATATTATATTTCTTCTATATCTACACTATATCCCTTCAGCCTGGAGAGGGTAGAGAAAGTGAAGATAGATATAGACACAGTAGATGAGATGAGGTGCAACCAGCCCAACGTATCATGAGTAAAAGGTTCTTTATTTGAAGTCAGTCTTCGAAAATATAAGTATGAACTTTGCAAATTCTTTTTCTGGCATTTTATTATGAAAATTTTAAAACACGTAGAAATATTCTCTTGTTCAGAATATTAATAGTGATAAGTATAGTGATAAAGTCATTTTCACCTGTGTCCACACAGAGGACGGGGAGGCACGTGAGAGGGATGAAATCCGGCATGACCGGCGAAAAGAGAGACAGCATGACCGGAACCTCTCCAGGGCAGCTCCAGACAAGAGGTGGGTACTCTGAGGTCAATGTGAATTGTGAAGAGTGACTTTTGTGAACCTTCTAGAGAGGAGTGTTAGTCCACTGAAACCAGTTTTGCTTCTCTCCTTCCTCTTCAGGTTGATAGCTTCATAAACCAGCACCTATTTTCTTGCCCTAAACTGCTTAGTCTGCCTTAGCAGAAGAACTGACTATGCCTGAAAGTGAGCTTTTCTTCCATTACCTTGTATTGTCAGCTAGGGTTGAGAAGGATGGGGATACACAAAAAGAGAATTCAGATCATATTTATGAAGAAGAAAGTAGTGGATATGCTTGTTCTGATCTGTTCTTTTCCTGCTTCAGATGGTGAGACAGGTTGATTTATCATGTGCCTGCTCCTCTAGACAGGAAATAAGCTGCTGGACCTTTATTGACGTCCTTTCACATGCAGAATACTGTACTGAGTGAGTACAGTGGGGGAGAAGAGCAGCTTTTGTAAGAAGTGAAAGTCAGCCTCTCTTCCTGAGCAGTTTCACTTAAAATTCAGAAAGATAGAGCTGTCATATGAAATTGCTTGGGAAAACTGACAGAACACTCTTAATACAGACTTAACAAAGGAAATACATGTATGAACACTTGGAATAAAGTAGAGATGGATTCATGAAGTTTGTGGTTCACCAAAGGCCGAGGACTGAAATTGATGAAAACTTGAAGAAATGCTGTAATACAAGAGGTGGAATTCTGAGTGAGGGTTAAATGCAAATATAAAACATTTTCTTTCCAAATGAGCAGTTTTGAATGCTCTCATCCTCCTGTGAGCTAATACTATGGTTTTTTAGGTCATATCTTAAACAGATTCCTGCTGGTGATATTCTTTGTTGTTTAATGGCATATTTCATCTCCTTGAATAAGTGAAGTCATGGAAAAGCAGAAAATCTGAATTTAGAGTTTAAATGTACAGTATAGAACAGAAAGGAATGAAATTTGAAAGTACACAGTTAATGATACTCTCAGTCTGAAATTCCTAAGCTGTAAAAATCAAAATGGCTCTGTAGATAAATTGAGCCCTTAAAACCAGTAAAGTGACTGAGAATTGATAAAATAGAAAAGCTTTAAACTTGTGCTTGGATGAAAATTAGATTGTCTATAGAAATCATTTTAAGACCTGAACCTCTAGTAAAGTAAATGATGACAGTTATCATGGTATCATTGTGATGTAGATTACATACATACCAAAACAGCAGGGGAATTAAGTTCACCTGAATGTCAAACATCATACTGAGTAATCCAGTCATTAGACATATTTTTCTCAAAAATTACTAAATGTTGTTAGGTAAAAATTGATTCTGTCTTATTGAGAGTGATTGATGTGGTATACCTAATTTGCATCCAGTCCCCCTAACCCTTTATAATAATAGCAGATACAGACTGTAGCAGTTTCATATCTCAGCATGTGTTACAAGAAGATTGCTTGTATTAAGAATGATTCTTTTGAGAAAGGACAGCCTCTTCTATAGGTGCTATTGGAAAAACTGGATGGCTACATGCAAAAGAAGGAAAACCTTAAACCATGCACAAAAAACTCAAAATCAATTAAGGATTTGAATGTGAGACCTTAAACTGTAAAAATCCTAGAAGAACACATAGGTAGTAAGCCCTTTGACTTGATGTTAGCAATGATTTTGTGAATCTGACTCCAAAGGCAAAGGAAACAAAGGAGAAATAAACAAATGGGACTGTATCAGACTAAAAACTTCCACACGATGAAGGAAGCCATCATCAGAACAAAAAGGCAGCCTACTGGGTGGGAGAAGATACTTGCAAATCATATATTCGACATGAGGTTAATATCCAAGCTATAGAAAGAACTACAGCTCAACTAAAACCAACCCAGTTAAATGGGCAGAGGATCTGAATAGACATTTTTCCAAAGAAGACATGCAGATGGTGAACAGGCACATGAAAAAATAATCAACATCACTAATTATGAGGAAATGCAAATCAAAACCACACACCTGTTAGAATGGCTGTTATCAGAAAGACAAGAAATAGCAAGCATTGGAGAGGATGTAGAGAAAAGGGAACCCTCATGCACTGTTGGTGGGAGTATAAATTGGTGCAGTCAGTATGGAAAACACTATGGAGATTCCTCAAAAGATTTTCCATTTCTGGGTATTTATCTGAAGAATATAAAACACTAATTCAAAAAGTATAAGCATCCCTCTGATCACTGCAATAAGTTCATGATCTGAGCCACAGTCAGCTCCTGGTCTTGTTCTTGCTGACTGTATAGAGCTTCTCTTCTTTGGCTGCAAACTAATATAATCAATCTGATTTTGGTGTTGAATATCTGGTAATGTCCATGTGTAGAGTCTTCTCTTGTGTTGTTGGAAGAGGGTGTTTGCTATGACCAGTGTGTTCTCTTGACAAAACTCTATTAGCCTTTGCCCTGCTTCATTCTGTATTCCAAGGCCAAATTTGCCTGTTACTCCAGGTGTTTCTTGACTTCCTACTTTTGCATTCCAGTCCCCTATAATGAAAAGGACATCTTTTTTGAATGTTAGTTCTTAAAGGTATTGTAGGTCTTCATAGAACGGTTCAGCTTCTTCAGCGTTACTGGTTGGGGCATAGACTTGGATTACTGTGATACTGAATGGTTTGCCTTGCAAACGAACAAAGATCATTCTGTCCTTTTTGAGATTGCATCCAAGTACTGCTTTTCGGACTCTTTGGTTGACCATGATGGCTACTCCATTTCTTCTAAGGGATTCCTGCCCACAGTAGTAGATATAATGGTCATCTGACTTAAATTCACCCGTTGCAGTCCATTTTAGTTCAGATTCCTGGAATGTCGACGTTCACTCTCACCATCTCCTGTTGGACCACTTCCAATTTGCCTTGATTCATGGACCTAACATTCCAGGTTCCTATGCAGTATTGCTCTTTACAGCATCAGACCTTGCTTCTATCACCAGTCACATCCACAACTGGGTATTGTTTCTGTTTTGGCTCCACCCCTTCATTCTTTCTGGAGTTATTTCTCCACTGATCTCCAGTAGCATATTGGGCACCTACAGACCTGGGGACTTCATCTTTCAGTATCCTATCATTTTGCCTTTTCATACTGTTCATGGGGTTCTCAAGGCAAGAATACTGAAGTGGTTAGGTTGCCATTCCCTTCTCCAGTGGACCACGTTCTGTCAGAATTGTGTCCGGTTTCTTAAATTGAAGAAAGAAGGGAAAACCACTAGACCATTCAGGTATGACCTAAATCAAATCCCTTATGATTATACACTGGAAGTGAGAAATAGATTTAAGGGCCTAGATCTGATAGATAGAGTGCCTGATGAACTATGGACAGAGCTTTGTGACATTGTACAGGAGACAGGGATCAAGACCATCCCCATGGAAAAGAAATGCCAAAAAGCAAAATGGCTGTCTGGGGAGGCCTTACAAATAGCTGTGAAAAGAAGAGAAGTGAAAAAACAAAGGAGAAAAGGAAAGATACAAGCATCTGAATACAGAGTTCCAACTAATAGCAAGAAGAGATAAGAAAGCCTTCCTCAGCGATCAATGCAAAGAAATAGAGGAAAACAACAGAATGGGAAAGACTAGAGATCTCTTCAAGAAAATCAGAGATACCAAAGGAACATTTCATGCAAAGATGGGCTCGATAAAGGACAGAAATGGTATGGACCTAACAGAAGCAGAAGATATTAAGAAGAGGTGGCAAGAATACACAGAAGAACTGTACTAAAAAGAGCTTCATGACCCAGATAATCATGATGGTGTGATCACTGACCTGGAGCCAGACATCCTGGAATGTGAAATCAAGTGGCCCTTAGGAAGCATCACTACGAACAAAGCTAGTGGAGAATTCCAGTTGAGCTATTTCATATTTCAAATCCTGAAAGATGATGCTGTGAAAGTGCTGCACTCAATATGCCAGCAAATTTGGAAAACTCAGCAGTGGCCACAGGACTGGAAAAGGTCAGTTTTCATTCCAATCCCAAAGAAAGGCAAAGCCAAAGAATGTTCAAACTACCGCACAATTGCACTCATCTCACACGCTAGTAAAGTAATGGTAAAGTAATGCTCAAAATTCTCCAAGCCAGGCTTCCAATATGTGAACCATGAACTTCCAGATGTTTAAGCTGGTTTTAGAAAAGGCAGAGGAACCAGAGATCAAATTGCCAACATCCGCCGGATCATCAAAAAAGCAAGAGAGTTCCAGAAAAACATCTATTTCTGCTTTATTGACTATGCCAAAGCCTTTGACTGTGTGGATCACAATCAACTGTGGAAAATTCTGAACGAGATGGGAATACCAGACCACCCGATGTGCCTCTTGAGAAACCTATATGCAGGTCAGGAA
>NW_011494773.1:2075959-2076231 GCF_000754665.1 Bison bison bison | reverse complement strand
GGAAACAGTGGAAACAGTGTCAGACTTTATTTTGGGGGGCTCCAAATCACTGCAGATGGTGATTGCAGCCATGAAATTAAAAGACGCTTACTCCTTGGAAGGAAAGTTATGACCAACGTAGATGGCATATTCAAAAGCAGAGACGTTGCTTTGCCAACAAAGGTCTGTCTAGTCAGGGCTATGGTTTTTCCAGTAGTCGTGTATGGATGTGAGAGTTGGACTGTGAAGGCTGAGCACTGAAGAATTGATGCTTTTGAACTGTGGTGTTGGAG
>NW_011494773.1:2075384-2075859 GCF_000754665.1 Bison bison bison | reverse complement strand
ATTATCATTTTTCTAGATTCTGTATATATGTTTTTAGAATTACGGTATTTATCTTTCTCTTTCTGACTCATTTCACTCTGTATAATAGATTCTAAGTTCATCCACCTCGTTAGAATTGACTCAAATGTGTTCCTTAAAGTAATGCTCAAAATTCTCCAAGCCAGGCTTCAGCAGTACGTGAACCGTGAACTTCCTGATGTTCAAGCTGGTTTTAGAAGGCAGAGGAACCAGAGATCAAATTGCCAACATCCGCCGGATCATCAAAAAAGCAAGAGAGTTCCAGAAAAACATCTATTTCTGCTTTATTGACTATGCCAAAGCCTTTGACTGTGTGGATCACAATCAACTGTGGAAAATTCTGAACGAGATGGGAATATCAGACCACCTGATCTGCCTCTTGAGAAATCTGTATGCAGGTCAGGAAGCAACAGTTAGAACTGGACATGGAACAACAGACTGGTTCCAAATAGGAAAA
>NW_011494773.1:2035980-2075284 GCF_000754665.1 Bison bison bison | reverse complement strand
GGATGCTTTTGAACTGTGGTGTTGGAGAAGACTCTTGAGAGTCCCTTGGACTGCAAGGAGATCCAACCAGTCCATTCTGAAGGAGATCAGCCCTGGGATTTCTTTGGAGGGAATGATGCTGAAGCTGAAACTCCAATACTTTGGCCACCTCATGAGAAGAGTTGACTCATTGGAAAAGACTCTGATGCTGGGAGGGATTGGGGGCAAGAGGAGAAGGGGATGACAGAGAATGAGATGGCTGGATGGCATCACCGACTCGATGGACATGAGTTTGAGTGAACTCCGGGAGTTGGTGATGGACAGGGAGGCCTGGCGTGCTGCGATTTATGGGGTTGCAAAGAGTCAGACACAACTGAGCAACTGAACTGAACTGATGATCACTGCAGTGTTATTTATAGTTTTCAAGATGTGGAAGCAGGCTAAGTACCCATCAACATATAAATAAAGAAGGTGTGTGTGTGTGTGTGTGTGTGCGCGCGCTAAGTACCCATCAACAGATAAAGAAGGTGTGTGGGTGTGTGTGTGTGTGTGTACACATTAGAACTCAGCCATAAAAGTGAAATCTTGCTGTCTGTAATAACCTGGGAGAACCTTGAGGATATTATGCTACATGTAATAAGTCAGAGAAAGAGAAACAGGGTGTGATTTCACTCACGTGAAATCTACAAAAAACAAAACAAAAACTCATAGAACAAATTGGTGGTTATCAGAGAACGGGGTTGAGGAATTAGTGAAATGGGTGAAGGAGGTCATTTGTATGGTGATTGAGAGTAACTACACTTTGGTGGTGATCACTTTGTGTAGTGTTTACAGATGTCAAATTATAATGTTGCAGTCCTGTATTTTTCCTCAAGGGGGAAAAAAAAAGTCTCTGAGCAGTTCTTTTCTGTATCAGGAATGCCTAATTATAAAACCCTATCTCTTACAATAATCATGTATCTGAAATACTGTAAGAAATGCCATCCTAATTATGCCTTATCAAGGAATATATATGTTCGTAAGATGTGAACTGGACATATTTATTTCCTCTGCTTCTGATAATGGTTGTATTGAAGTTGAAATTCAGCTTGTCTGTGAAGAAGTTTCAGTTTGCGCCATGGTATTTCAAAACAGGTCGAAACTGCAGAGAAATGAAAATCGAGACATCAGTGAAGTCATTGCTCTCGGTGTGCCCAACCCTCGGACTTCCAATGAAGTTCAGTACGACCAAAGGCTCTTCAACCAGTCCAAGGTACACAGAGTCTAGAAACAGCATATCTTAAGTGTTGATACAAATACGATCTTAGGGAAAAGAAAATTAGCATGTGAGACATTTGCATCAGCCTAAGGTATGCTAGCGTGATGGAGAAGAAAAAATTAGAAGTTGCATATTGTAACTTAAGAAACAAGTTAGAATAGCTCTTAGAGTTGGCTCTTAGAGTTGGCTAGGATTTGAGACACTGTTAGAAAATGAAAGAAATTAGGTAGTAAAACTTGGTTCTGGTATGTGAGTCTTTTATTTCTAGAACAGAGCCAGTGTCCTATAAAAGTGTCTCTTGGGTTATTTTTTGTCGATATTTGCAAAAATAATTTTTTTAATGCTATAAAAACACAAACTTGGGATCTTTGAAAAATGAAGCTATAAAACCAAAGTATTCATCAGAAAGTCTGATTTCTAGTATCAGACTAGAACACCTAGTGTTCTAGTATCTAAGCTAGAACCCCTTAGGCCTGAGGAAGTACCTTTATGTTTTCATTCACCCAACATTGATGATCTACTGTATGGAAGTCAGTGAGATCAAAGGTACACATGTCTTAACACTCAAGGAACGTGCAAGTCTACTGGAAAAGACAGATACATGTATATCAATAAAGACAAGGCAGACTGTGCTAACAATACAGAAGTATAAATGTCTACTGGGATATAGAGGGTTCCCATCGCCCCCTGCAAGGCTGGGAGTCACCCTGTGGATTGTTCCAGGAAACATGCTGAGAGCATAGTATCTGAGTCACAGCAGGACAGACTCACGGACCCACCAGGTGGGTGACAGGGTACACACGTCCCCAACACGACTGTAACCACATTAGAACCCAGGTCCTCACCCTGACCCTGCACCAGCTGAGTCAGGGCCTGGCTTCCCGCTTCTAGGCCATAACCGTGGTCCAACAGAGACCATGACCCCTCACACCCCGGGATACTGTTTTGTGAATAACAAAGTCTACCTTCGAAACCAAAAAAAAAAAAAGTTGTGATGAAAAGTTTTATCAAAAGGCACATTCTTATATTAACGAACCATTACAAAACAAACTTGTTGACTTGAGATTTTCATTGAGAATATTGTGTTATGCTTCAATAGTGTTCTCACACAGTTAAGGGGTTTAACATTATTACTGTAAATGGTGTCAGATAAAATGTTTTGTAGTTCTTTCATCTTGCCACTATGTCTGCACAATGGATTGTCAAGTGCCTGCTTATACTGGTATCCTCCAATTTTAAAGACCACGCTAAAACAGTCATTAATGAGTACCATATTTAATGTAAGGACCCAAAGGTGATAACGAAGAAAAAACACTGACTGGTTTTTTTTAATTGAAAGATAATTGCTTTACAGACTTTTGTTTTCTGTCAGACCTCAACATGAATCAGCCGTAGGTATACATATATCCCCTCCTGTGACCATTTTTTAATAACCTTTTTAATTTGTAGTTCAGATTGTTGAACATGTAAGCTGTAAATGAGCAAGGGTTTACTCTACTTAAGAATGTAATGCGATTCAACTTTTAATAAAAATGTGTACACTTTTAATGTCTATTTTTCCACAGGGTATGGACAGTGGTTTTGCAGGTGGAGAAGATGAAATTTACAATGTTTATGATCAAGCCTGGAGAGGTGGAAAAGATATGGCCCAGAATATTTACAGGCCCAGTAAAAATCTGGACAAGGACATGTATGGAGATGACCTAGAAGCCAGAATAAAGACTAACAGGTACCAGGGCAGATGGCTCAGTTTTAACATCTACACCAGTGAAAATAAAGTGGTTCATAGTCATTTCTCTTTTTCCCTAGATTTGTTCCCGATAAGGAGTTTTCTGGTTCAGACCGTAGACAAAGAGGCCGAGAAGGACCAGTTCAGTTTGAGGAGGATCCTTTCGGTTTGGACAAATTTTTGGAAGAAGCCAAGCAACACGGTGGCTCTAAAAGACCCTCAGATAGCAGCCGTCCCAAGGAACATGAGCATGAAGGCAAAAAGAGGAGGAAGGAGTAGATACTTTGTTCAGAGTGAACGAACTGTTATTGTTAACCCTAATGATGCAAGTCATATGGGGAACACTTTGTACATGGCCAGGATCAAAACCAAATCTGGGTGTCAGAGCCCAGCACTACTTTTTATTACAGGAGAGGGAGGGGGGTATGGAAAAGTTCTACTTTGAATTATTTAGTTTTTTTTAAAAATGGGTTGTGTTTGTGCTTCTCCCACCTTTTGGCATTTATAGAAAATACTGCCCCACACGTGAAATTAAAGCCACTTCCTTTCAAGTGACATTAGTACTTTGGGGTTAATATTTTGTCTAAAAATGACTGCTTATGAATAAAGTGACCCTGATCATAGCAAGTAGAAAGAAGGATGTTCACATATTGGAACTGTCCTGCCAAATGATGTTTGCCCCTGTAGTGCTCTGTTAATTTGGAGTGGGGAAAGTAAGCTCTTGCTTGGTGCAACTATTTGTTTCAAATAAAAACATTTAGACAAAACTTCCTCTTTTATTTACTTTATTCAGTAGGCAGTGAGGGTCTCAAAAATCTTTCTCTTCATCAGATGTTTGGTCTCCTTGTAAAGCTTTGGGTCTTTGAGGTTGAACATGGAGCTGGGGGGGAAAAAAAATTCAGCACTGTAAGGAAAGTCATTGTCTGCAAAAACATTAAAACCGAAAACTGCTGTTCTATGAGGGATCAGCACCAGTGAGCTGATCCTTGTACTTATTTGTTCCTTGTACTTAAGGCTCCCTGAACTCCCATTAAAAATTGTAAATCAGTCTGGCCTAAGGTCACATCAGTTCAGTTGAGTTAAGCTCAGTTGTGTCCGACTCTGCAACCCCATGAACTGCAGCACGCCAGGCTTTCCTGTCCATCACAAACTCCCAGAGCTTGCTCAAACTCATATCCATCCAGTCAGTGATGTCATCCAACCATCTCATCCTCTGTCATCCCCTTCTCCTCCTGCCTTCTATCTTTCCCAGCATCAGAATATTTTCAAATGGGTCAGTTCTTCGCATCAGGTAGCCAAAGTACTGGAGCTTCAGCTTCAGTGTCAGTCCTTCCAATGAATATTCAGGACTGATTTCCTTTAGGATGGACTGGTTGGATCTCCTTGCAGTCCAAGGGACTCTCAAAAGAGTCTTCTCAAGGTCACATAGTAAGTGGGAAAGTCAGTATTTCAACCAAGGTCTCCCTGCTGTTTCCACTGTTCCATGTTCCATGTATCTTGCTAACCATTAAAGTGTCTTCTTGTACTTAAGTCTCCAGACCTTTTACAACTGGGAACTCTCCCACCATCACTGTTCTTTAACAAACATTAAGTTACAAATCATCCAAAATCCCTTTCATTTCACACTTCTGACCTATTTAACTGGTATACAGAAAACTCACATGATATGATACAGAAAAATACTTAACCTTTACTCCATCAATAACATGATTTTCCTGTTGTAGTGCATTGTGAAGTTCTTCTTCTGAAGAAAAGTGAATCCAACCCATACCTTTGTGAAAGCCAGTCTCTCTGTCCTTAAAAATTCAAAATTTAGGAAGAAATTAATAATCATGAACTTGAGAAAGTTTCCAGGTGTTCCAAATTAAACCAACTTTTTCATCTGCTGAAATGGAATACAAGACATTTTAATTTAAAAGTATCAAAAACCCTGCTTTAATACAAATACTCTTATTTCCCCAAAGCTTAATCTCTATTAATCTTAACACACTCTCTAAAACATGAGCAAAGTGCTTTTTGTGTTGTTCGAGATAAAAAGCACACTAGTAGCAACAGTCAAGGGAAATTTTGTTAAAGAAGTACTCTTCCATCAAAACCACTATGAGGTACCATTTCACACCAGTCAGAATGGCTGTGATCCAAAAGTCTACAAATAATAAATGCTGGAGAGGGTGTGGAGAAAAGGGAACCCTCTTACACTGTTGGTGGGAATGCAAACTAGTACAGCCACTATGGAGAACAGTGTGGAGATTCCTTAAAAAACTGGAAATAGAACTGCCTTATGATCCAGCAATCCCACTGCTGGGCATACACACTGAGGAAACCAGAAGGGAAAGAGACACGTGTACCCCAATGTTCATCGCAGCACTGTTTATAATAGCCAGGACATGGAAGCAACCTACATGTCCATCAGCAGATGAATGGATAAGAAAGCTATGGTACATATACACAATGGAGTATTATTCAGCCATTAAAAAGAATACATTTGAATCAGTTCTAATGAGGTGGATGAAACTGGAGCCTATTATACAGAGTGAAGTAAGCCAGAAGGAAAAACACCAATACAGTATACTAACGCATATATATGGAATTTAGAAAGATGGTAACAATAACCCTGTGTACGAGACAGCAAAAGAGACAGTGATGTATAGAACAGTCTTATGGACTCTGTGGGAGAGGGAGAGGGTGGGAAGATTTGGGAGAATGGCATTGAAACATGTAAAATATCATGTATGAAACGAGATGCCAGTCCGGGTTCGATGCACGATACTGGATGCTTGGGGCTAGTGCACTGGGACGACCCAGAAGGATGGTATGGGGAGGGAGGAGGGAGGAAGGTTCAGGATGGGGAACACATGTATACCTGCGGTGGATTCTTTTTGATATTTGGCAAAACTAATACAATTATGTAAAGTTTAAAAATAAAATTTAAAAAAAAAAAAAGAAGAAGTATTCTTCCTGCTTCTAACTCACTTCTAGAAACTAGGAAATTAAGCCTTCAAACCTAAGTACATTTATGGTGATTTCTGAAACTAATCACCCTCGTCACGACTACCACCATTATCATCACATGCTCCTGAGGAAAAAGGAAAAGTTACCTTTACTTACCTACTTTACACTTCTGGGTTAATTTAAGCAATCCTACTATTTACTTTTATGCAAAAACCAAGAGTGTTTATCATCCAACTTATGCATCAGATTCTGGCTTCCCTATATTTTCCTGTTACATTACACATTAATTTTCCTACGAATCAAAGACTTCTGTTGTTTAAAATCTGTTAACTCCAGGTCCTAAGTTGTTATTTTTTATACTTTTAAGAGGTAAATGGCAACCAAGAAAAATGTTACTTTTTGGAGAAACTTTTTTTAATATTCCTCAAAAAATGCCAATTTCATACACTTTGTAAAACTATTTTTTCAAGCTTACTGATTTTCATGTCTGTAACACACATGCCTCATTCTTTTAATCAGCTATAAAAATGCCATTGTATCAGTGAATTAATATCTATTCAACCAACCCCACTGATGAACACTTACCTTCTTTCCAATTATATTACTAAACAATGCTGTTTTGAACATCCCTCACCTCACATTTCTGTAAAATCAATCTCTAGAAGTGGAACCTCTAGATCAAAGCAAATCCTCTTTTCTTTTTGCAACTTACTTTTCATTTTGGCTGCACTGGGTCTTTGTGGCAGCACACAGGCTTTCTCTAGAGTCAAAGGCAAACCTTAAATGTTGACAGATTTTGCCAAATTACCCTTCAGTGACAGTATCAGTTAAACTCAACAATTTTAGTACCAGTTTCCCTATACCTTCACTACAGCTGGATATACATAATCCGTTAGATTTTTGTAAGGCAAGTAACGTTAAGCCAATAGTTAGAATTTAAGTTACTTAAAGTTGATATTTTACCACAGCCTTTTCAGTGCCATGAGGAAAAAAGCAGTTTTAGTGAAGTATGCGTAAACTGTAAGTGTACTCATGTCACACACCCCAAAACACAATCATTTAAGAAAGTCCACAGAAAAATACAGCTCAGGATAAAGAACAAATTCATACACTTGATTTTTTTTAAAGACTTTTTTCTTTTAAGTAAAGGACTCTATTACTTTATTTACTTAATTATTTTTGCAGGATGTTAGTTCTCCAACCAGAGATTGAACCCACACCCTTGGCAGTTGAGAGAGTCCTAACCACTGAACCGCCAGGGAATTCCCATAGCTTGATTTTTAAACCCTCAGGAGGAAGCAAAGAAAATGTAACAAACAAACACACCAAAAGCACTCAACCTGGGCTTCCCTAGTGGCTCAATGGTAAAGACTCCACCTGCCAGTGTTGGCAGGAGGCGGGTTGGATCCTCGGTCTGGGAAGATCCCACATGCCCTGGGGCAACTGAGCCTGTGCACAGCTACGGAGCCTGTGCTCTGAAGCCCAGGAGCCGCAACTGAGCCCATCTGCCACAACTACTGAAGCCCGTGTGCCGTAGAACCTGTGCTCCGAAATGAGAAGCCTCTGCAATGAGAAGAGAAGCCTGTGGAGCAACAAAAACCCAGCACATCCAAAAAAAGCACTCAACTCCGTGAGGATAAAGGTGAAAATTTTCTCCACCAGTTAAGTTTTATGATAAATTAACCTCTACTCTCTCAAAGTCCTTATTATAATACTGTAATAGACAAAATCCCAAAATGGCCCCAAGACCCTCATGTGTTCCACCATGTTACCCCCTGTATAGTCCTCTCCCCCTGAATGTGGGCAGGGCCTATGACATGCTTCTAAACAAAAGAATACAGCAAAAGTGACGGGATGCTGCTCCCTTGAACAGGAAGATGGGGTGTCCCTCTGAAGACTAAATTATAAAACTGTCGTAGCAGACTAGAGAAACTCCCTTGCTGACTTTGAAGCAAGCTGCCATGTTGGGAGAAGGCCTCCATAAGAGAGATGTAACAAGGTAACAAGCAACTGCAGGTAGTTTGGAGGACCTGAGACCAGCCTCCAGCTGAAAGCCAGCAAGAAAGCAGATACCCAAGCCCTACAGTTGAAAGACGAATTCTACCAAAACCCAAGGGAGCTGGGAAATCAGTCTTTCCCGGCTGAGCCTCTCCAGCTGACACACACCTGGATTCTGCTGCTCCGGCAGACAGACACCTGCAATGCCTCTTACGTGAATCCCTGAACAGAGGACCTAGCAAAGCTATGCCTGGACTCCTGATCTCTATAATCTGTGAGATCATGTGTATGTGTTGTTTTGAGCCATTACATTTGTGATAATTTTATGCATCAATTAAAAAAAAAAACTACCACAAATGCCTCGAATACCTAGGATAAGGCTTTTTGTTTTGTTAGATCAATATCACCCATAATTTAATCAACAAAGACTGAACAGCTTCACTCCATTACCAATTCATGTAAACTGATATGCTTTGACAAAGAATAATCAAAAATTAGAGGAAAACATTATTGCTTTTTTAAAAAAAGGTAATACTCACAAAAGGAACAGTGCATTTTCGTACATGGCCAAATTGTGCAAAGTGTTCTCTCAGCTCACCTGTATAAGAAAAGAAAACATAGTAAGAGTTTTTTTTTTTAGTTATTGTATTATCCTCCATCCTAGATTAAGATAGAAACCAAGAGGGGTCCTAGAGCCCCCAAACTCCTTGTGAACAATGGTAGTTTGTATTTCTTGCAGCTTTAAGATCCAGGAAACCATTACGGTATTGATTATAAAGCTGTAATTTACTAGTTTTGGGGAGGTGTTGGGGTGGGGGAGACATGGGCAGATAAACTGCTGAGCTGACTTAGTCTTCATCCCCAGCAAGTACTGAGTCTTCACCATACCAGGTACTATGCTAAATGCATGGATTAAAATCCCCGTGAGATGATCACACAGGAAACAGTTAAACAATCACAATACTGTGTGTTGTTAGCTATATTAGAGATTTCCAAATAAAGTCTCAATCTCAAGAATATCTGCAAAAATGACCATGGATTTTTACATTTTGGTGAGCAAATGTAAAAACCTTAACTCAAAACTACAGTTGACAAAAAGCAGTGTTGGTAACAGAAATCAGTATTCATCACTCCCCAGCTTTCTATGTCCAGCCTAAGCCTATCCCATGAACTTCAATTTTTGTAATCATGAAAACAATTATCGTTTATTGAGTACTTACTCTGTATTGAGCACAAATCTAAGCACTTGTATTTACATATAAATTCATTTAATATAATCAACACCCCAGGAGAAAGGTATTATTGACTCCATTTTATGGCTGATGAAACTGAGGCACAGTGGTGAGCCCTCTTCCCCCAATTACCTTCCCTTAGGTACACACATTAGGAGAAGGCAATGGCACCCCACTCCAGTACTCTTGCCTGGAAAATCCCATGGACGGAGGAGCCCGGTGGGCTGCAGTCCATGGGGTCGCTAAGAGTCGGACACAACTGAGAGACTTCACTTTCACTTTTCACTTTCACGCACTGGAGAAGGAAATGGCAACGCACTCCAGTGGTCTTGCCTGGAGAATCCCAGGGACGGCGGAGCCTGGTGGGCTGCCGTCTATGGGGTCACATAGAGTCAGACACAACTGAAGCGACTTAGCAGCAGCAGCAGCAGCAGCAGGTACACACCTTAGGTTCTGAACTGTGGTGTTGGAAAAGACTCTTGAGAGTCCCTTGGATTGCAAGGAAATCCAACCAGTCCATCCTAAAAGAGATCAGTCCTGAATATTCATTGGAAGGGCTGATGCTGAAGCTGAAACTCCAATACGTTGGCCACGTGATGTGAAGAACTGACTCATTTGAAAAGACCCTGATGCTAGGAAAGAATGAAGGCGGGAGAAGGGGACGACAGAGGATGAGACGGTTGGATGGCATCACTGACTCAATGGACATGAGTCTGAGTAGACTCCGGGAATTAGTGATGGACAAGGAGGCCTGGCGTGCTGCAGTCCAAGGGGTCCCAAACAGTCGGACACGACTGACCGACTAACCTGAACTGAACGAGGTTACACAACTACCTAAAGGCCAAGTTGGAATTGTAACCCAAGGAGAACAGCTTCGGAGTGCATTTCTCAATCTATACACAACGTCCTCTGTCCAGCTAACAAAGAACTCACAGGTTTCTCAAACTAAACACATTTCAACTTAACTACTCATCTTCTTTCGATGTGCTTCTCCTACATTCTAATCACCAAATCCACCAACATTAAAAACCTGGAGGTCATTCCTCCCTTTCCCCCATTCCGTACTCTTCCCCATTCAAGTCATCACGAAAATCTATCGATTATTCTTTGATTAGCTTAAGTGAACCTGACTCCTCCTCCTATCACTACCCTGAACTCGTCACCTATGAACTAAACTACAGGTAACTCTGAATCCGTCCCCACGCTGCAATCAAAACAACCCCTTCTAAATCGTAAATCTTAATTAAAAGTTTCCAAGTAATTAAAGCTGTAAATTCCGAAAGGCTGGAGACCGTGAATGGGTGCCCCCAAAGCTCAAGGGGCATCCCTTAAACGGCTAATTGCTGACAAATTTCTTTCTACTCACTGGCTTGCTCAGGAGCACACTCAGCCTCCTTAATCCAGCCACCACGGGGATTTAAGTGCTTCGCAGCAAGCAAGGCTTTTCAGGATTGCTCGGACCTAAAGATTCTGCCCCTACTACATTTCCAACTCACTTGAGGCCGCCGTCCAGGGAATTTTTCTGACAAACGCAACCGGCCGGCCGATGTTTGTACGCAGCGCCATAGCGCCCCTCGCTGCCGAAGCCGCCATCTTTAGGCCGAGGAACGTCTAGTGACCTGAGGTCGCGACCCCGGAAGAGCCTGCCTAATCCGGAGCACGGAAATCAGCTTCCGGGTCAGGGGAGGCTTGACAACGAGATGGGGAAGATGGCGGCGGCAGTGGGTTCCGTGGCGACGCTGGCGGTGCAGCCTGGGGAGGACGCGTTTCGGAAGCTTTTCCGCTTTTACCGGCAGAGCCGCCCCGGAACCGCAGACCTGGAAGGGGTCATCGACTTCTCCGTGTCCCACGCAGCCCGCGGTACGGGACCTGGTGCCCCCAAGGTACGGAGAGAGGAGCGGCGCGCTCGGAAGCGATGGTCTCGATGGGCTCAGTAGTTTTGGCTCTGGGACTTAGTTACTCGTGACATGTGGAATCTTCCCGGACCAGCAATTGAACCTATGTCCCCTGCATTGGCAGGCGGGCTCCTAACAACTGGACCACTAGGGGAGTCTCTTAAGATATTCTTAAATGCCAGGAAACCTTCATAGGTCCCTTAAAAGTTTAATTTATAAGTAATTAACAAGGGTAAAAAGTTACGAGTTTCGGTTAGAGGTTCCATCGAAAAGAGAACAACTATGGTGCTTTTAGTAAACAAAATTCCTAGTGTTTTATTGAAAGATTTTTTTCTGATTAGGGCACTCCAGCCGGGTGTTCCTCAAAGCCCTGTTTAAACACCGTGTTCAAGTTCCTCACAAGCATTATTGTTAGTCCTAACCAAAGGTAGTCTGTATACCAAACACCTTTGATAATTCAGAATCTTATAAAAAAATCACAAAGGTGTGGTATCGTAGGAGAAGATAGTGTTAAAGGTCAGCTCCTCATAACGACTTCAATTTTGTATAGCTCTGTTGTGTTTGTTAGTACATAGATGAGGAAACTGAGGATCTAAGATGTTAAGTAACTTATCTAAGTCTTATATCAAGTAAATGGTAGAACTAAGTTTGTTGTTGTTGTGCAGTCGCTAAGTCGTGTCCAACTCTTTGCAGCCACGTGGACTGCAGCATGCTAGGCTCCTCTGCCCTCCACCATCTAGAGTTTGCTCAAATTCTTGTCCATTGAGTCAATGATGCTACTAACCATCTCAACCTCTGCTGCCCCCTTGAGTCGGCTCTTGGCATCAGGCGGCCAAAGTATTGGAGCTTCAGCTTCGGCAGCATTCCTTCCAGTGAATATTCAGGCTTGACTTAGGACCCCAAACTTAGGACTCCTAACTGCCCCACATCAGAAATGCCTTTAGAGGTTTGAGATTCTCACAGTTAACCTGTGAAATAGCTTTAGCCTGCTGACTTCTGTTTGCTTCCTGCCAGGTGGTGAAATCCCAGTTAAATTTGTCCTCAGTCAGTGACCATGATGCACTCAGAGCAGGACTTGAGCCGGTCAGCAAGTGGCAAGCCTACGGACTCCAAGGCTATCCTGGTGAGTTCAGTTGAGCTCAGAAGGCAAAAATTACTCAATCAAAGTTTGTCTAGTTTTGGAGAAGGAGTAAATAGACAAAGAAGAAAACTAAATGTACAAATGTTCTGCTCCCAAACCCCTCCTGAATTCTTCCTTGTCTAAGATGTCCGTTTATTTGGCTAGAATAGGAGTCAGTAATGCCTGCCTTATAGTGCAGGAAGTGACAAACCAGGTTCAAACCAAAGATCAGAACAGTGGCTCTGGGCTCCCTGCCGCAGCTCTGAACAGAAGAAGTACTTTGAATTGATAAGAGTAACTCATCATGTTCACTCCAGTCAAAAATCCCTACATTCACAAATGATGTAACAACTTAAAAGCTGTTGCTGTTATCAAGACTGAATTTTTGAATAGAAAACTACAGTTAATGAAATCAAAAGTCCTATAAGGCGAAATAATCTAGATTTTTGAATTTCAGTGATGTCAGGTAGAGAAATTAAGATAATAATGAAAAGTGGGTAACATTATTAACCTTTTTTCTAGGCTCATGGGGCCATTGTTGATTAATTATCATGAACCATTTAGTGTTTTTCAGCATTGTTTTATATAATTCAAATAAATTTTTAATTAAAGTGTGTTCATTGTTTTTTAGCATAGACACAATGCTGTTGCATAAATATAATGCCTTATTTGGCCAGACGATCTTATATCTCCATTCTGTACCTCGAAGACATAAAGTTAACATTGCACTTGTGATTTCAAATGCAGGTCAAAAGCAAGAGAAATTCCTTTAAAAATTTAGTTTTTGTTGTTCCAAGAGCCAGGTCTGTGTTACAGCTGTTAATACATTATGACCACTGAAGTGTATATGTTGCCATTGTGGGAAGAGGTAACAACTTTCACACTTCCATAAAAGCCCACATGCACTTTTGTGTCTGAAGTCACAAAGGAAACAGCTGAGTGGTGGCTTTTGCATATGAAAGCATTGCTCTTCGTGCATTTGGATAAAGAGCATCTGTCACCAGTAGTGTTTTGTGCTGCTTTTATTCCTGAAGGCGGCCTTTACCTTTCATGCCTTGCTCTTGTGTTCATGGCCATGTTTACCAGATTGTTCAGGCTGAAAAGTTACCAGCCCCAGTTTGGTTTTCTGCTGTGCGTGTTGGAATATAGGCATACCTCATTTTATTGTGCTTCACGGATAGTTTTATTTTTTTACAAACTGAAGTTTTGTGGCAACCCCGGATTAAGCAAGTCTTTTGGCACCATTTTTCCAACAGCATTTGCTCACTTTGTGTTTCTGTCACATTTTGGTGATTCTCGTAATATTTCAAACCCTCCAGCAGCAAAAAGGTTACAGCTCACTAAAGGCTCAGATGATGGTTAGCGTTTTTCAGCATTGTTTTATATAATTCAAATAAATTTTTAATTAAAGTGTGTTCATTGTTTTTAGACACAATGCTATTGCATAAATAGAATACAGTATAGTGTAAATTTTATTTGCACTGGGAAACAAAAAATCTTGTGACTTGGAATACTCGCTTTATTGCAGTGGTTTAAAAGTCAAAGTATCTGAGGTATGCCTCTACTTGGTATTTGAAGTTTTCTGGGATTTCACACTTAGGCCACATCATTTGAGTTGGTCCCTCATTATGTCCTTAAAGACTTTATTCTGTCTTTCCTGCCATCATATAAGCTGCATTTAATAGAAGTACAACGTCCAAGACATGGGAAATGAGTCTCACCTTACTCTGACTTGATCAGGAGGATTATGTTTACTTCAGGATCCTGCGTATTCTAAAGGAACCTGAGTAAACCACAAGCTGTCCTTACAAGAGTGAGCAGGAAGGTGATGGGTCTGAAGACCAGAGACTGAGTCTTGGGTAGGGTAGACCTGAGGGGGACCATGATAACATCCAACATTATCCTACATAGAAACAGGTGGAAAGCAGTGCATACTGGGGATTAAGGTCTGACACCAGACTCTGGGTTCATGTCCTGGCTCCACCACTTCGTACTGTGTGATCTTGAGCAAGTTTCTTAATTCTCTTGGCCTCAATTTCTTCATATGTAAAATGTGTCAAAAGATAGTACCCACTTTATAAGGATAGGATTTAATGTGAGTGTACATGTAAAGTACTTAGGTCAGTTTCTGGCACATAGTAAATGCTCAGTAAATGTTAGCTACATAGTTAGAGGCATTTATCAAGAAGAATTGAAAACTGATTTGTGGTTGCTGTGTTTTAAGACCTAAGACTAATGCATGAAAAATTAAAATTAGGCAAATTTTAACTCCATAAAACAGCAGTTGTCTGGAACTGACTGCCTATAAAAGTGTTTAATTTCCTGTCACTGTTCAAACCTGAATTAGATCGAAAGTATTCTTCGTTTAATGTGATATCTTTAGGAATATTATAATATTCTTATTTTGTAAAGTAGTGGTGATAACAGACAGTCATTTATTGGAAAATTTTCTCATATCTTTTTTTTTTCCAAAATATCAACACTTCTATCATTCTTAAATTATTTGGAGAATTTGACTTATACGTGAAATGCAAAAGTGACCTCCGCACTTCTCAGTGAGTGTTCATTCCTGTCCTGAATTTTAGAGGAAGAGGGGTGCCTTCTGTTCAAAACCACTCTCTTCACCTTTTGATCCTGCCTTTTACCCCTTCCAGCTTTCAAGACCTCCCTGTGTTCCTTTTCCCTCTCCTATATTCAGCCAGTTCCTTTCTGCTGGCTCTTTGCTCATCATCTGTAAGCATGCTTAGGTCTTTCCAAACTCTCCCCTTATTCTTCTATGGCTCCTTCTCAGCCTTTGTTTCCCTTCATAGCCAGACTTCTAAAAGACATTATCTGTATAACTATCTCTACTGCTCTCTCCAGGTGCTTCTTAAAACAGAGTTTTTCATCTGTCTCTAATTCTTAAGAAAGTGCATACAGTGTATGTTTGTTGAATGTTGATGAGTGAACCGTTACCTGTGCATATGATTCCAGTTGGCATTGTTACTCCTCTTTTACAGAGGAGAGATGGCGAGGTATTTGCATACTGGACAGATGTCCATACTGTCTTTCTTCCCTCTTATAGTAGTCAAAGATCAAAAGAGGCAGAAATCACAACAGTCATTTTAACTGAGATAGTTTAATAGTAAAAAAATAATAATTAGTTAGATATTAGAAAACAGAAAAGGCAAAAAGGTAACACTGAGATATCAGAGAAATAGTAACTACAGGAAGCAGCTTCCACCTCTGTGAATGATACTTGGTGAAATTTGAAGGATGACTTGGCAGTTTTAGTTCTGAAGTTTCCTTTGGGTTAACACAATTAATAATTGTGTAATACTTGTTTCTCTTGAGAATAACCCAAAAAGCCAGAGATAATTGCATAGTGATAGATGTCTGGCAACCATCATCAGAACAGCTTTTTATTAACTTGAAGGAATACCTCTTCCTCTAAAACTGGAGTGTAGGAATGAAAACTTATGTTTATGTGTAGAAGCATTAGCAAAAGGAGGTGTGGAGTAAATAATAAAGTAGGGGATAGAAGGATGTCAACAAAAATAAATGATCTGATTAACTGACGGAGAATTTCCTCCTCTTCTTTTTCTCTCGTTCATCTCTGTATAGGGTTTATTTTTATCTCAAACCCCTTCCTCCCAGGTTACCAGTGGCACTGGGTAAAGCAGTGCCTTAAGTTATATTCCCGGAAACCTAATGTGTGTAACCTGGACAAGCATATGACTAAAGAAGAGACCCAGGATTTGTGGGAACAGAGCAAGGAGTTTCTAAGGTAAGTCATACAGTCACAGTAAATCATTAGTATTCAGCTCAGGTCATCACAGGTCTTTAAAGGAACTACTCTATAATAGTTCAGTGAAAGTAACTGACCTGCTTTTTTTTTCTCTAATGTCCACTCAAATACAGCACAGTTATATTCTTTCCCCCAGGAACATTTGGACAGACGCTTTGGCAGTTATAGTAAATTGAGATCCATTTTAAACATTAGCTTATCATAGCATAGATAATGAGTTCATCCTCGTTAATCATTAGATAATCCATTTTTATTCAGCTTCACCCTTTTTTCTGCTTGAAGAGAGTTCCTTTGAAGCCTTATAGTATCCTGAAGAGAGTAACACTAAAAGCCTTCTGCTCTCCAGGATGAAGTCAGTATTACTTTCTGTTTAATGGTGGCCAGCTGTTCTTCATGAAAACTAGTCTTTGTACCTTAATGTTGTTTCAGCTTTCATTTATTCTACAGATATTTTTTGAGGGTCAGTTGTGTGCCAGACATGATGCTAAACATTGGAGATACACAGTACAAAGATAAACAAGACCCTGTCTCGGCACTCAGGAGTGCATAGTCTATGGCAGGAACTCAGTATCAACAGGAATAAGATAATAGAGCTCAGAAAGTGTTAGAATAGATGTTTATGAAAATGCTGTGGGGAATCAGAGGAAGAAATAATTCTTCCAGGCAGGAAAGAGGTGTCAAAGAAGGAAAAATGATTTTTTAATTGGGCCCATTATCCTCTTTTTTTTTCTCTATCCATTTGAAATGAATCTTCAAAAACAATTAGGTGTTTGCCCGTCAGAATAGTAAAATGGCTGTTTGGGGTAGAGAGAGCAGCCTTAACAAAGGCAGAGTAACGTGTTCCGTGTTACAGGAGCACAGAAGGCATGCATTCATGTGTTTATTCCACAAATGTCCGTTGGGTTTCTGCTGTGTCGGATTCTGTGCTTAAGTGTTAGAGATTCAAGACAGAAAAGACACAGTTCCTGCCTTCAAGGAATTGTAGGTTAGTCATAGACAGAGATATGTGCACATATAATTAAATACAATTTGGAAAGTACAGGGATAGAGTTTGTAAGATAATGAGTATGGTCAAGTAAGTGGCTAGATTGAAGATGGAAGATGCTTCCTGAAAGTCCTAAATAGGATTGGCAAGAGATGACACCAGAAAGGTTGGTTAGGGCCAAGGGTAGTGATGTAAAGCATTGGTTCGAGAGTCCGATTGCCTGGGTTCCAATCCTGGCTCTGCCAGTTACTGGCTTTGTTGACTTTTAGCAGTTTAACCTTTCTATGCCTTGTAGTAGTAGTCTTTTCCTCATGTAACAGTGTTAGGATTAAACAAGATAATATGTGAGAATTCCTTAGAACAGCCTGTTAAAATCTTTGTATCAGTTTTGTGTGTGTTGTTTGGACTTAATTTTCAGAAACTATGTCATATTAATTGTTTAATGATACAGTTTTCAGAAACTATGTCATATTAATTCTAACAAGGAAATAGATGATTTTCTTAAGCTGAAAGGAAAATAACAATAAAATGCATTGGTTTTCCTTTAAAAATCCTCTTGGTCTGTAGGTTATGTTACAAACAAAAGCAGTGTGGAAAATCCTGCTATTAAATACGTCTTCTGTAGAATTCAGAGCAAGTAAGGAGAAGGCAATGGCACCCCAGTACACTTGCCTGGAAAATCCCATGGACGGAGGAGCCTGGTGGGCTGAAGTCCATGGGGTCGAGAAGAGTTGGACACGACTGAGCAACTTCACTCTCACTTTGTACTTTCACGCATTGGAGAAGGAAATGGCAACCCACTCCAGTGGTCTTGCCTGGAGAATCCCAGGGACGGTGGAGCCTGATGGGCTGCCGTCTACGGGGTCCCTCAGAGTCAGACACGACTGAAGCAACTTAGCAGCAGCAGCAAGGGAAGATCCTAGCTGAGTGAAATTAGAGAGCTTAGAGTTTGTTAACTAAACCAGCCTCTGTTTTCAAAAAATTAATTTTTGTTTGTTTGTTTCTAACAAATGATTCTCTTGAAATGCCAGTTGTCATCTTCCAAGATAGCTCAGATGAATCTCTGTAATAAATCATCCCGTAAACAATGGTGAGATACTTTTTTTTTTGGTCTAATAAATTAGAAAAAATACAAAATGTGATGGTATACCTTCTGTTGTCAAGGGTTGGGAGAAATTGATATGCTCAGACATTGCTTCCAGCCCTGAAAATCAGTTAGGGCCTACTTTTCCTTCTGTCACTACAGGATAGATGCTTCAGTTTCCTCATCTGGGAAACAGAGGGATTGGACTGGAATAGCCATTCAGGGTGGCTGAATCATGGTCAGAGTCACCTAGACAGTACATGCCGGTTCTCCCACGTTCCCAGAGCGTGTCAGAAAGGGAGAGGTTCTGTGGTTCATAAAGATTTCCCTAGAGATTTTGGTTATCTACTGTTACATTCACAGTAAGAACCTCTGAATTAGAGGACCTCTAAGAATCCTTTCAATTTTAACTTTCTAGGTTTCTGTGGTCGGGGCAGAAGAAACTTTTAAGTAGAAAATGAAATATTTGGGACATATAACCAAAAATAGATGTGTTCACAAAATTAGGGCACCCCAATTTTATGTTTTGTTCAGTTTGTTGTCAGTGAATAGTGTAGCTAGAGATGCTCACACACAGTCCAGTAGTTGGGTGTAAGCATCTTTATTGCAGCATTGCTTGTGAGGGGAGGATGAGAAACAGCTGTCTGTCGGCAGGATTTCACCTCACCTGCGTGTCTCTCTGTGAGCAGCTTTATTACAGCATGCTTTACAGTGGAGGGGAGGGGATGAGACACAACCTGAGTGTCAGCAGCAGCAGATCAAACATGATAGACCCCAGTAGTAGCATCAGGCACCATACAGCCACCGAGAAATCTCAACTCCAGCCCTCCAGCAAATACAGTAGCATCAACAGTCGTGATGAATAAAATCATTCCTTGGTATCTCCATCATATCCACGCTGGTCTAAAGCCACCGTCACTCAACTGCAGTGGCCTCCTAACCCGTCGCCCTGTGTCTGCTCTCGTCTCTCTCCAGTCTGTTTTCAATACTCATCTTTTATAGTTCTTATCTGCAGTACCGCAGTTCAGTTCTGATGCTCATCATCCAGAATCAACACAGACATCACAAGTTAAAGGCATGGTCCTTAGCCAAAGTCCCCTCACTTCAGACACCACCTCCGAGTTTGGGAGACCCCCAGTCTGTGCACACTTCTGACCAACTGGGTACAAATTCAGGGGAGTTCCCATGTCTTGGAACCTGTGATCTCCCTTCACTCAATAGAACAATTAACAAAACTCAAGAAAGCATTACACTTATGATTATAATTTTATTATAAAAGGTACAGATCAGGGCCATCCAGTGAGGAGACTACAGAGTGATGTCTGGAAGGATCCTGAACACAGAGTGTCCGTGACCTCTTCCCAGGGAATCAGGACATGTGGCGCTCACAGGAAGCTCCCCCGAGGCCTAGTGTTCGCGGTTGTAATTGGAGTTTCGCCCCTTGAGCGTGATTGATTTGGTCATGATTGAACTCGGTCTCCCTGCCTGATACCACTTTCTAGCTTGACAGGCCCACGTCCCGAGTCATCGCCTTAGTATAAATTCAGGCGTGGTCTTAGGGTCCATAGTGAATAACAGATACTCCTATCCCTTCCCTGGTGGCTCAGACGGTAAAGCGTCTGCCTGCAACGTGGGAGACTTGGGTTCGATTCCTGGGTCAGGAAGATCCCCTGGAGAAGGAAATGGCAATCCACTCCAGCACTCTTGCCTGGAAAATCCCATGGACAGAGGAGCCTGATAGGCTACAGTCCATGGGGTTGCAAAGAGTCAGACATGACTGAGTGACTTCACTTCACTTCGTATCCCTTCCAGAAATTCCAAGGGTTTAAAAGCTTGCCCTAAAGAACCAGGGACAAAGACCAGTCAGATTCTTTGTGTACAATCCCATCACACTTAAAATCAAATGTCTTTATCAAGACTGTAAGGCCTACATAATCTGACTCTCCCACCTCAGCTCCTGTTCTCTTTCGTTTATTCTCCAGCAGTCCTGGCCTTCATTCAGTTCCTTATACACTTTAGACGTGCCCAGATTCTTTGTACAAGCTGTTCCTTTTACCTAGAAAGTTCTTTCCTAGATGACCAATCAGTGGATTGCTTCCTGTTGGTCTTTGTTCTGATATCATCTTGTGAGATGATTCCCTTATTTGGTTAAAAATAGCACACCACTCCCCACCCCTATTTCCCTTCTTTATCCCTTTGCCAGTGTTTTTATTCTCCGGTGCATGGTAGTTACTAAATAAATATTTGTAGAAATAATTGGTTAATGGATACTTTTTTATACCTCTTGAATTTTTTGAATATATTATCTATTCAAAAATAACTTCAAACAATAGGACAAAGGGAAAATGTATATTTAAATAAAACAACTTTGCTTTATTTATTTCATAAGTTAGCGTATGCAATGCTTTGTATCCATTTTTGTATTCAGTGTATGTGAAGGCTTTTTTCCATTGATATTTTCAGTACAGAAGCAGAATTAATCCCTTGCCCTTTCTTCTTCTTTAAGACTTTGTTTATGATGCTGTTATAGCATGTATCGTAGTGAATCCCGGAATCTGCCCCTTCTCCTCCCACTGTCTACCCTGCCCCACCCCCAGACCGTGAAAATTTTGTAGCCTTGGTGCCAACCACAGTTCTTTATATGTATTATAAGGTGCTGAGTAAATATTAATTTTAAGTAAATTGTTAGCTTCTCTGCTAGCCCAGTAAAAGTATAATGCTAAACTTGAGAATGGTTGATGAAAGACTGTATGTAGTATCTTTCCATCTTATTTTCATTCATTTATTAAATAATGTGTATTTATGCTTTAGGCAATACTTGGTGCTAGCATAGATATGAAGATTAAAACTCAGCCCCTGCCTGTGAGGAAGAGACTATTTAAGGAGGAATTCAGGTACTTTCATATTTACAGCACTAAAACTGTATGCTTTAATAGAGGAAGCTGCAAAGTTCTGTAAGGGAGTGAGAGACTGAGTCCAGGATAAAGATTTCCCCGAAGAAGTGTTTAAACTGTGCGTGAAAAAGCAAATTAGAAAAATCGAGAGTCGAGTAGGAGAGGAGAGAGCATCTCAGAAAATTGCATGGTCAGAAACATAGCCATGAAAGGTCCTTGTAGGAAATGCTTGGAGACAAAATGAGAAAGGTGAGGACCAGATTATAAGGGGGTTTCCATGCTGTATAGTGTTGATGAAAAATTAATTGATCTAAGAAAGAAATGGAAATATTTTATTTGAACCAAGCTGAGGATTATTACCTGGGAATAGCATGTGAGAAAGCTCCAAGAACTATTCAGCTGTTAGAAGTCAAGGCATAGTTGCTTAAGTTTTCTGAGACAGAGAGCTGTGTATGAAATGATGGACTGTTGACAGTTTACAGAGTCTGTTTCTACGCATCCCCTTATAAGATCAAAAAGGAACGTTATCTTTTAAGGAGTTATCTTACTGATGTTGGGAGAATGTTGCTCTTTATATGAGCAGGTATTTCTGCCAATGGGGGAGGTTTGATCAATGCATAATACAGATACACAATGCATAGTAAGGGGGAGAGAGGGAGCTTAAAGGCAAAGAAATTTGTTTTATGTTTAAATTTTTCTTGTCTTGTCATAAAATACAAATTTTTGTCACAATAAGAAAATGTGGACTTTGTCCTTGTGAATGGGGAATTCAAAATTAGTAATAGATTTTTCACTTCAGAGAATTTTTGTGGCAGTGCAGAAAATGGACTGCAAATTTAATCATTGCAGAAAGCACAATTAAGAATTTAGCTTACTAACGCATGCAAAAGATAATGCAGGCCTGGTAGAGACATTGTCTATAGGACTTGGTAAGCAGAAGACTATGAAAAGTAACAGAAAAGTAGTTAAGGATTAAACACAGATTTCTAAGTGGCAGGTAGATTAAGTTTGGGCAAAGTGGGGGGTATTCCAGATTTATTGAGATATGATTGACATATAACATTGTGTTATCCAAGGTGTACAACATAATGATCTGATACATGTATAATTTCAAATGATTATCACAGTAAATTTCATTAACATCAGTTACCTCACATTGTTAAACAATTTCTTTTTGTTTTAAAAACATGTCTATTCTCGACTACTTTCAAATGTACCGTTCAGTATTAACTATAGTCACTGCACTGTACATGGGCTTCCCAGGTGGCGCTAGTGGTAAAGAACCCTTGCCTGCCAGTGCAGGAGACACAAGTGGGTTTGATCCCTGCGTCAGGAAAATCTCCTGGAGAAAAGAATGGCTACCCATCCAGTATTCTTGCCTGAAAAATTCCATGGGCAGAGGAGCCTGGTGGGCTACAATCCACGGGACCGCAAAGAGTCGGTATGACTGAGCACACACGCTCCTCCAGAACCTCTCTTCCAATGACAGGTTTTTATCTTTGACTACCTTTACCCGTTTCATACACGCACACCCCCGCTCCCCAGCACCTCTGGCAACCACCAGTCTGTTCTTTATCAGATTTTTTTAGATTCCACATAGAACTGTGATCATGCAGTATTTGTCTTTCTCTGATTTATTCCACTTAGCATAATGCCATCCAGTTTTATCCATGTTGTCACAAATGACAGGATTTCCCTTTTTAATGGCTGAATAATACACCCTACTTTGTGTGTATCACAGTTTCTTTATCCATTCATCTGTCATTGGAAAGGCAGAAGAAAGAAAGCAACTTAGGTTGTTTCCATGTCTTCGCTACTGTAAATAATGCTGCAGTTATTTAATTTTGCAAAACAGTGTAGCAATTTCTCGAAAATTAAAAATAGAACTACTGTATGATCCAGCAATTCACCTTCTAAGTATATATCCAAAGGAAACAAAATCACTATCCCAGAAATATATCTGCACCTCCATGTTCATTGGAACATTATATACTGAGATTTTTAATGGAAAAAAGATTGGAGGAAGACGAAAGTGAGCAAAGATAATCCTTAGTGTAGTTTGGGGCTTATTGTTTTTGAAATGCCTGTGGAGTATCCACATGGAGATGTCTCTGCCTTTGGAAATGGAGAACTAAGCAAAGTTTAGTGAGAGCAAACTTTGAGCAAAGTCAGGTGAGAGACAGAGGGATATGGGAGTTACACAGGAAGACCATCATCATAAAGCAGTGGGAGTGATGTGGCTTTTTGTTTGTTTTTGTTATGAAAAACATAGAGAAAAGGCAGTTGGGCCTAGGAAGCATCAGGTCTGGGTGAAAAAAATTACTATTGGGAGCCAAGGTAGGAAAATGTTTCCAAAATAAGACAAGGACCAAGGCTTAGGATTTGATGATTAAATGGTATAATTGAAACTAGTTTTTGTAGAGTGTAAGCAAAAGTGACATCTCAGTGAGAAGAGAGAGTGGGGGCAGCTGATATTGAGTCCTTGGGATGATTTAATCGTGAAGAGAAGGAGAGCTATGGAGCAGACAGGCAGGACTTAGGGTACCTGAGTAAGAGGTTGTGTGAAAAGTGTTTTTTGTTGTTTTTTTTCTTAAGTTTGTGGAAATGTTGAACATTTTTTTTATAGGATCAAGAGGAAGAAACAAATAAAAAGGAAGGTTGGAAATAAGAGAAGAAAGATAATAATGGAGAAGGGCCTCAGAGGCTACATCAGGGAAATGGGAGAGAGTGTAGGTGAGAACTGGCCTTAATGGAAAGAAAGAAAACCACTGCTGAGACCAGGAAGGAAGGACAGAGTAAGGACTTCACACAGTATAGAGGTGTAGGAGAGGGAAGTTGAAATCATTAACTGGATCCTCTGAGTGGGCCTCTGTGTTCTCTTTGTCCTGGAAGGGAGTAGGGGCAGGACTGAGCACTTGAGACAAATGGTGAAGGTTTAGAACAGAAGGTAGAAGATGAGATAAAACTAACATTTACAAGATAGCCAAAGGGTGTTAGAGTAGAATTGGATGTCCGTTTGCTCTGGTTTACTGAGAGATTCAGGTTAAGAAGAGAAACAAAACTGTAAGTACTCAAATACTGAAAAACTGGAGTTCCAGGGACCTGAGATGCAACTTTAGGTTTAATGAAAGTGAGGGACTAGGAAAGGAAGAAGGACCGAAAGCTGTGGTTGTGGAGGGAGATATTCAGAGTGGTGAAAGACAGTCCCTAAATCTTTAAAAATGATTGGAGAAGCAATACCTGTAATAGGATATTGAAGGTTTTCTGTCATAAGCAACTTCCAGATTTCTGTCCTAAGTGAGAATGTGGTTCACTCCCTTGAGGCAAGGAAGAAAAAGACTTCAGTGCTTACCCGCTGCATGGAGAGCGGGCAAGCAGGACAGGACTTCATTTCCACACAGTTCAGGTTCAGTTGAAAGCAGTGCTGTAGAACGAGACTGCTGAGAGAAATGCTAACACTTACATAAGGGTTTTCCCCTGACAGAACCTGAGCACAGTGCTGAGTGGGCATTCAGCAGAGGAGAAGGTGCAAGCTCTGCCCATCAGTCATCTGCTGGCTGCTGCCTGAAGGGGCAGCACGTTTCTGTTAGCAGTGAGCACCAATAATTAGGGTCATACCTGCTTGAAAACCTTCTTCTGGATAATTGGGTGAAGATTTAAAGTTAGGTTAGATGGCATCGTTCCCTGCATTCCTTCGGGTGGGTGAGCAGCTCCATTGCCAGTAAGCCTTCTTGGCTTCTTCCTTTTAGGACAAGTCAGGCTTAAAAAAAGAACCGCCCACCCTTCCCTTCATTAACCCCTCAGTATTTTCTGCCTGAAAAAGATGTGGGAGCATGTGAAACCTGGTTTGAGCCTAATACTATTCACAATGTTCAAATGAATTTTTTGGAATCTTTATTACCCAGGAGGCCCATGGGGACCGGAAGAGTCCCTGCTGCTGCTAAGTCGTTTCAGTCGTGTCTGACCCTGTGCAACCCCATAGACGGCAGCCCACCAGGCTCCCCCGTCCCTGGGATTCTCCAGGCAAGAACACTGGAGTGGGTTGCCATTTCCTCCTCCAATGCATGAAAGTGAAAAGTGAAAGTGAAGTCGCTCAGTCGTGTCCGACTCTTAGCGACCCCATGGACTGCAGCCCACCAGGCTCCTCCGCCCATGGGATTTTCCAGCCAAGAGTACTGGAGTGGGTGCCACCACCTTCTCCAGAGAAGAGTCCCTAGGTGCTACTACAAAAAGAAATGTCTAGCACAGGCCAGTCCTGCTCTCACATCTTGAAGGCAGTTGTTACAGTGATTGTTGCTACCTTCCTTCCAGAAATCCTATACAAAAGCAAGAATAGAAGTCAGGTTTTCAAAAGTGGATATGAAATAAGGGGTAGAATTTCATACCTGCATTATATAAACACACATATGCACATTTTCTCCTCAAAATGGCACACTCAGAATTAATCTTTTACTAAGCAAATTTTAAGCTTTTTTTTTTTTTTTCCCTTCTGTTATGAGAACTGGAGTTAATGCCTGTGAAAGTATGGCTCTTAAAAAAAAAAAGAAAAGAAAGTACGGCTCTTCTCTGGCTGCTTTTGCATCCTGGACTGGTGCCCCTCTATAATATTCATATAGGACAAAACCCAAAGCCTTTTCTATACTGATCAGTTAAGGTAGAAAGAGATGTTTTTTTGGTTTCCTAGAAAAACAAAAATTTTAAAGTTCATGTTAGAAGCTATATCTTCATGCTTGGTTGTTACTATAATTTTTATTGTTTTACTAAGACCATAAACTCTGTGTTGGTTATAATAATGTATACCCTGTTCTTGAAGAACATTAGACCCCATCTTTTGATGAAAAGCAGTTTATTGGTATTACCTCAAATGTCTAAAACACCATCAGATTTTCAGAGCTGCCTTGTTACCTTTATTTGTACAGATCAGTCTGGTTTGGGGTTCTTTGTCAAGAATAAAATGATCTCTTATTGAGAGAAATAAAAGGTTATGTGTGTGTGTTTGGCTAGAATAGTGTTTCTCAAAGTGTGGTCCCTGGATCAGCAGCATCAGCATGGTTTGAAGAAGCCCAGTGCCCAGATTTTTACTGGAGGATGGTACATAGGCAATCTCTGCCTGACAGGTACCAAAATTCACACTCCCAGAAGGAAGGCATGTGTTCAGCATAAACTGTATTGTTTATAGAGACACCATAGGAACAGTGTGCTTGGCCAAGGGCCAACCTGAGATAGTCTTTTCAAAGGATAGAAGTGGGACCTGCTAGGTCTCTCTTCTTCACAATCGTGCGAAATAAGTTAGTATTTGATCCATTTATTTTATTTAGTTACTGATCTTGGTGTTGGGGCTTCCCTGGTGGCTCAGTTGGTAAAGAATACGCCTGCAGTGCTGGAGACCTGGATTCGACACCTGGGTTGGGAAGATCCCCTGGAGGAGAGCATGGCAACCCATTCTAGTGTTCTTGCCTGGAGAATCCCCATGGACAGAGGAGCCTGGCAGGCTGCAGTCCATGGGGTCACAAAGACACGACTGAGCGACTAAGCACACACTGGTCTTGGTGTATGTCTATGTTACAATGTCCTTAGAATGTAAACTCTTTGAGGACAGGCAGCATCTACCCTGTAAGCTATCAGACATCAAGATGAGTGCCATTTACACTGTGAGCCTATAATAAATCCTTTGCTTCTGCTCACACTCTCCCTATATTGCCTACTACATCACTTCTTGTTTAAATGCCTGCCGTTCTTTAATGCCATATTCAACTCCCCAACTTTACCATGAAGGTTTAACTGATTAGACTGTTGACTTTGAACTTTCCTTCTTCTGATTCTGGTGGTCTTGTGCTATCCATTTTAGTGCTAGATTTTATATGGCCTTAAAATTTCCCCTCATTTCTTCTTACACTTATCTGTCATCTCCTGTCAAAATATAAACTCCTTAAAGCAGTCCAGTCTTTTCTGCTTTAAAGAGTAGTGGTTCTTAGATTAAAAAAAGAAGATTGATTAATGATGTAAATTACATAGAAAAACTAAAATGATTAGGCTTAGCATTCTTGTATTTTTAGATATTTAGAGGTAAATCAAACAAGCAGGCTTCTTTAGAAAAAGAGTAGTTAAGAAATTCTCTGATGGTCCAGTGGTTAGGACTCCATGCTTCCCCTGCTGAGGGCCCAGGTTCAGTCCCTGGTCAGGGAACTAACATGCTGCAAGCGATGCTGTGTGGCTAAAAACTAAAAGAGTGGTTAACCCCATAGATTTGATTAGATTATAATTGCAGAAAGGACACCTCCATTTTATAGAAACCTCTTGTGGTTTAAATAAGGTAATGTTAGAAACCAAATCAATTAAAGTGGCCGTTAATTGTTAGCTAAGCCTCAGGTTTTAAGTTGTTTTGTGGGGTTAAAGAAGGTATGTTAAACCAGTAATTTTTTATTGTATACTGTATTTTGCCAAATTTTTCCCCCCAAGCTGCAGTTCCAGGAAGCCACCATCATTCTAGACATAAAGTAGCTGTAATTAATCATGTCCTGCTTTCAGCCAACAAAATTGTAAATGTTCTATTAGCCAGATTTTCAATTATCCATAGGACTCTGTCCCATTTGCCCTGGACAGGTAAAGACATTTCTGTTGTCATTTTATCATTATTGATATTCTGGAGACTCACCCTTTAAAATTGATCCCATTCAGCAGAGGATTTAGAACCAAGGATTAGGAATTAGAAATGCTAGCATATTTTTGATGGTATTATATTCTTGGTCAACTCATTTATCTGTTCTAATTTCTCCTGAGGAGATCTTGGCTAACTGCTTATATAGATACCAAATTTAGACTCCAGGATCCATGCAACACACTATTGCTGCCATTTGCAATGAATAAATCATCTTTTGTCTCCAATTTTGCAGGTGTAAAGAAGTGAATAAACGGAGACCCCGCAGTTTGCTAGAGAAACTACGCTGGGTGACCCTTGGCTACCATTATAACTGGGACAATAAGGTACTCAGATTTTCTTGCTAATTCCATTGATTTTCATTTTTATGCTTCTTGGGCCCACATAGTTTGACTTCTTTCTGGCTAAGCTTAAAGTATCAGATTATCCATTTGTGGGAGGGTTTCTTTAATATATTCCCTCCTTTAAAATCCTTTTGATACAGAATCTGAAGAGGAATGAATAGTTTATCAAGAGAAAAGTACTTTTTCATGTGCTCTCAGATTATATTATTTCATCAGAATTCATTGATGCTTTCTCTGGGGAGGTTTCAGGGATATAGGTTTTTCTTTCCTGTATTCATGAGGAGTTTTCAATTATAATCTTTAGTTCCATTGTTATTTAGTGTTTGTTGATTATTTATTTTTTACATAATATGTGCCTGGAGTGAAAGAAGCTCCATGTCCTTACAGTGTTCTCTTCCATCAACTCACAAAAGAACTTTCAAAATCTAGATTCCTTTGACTGCTATATAAGGTCTGTGCAGGGAAGAGATGGGAAAGAATGTCTGCAGTTAAAGTTCCATGTTTTCTTGAGGTACAATTTCTTCTTTCCTGACCCTTGCGCTTCGGAAAATGCCTCCTTTATCCCTGGCATCTCAGTGCCACTTTTCTCAGGTGTTTGCCACCAAAAGGACTTAATTCTGAGGATAAACTGAATCAAATTGGCATGAACCATCTTCCTACTAACCAGTTACTTAACAGCTCTGTAGTTTCAGTCAATCCAGCTTATGAGTAAATTATTAACTACTCAGTAATAAATGTTGCTCAGAACTATTCATGATATAAGTCTTATTTTCAGTGATACAGCTTTAATGGAAAACCAGACATCTGTATTTGGGGAAATAGCCATGTGGTTTTCTTCTGGTTAGACAGCCTGGATTTGAATCCTGCCTTCAATATGGCTAGTGTCTAACCTCCCAAGACGATTGTGAGGATTAAACGATTAATGCCTTTATAGTGCTTACAGTAGTGCCTGACTGTTCTAAGCAGTTAAATTCATTAACACAATAAATGTTAGCTTTTTGGTTTTTAAGGTACTAGTTTTATTGTAGATACTGTTATTTCCCAAGGACCTCAGAGTTAGCCTCACTTACTAAGAAAAGCATGGTGTGAAAAGAGTCAAAACACACTGAATGGTTCATCAGAGAAAAGTGGAGGAGAATTAAGAAGCAAGAGCAGTGCACAGGGAATTCGGTCGGGATAAAAGCCCAAAAGCTGACTGTTCTGTTACAGCAGAGGCGACCCAGTGCTGTAAGTAGTTTGTCTTGGACTAAAGGAAGGACTAAAATGAAATGGTAGAGAAAACCTTCTCTGCTGCTGCTGCTGCTGCTGCTAAGTCGCTTCAGTCGTGTCCAACTCTGTGTGACCCCATAGACGGCAGCCCACCAGGCTCCCCCGTCCCTGGGATTCTCCAGGCTAGAACACTTGAGTGGGTTGCCATTTCCTTCTCCAACGCGTGAAAGTGAAGTCGCTCAGTCGTGTCCAACTCTCAACGACCCCATGGACTGTAGCCCACCAGGCTCCTTCATCCATAGGATTTTCCAGGCGAGAGTACTGGAGTGGGGTGCCATCGCTTTCTCCAAAACCTCTTAACTACACTCATAATTTTGAGAAATTAAATAGGAGCTCTTATTTGTAGTACAGGAAAAAAGAGAAGAAAAAAGTAAAACAGATTCCAACTGAAGAGGCTTGGCCATCCATCAGAGACTTTCAGAAAAGTCTGATTTTTCTAATCAGATCTGAGGCTGATTGAGTAACAGGAGGACTGAGAGAGGAGCATCAGATCAAGGAGAAGTGTCGGCTGCTGCTGGCTCACGAAGCCCTCAGACCCGGCTGCTGCCTTGTTCTCAGAAATCGTGTGTGTTTTGTATGGAGAGTGTTCTGGCCTTTAAGAGTTGTGAGCCTTAGGTACAAAAAATAGAGGCAGTTCAGGAAGGTAAGTGCGGAAAATTACTTCCATTTTAAGGTCCTGACTTGACCATAGTGTAAGTCAGTTTAAATGTTTTGAGCACAAGTCAGCCCATCAGATTGACCATTGAAATCACAGGAAGCTATGTTGCAGACTAGTTCTTAATTGATACACTTTCTGCCTTCTGTCCCAGGATCCCATCCGGGATACATTACATTTAGTTGGCATGTTTCCATAGGTACCTCTTGGCAGTGACAGAGTTCTTAGTTGCCTTTTTATCTAAGAGAACTCTCATGTTTGGGATTAGAGTGGGGCTTCCCTGGTAGCTCAGCTGGTAAGGAATCCACCTGCAATGCAGGAGACTCCAGTTCAATTCCTGGGTTGGAAACATCCACAGGAGAAGGGATAGGCTACCCACTCCAGTATTCTTGGGCTTCCCTGGTGGCTCAGCTGGTAAAGAATCCGCCCGCAATGCGGGAGACCTGGGTTTGATCCCTTAGTTGGGAAGATCCCCTGGAGAAGGAAAAGGCTACCCACTCCAGTACTGTGTCCTGGAGAATTCCAGGGACTGTATAATCTGTGGGGTTGCAGAGTCAGACACGACCGAGCAGCTCTCAGAGAGAGGTGTGATTGCTCTGTACAGCTGACCCCGTGCGGTTTGAATTTGCCGGATCTGTCATTGCGTAGCGTGGTGCCTACCATATCATAGGTGCTCGGTGTTTTGAATTGGCTCAATATCAGATTGCTGGATGCCTCAAAAATGTGTGGCTATTAAGAAGACAAACTTTTACTTTTGTGTATAAAAAGCTTTATGTATAAAAGAAATGGGCTACAAGGATATATTGTGCAACACAGAGAATATAGCCAATACTTTATAATAACTACAAATCGAGTATAATCTGTAAAAGTTTGAATCACTGTGTTGTACATCTGAAACTAATATAATGTTGTAAGTCGGCTATACTTCAATAAAAAAAACTTTTCAGGGCTGTATTAATATTACATGTGGTAGGGAACAGACTTAACGGTTGCCGAGGGGGAGGGGGTGGGGAAGAGGGGAATGGGAGTTTGTGGGTAGCGGTGCAGGCTCTTGTATATAGAATGGATAAACCAACCACAAAGTCCTGGACAGCACAGGGCACTATATTCAGTAAACCGTAATGGAAAAGAAGGTAAGAAGGAAGTAGGCGTAGGTATAACTGAGTCACTTTGCTGTACAGCAGAAACTGACGCAACATTGTGAATCACTCAGTCAACGTACTGCATGTAAATGAGGTGATTTTAAAGTGGTAATTAATCGTATGCCACAGTTTTCTCTTTTCCTGAGATCATTGTTTATTTTTCTTATTTTCCCTGCTTTTATCAAAGAGATACTCAGCAGATCATTATACACCTTTCCCTTCTGACCTGGCTTTCCTCTCAGAGCAAGTAGCTGCTGCCTGTGGATTTCAGGGTTTCCGAGCTGAAGCAGGTATCCTGAATTACTACCGATTAGACTCCACACTGGGGATCCATGTAGATAGATCTGAACTAGATCACTCCAGACCCCTGCTGTCATTCAGGTGAGTTGGGTCTAGGGATTTTGAATTACCTTTTATCATTTTATTCCTTTTTTATAAAGCATTTTTAAGCTTAAGTAAATAAAAACATTAAATTTTTTAAATGAGTGAACTTAATAATCTTTCACTTCTGGGCATCTTAGAAATGTACTGTAAGTAAAATTAACATCGACTTTTTGGGTAATGACCAAGTTACAATTAATATTTCTGTTTAAGATGCATGGATTCTGTCTTTCATAATGAGAGGTATTGTGAGTGTCTGTGGAATAGATGAGTGGTAAAGACCATAAGGCAAAGGGAGCGATCTTTTTGAAATAGAGAAGAGGAAAGCACAGAAGCCCGAGTAGTTTACTCTGCTTGTCTCCCTGAATGTAAGTTTATATTTTTGCAGAGTGCTACATCTCCAGAGGAAAGTGCCTGAACAGAATCTTCTTAACTGCCTTATCTTTAAAATGAACAGAAATGATAAATATCTAGTAAAGAACCCAAATAAATTTTTATTTGCTTGTTTAATTGCTTCAATCTATTTTACAGTAGTTCTGTGGTCTCTAATAAGTTTAAATAGCAGACCATGGACTAGTCGCTCACAGACACAAACCAGAAAAGAAGGATCTTAGCACACTTTAAAAAGGAGGACTGGGGCTTCCCTGGCAGTCCACTGGTTAGGACTTGGTACTTTCATGGCCATGGGTCTAGTCTCGATCCCTGATTAGGGAATTAAGACCCCATGAGCTACACAGCACACACACACCCCATCCCAAAAAGAGTATTTGGAAGCAATGAGTATCATGCCGAAATTAGAAAACTAGTGCAGCTGGCAGTTAACTTTCCCAACCGTGGCTAACAACAGAAACTTACTACTGCGTGGTGTTTTACTTCACAGCTTCGGACAGTCTGCCATCTTTCTCCTGGGTGGCCTCAAAAGAGACGAAGCCCCCACCCCCATGTTTATGCACAGTGGTGACATCATGGTGATGTCAGGTTTCAGCCGCCTGGTGAACCACGCGGTCCCGAGGGTCCTTCCCAGTCCAGAAGGGGAAAGCCTGCCTGGCTGCCTCAGGACGCCTCTCCCAGCTGACCTCCCCAGAGACTCGGTGGTGGATCCCTGTTCTGTGGAGGACTGGCAGGTGTGCGCCAGCTACTTGAAAACTGCTCGTGTTAACATGACTGTCCGGCAGGTGCTGGCCGTGGGTCAGGACTTCCCTTTGGAACCCATGGAGGAGAATAAAAGAGACATCGCCACAGAAGGTTCCTGCCATCTGGATGATGACAATAGCCAAGTCAAACGAGCGAGGTTAAACCCTGACTGCTGAGACTTGGAGAGCCCATTCTTGTACTCCGGCAGGTTCTACGGGAAATGGCTTTGCTGTTTTGTATTGCCATCGACTTTAGCACCAAGACAAGCTGAAAACAGAGACAGGGAAAAACTCATCATTGATCACACTGTTGCCTTAGAACTCATCCTGAAGAGGAAGCTGATTAACCGCTTTGTTAGAGAAGCGTTTGACATTGTCCAGTCCTGGTTAGGCTTTGGCGCTAATGCACGGAGAAGTCCGAGAAGGTCTGACTTTCCACAAGAGCCTTCTCAGCCTTGCCATCACCTTTGAGCGAGGTAGAAGTGCGTTTCCATGTCTCTGGAATCTTTAAATACCTCAAGTTTTGCTGATGGGAAACATTATTCTCCTTTCACCACCCTATCTAGAGATTTGTGGTAAAATTGTGGTTCCATGAACCGACCATTAGTCTTACCTTAATTCCAATCAACGTTGAATTCTTTGGACTTCTCTGGTCTTCACAGAAGAATCCTATACACATAACTGGAAATCACACCTCCTAGAAAAGAGATTAATCACAGCTATGTCTCTTGCCTAAAAGGTAAACACACATACACCCAAGGAAAGAGGAACAGTAGTTTCTCCAGATGTCTTTTGGGTCTGTAAACACTTCCGTTGGCTTTTAAATGCAATTTTAATTGTTGGACTAAAAAAATGCTAAGGGTATTCTGTAACTGTTTTCTCCATGAATAAACTTACTCAATTTTAAATTAAAGATCGGTATCTGTGTTTGAGGGTGAATGTATCTGGGATTAGTTTTTTTCCTATTTTCAGTTGCATATTGTTCATGCTATTGAAGCCCTCTAGCTGTTTCTGCCCTAAGTAATCTTTGTAGCTGTCTCACAGGAGAGAATATTCCTTGACATTCTAGTCACTCTTTTGTTGTTGTTGTTGGATTATAGACAGTGTGGAAAATGCATGAAGCCCTGAGTTTTAATCTGTGTCCCCCCACTACTCACTATATCCTGAGCCTTTAAGTTACCTTATGTTTCTCTGGACCTCAGTTTCCTCATTCATAAAATGAAGATAATGTTCACTACCATCTTCCTAGATGGATGTTGCTATGACAAACAGTAATGGAAATTTAGTGCCCCTTTCTAGGGACATGATATTGCCAATATCTTATTACTGTATAGACTCAGAAACACCCCAGCTTATCTGTGTGGATGACTGACCAGAAGCTGCTTTGTTACCTGCTGCTTGCGACACAATTTGCCAAACTTTGATTTCTCCTCTGTCCTGCCCTTTTTTTTTTTCTTGAGTGTTAAATAATTGAGTTTATATTGTAAACTTTGGTGGGTTTTTTTTACAGGAATAAAAATTAACAGATTCATCCTTTATGTGTAGCTGGATTCTAAAATTAGTTCATAATAGGATAATTTTATATAATTAAAATTACCACCGAGAAAAAAAATCCCTTAAATTTTCCGTGATATATATTATATGAACACTGTGTGCATTATGTGTGACTCACTGAAAACCAACATGTCATTCAGTAAATCAGCAGTCAGCTTACCCTTCAGCATTTGAATAGGTGGTTCTTTAGTCAGCGGATTGTCAGATGAAGGTGTTGGCTCGTGGTCAGGGACAGTATTTTACAAACAGCGCATGTTCAAACTGCTTATGGAGTGAGGTGCGTGCGCTGTGAGAAGCAGGCCCGCCAAGAGGACAGCAGGCCCCTCATCAGCCAGGCTTCCTCTAAGGCTGTGCCTGTGGACTCGTCTGGGAGGTGGAGGGGGCTCAGCAGGACTCTTTGCACAATTCAGTTCTCGTTTTTATGTATATTTACTTCTGTGAGGCACATATACTTGAAGATGTATGTAATGCAACTCCACTTTGACACAGGAAATTACACAACTCAAGAAAAAGGGAATAAACTGGTGATGACTCGTACCCAATTTTTAGTTGTCTACCAGAAATTTTCTAAGTCAAGGGTCAACAAACTAACTCACCTCCTGTTGTCGTATGACTATGAATAGTGTTTGCATTTTTAAATGAAAAGGGGCGGATTAGAAGAAGATTAGTGATACATGAAAATTATATGAAATTCTTGTCCATAAATAAAGTTTTATTGGAACACAGCCATACTTAATTCATTTACAAGTTATCTGTGGTTGCTCTCATGCTCAAATGACAGAGTTGAATAATTGTAACACAGACCACGTAGCCTACAAAATCTAAAAGATAGGATCCAGCCTCTGTGGTAAAGGTTTGCCAACAGCTGGAAAGGAAACCAGACCCCTCGAAAGGGACCTGAAAGCAAGAGAAAAGACCAAGTGGAGGATTTTTCTTTTCTTTATTATTTTATATAAAAAATGCCAGGATAGATATTCAGTGTGATCTGGGATATCTGCGGTGTCAAGAGTCATGAATGTTAGTTCTGGGGAAATTGCCACGCTAATACTCTGCAGGTGGGAAAGTAACTTGCTATAACCTCTGAGGCTCACTTTGGCATCCTGTAACCTGTAATGAATTCTGCATCCCAGTTTGGTCAGGGCAGTCCTCAGTGATGTTTCCTTTTCCTCTCAGAAGGGTTCTGGTTTGATGACAAATTATACGGTCGTCTTAATTATGTTTTAAAATCTGTACCACCTGACCCAGTAGATTTCACTTCTAGTTGAGTCTAAGGAGGTAATTAGAGCTGTCTGCAAGATTTTTGTGGAAAAACATAATAGTGAAAGTTCGAAATAAACTCCAGAGACAGGAGTCAGTTGATTAAATTCATGTATGTATTCAGTAAATGGTTTTTGTGCATTTTATTCTTTCCACAAAGCACTTGGCTTTGTGGTGTTTATTTCCTTGTGGAAATGACATAACCATACACTGGAGAACTAAAGCCGTTAAAATTCACGTCTTGGAAGAACAAGTAGAGATATGAGGAAATACTTGTATTTAATGAGAAAATTCAGTTATGAAACCATGCATAGTAATCTAATTCTGTACAGATTGTTTACTATTTTAAAAAAGTGGAAGGCTTTGTATACCAAAGTGTGGATGATGGTGGGAGTATAATTGATGTTTCTTTTATTTGTGCTTTTCTGTATTTCTAATTTTTTGATTGAAAATCTTTTTAAATCATTTTTAAAATACAGCACGCTTGAATTTCTTTTAAAAAAATACTGTCTTACCTAGTAGTTCTGCCTCTGCTTGAAATATATTAGAATATAAATCTTAGGACATAAACATTGTCTAACAAGAGGAGCTTGTTTGATGAAGCTGTTTTATGTAATAAGATACTATATAAACAATATCACGTTTTAGAGATCTCTTCAGTGATCAGAAGAAATGCTCGATATGTTAACTGAAAAACAGCTTAAAAACAGTATATACAAGCATTTTACCAGTGTGTTTTGTATGTGCACAAAAAAGGCTGGAGGGTTATAATATATCTTGCAGATTTTCTACAGCAGCGTAGATTGGTCTTTGGAAGAAGGCTTTGGGATGCGTTCTGGAAAGGGGCAGGCAAGGTGCACAGTGCTCTCAGCAGCAGCAGCTTCGTAAAGTGTCTGCTTGCTAAGTGCCCTCATCAGTGCCCTTCCAAGCTCAGAGGGACCCATCAGGCCCAGAGGGATCTGCTCACTGCTCTTGGTTTATTATCTCAGGAGAGCTGCTTTGTTTCCAGCACCCTTCATCAGGTTTTTCCTGAAGGATCCCAGGCCCACAGTGAGACAGAGATACGTTCAACAGACAGACTCAGCAAGACTTGGCTTGCCATGTTCTGATTTTCCCAATTTTTCACTAAAGTGAAAGTGAAAGAGAGTGAAAGTCGCTCAGTCCTGTGCGACTCTTTGTGACCCCACGGACTATACAGTCCATGGAATTCTCCAGGCCAGAATACTGGAGTGGGTAGCCTTTCCCTTCTCCAGGAGATCTTCCTAACCCAGGGATCAAATCCAGGTCTCCCACATTGCAGACAGATTCTTTACCAGCTGAGCCACCAGGGAAGCCCAAGAATACTGGCGTGGGTAGCCTATCCCTTCTCCAGCGGATCTTCCTGACGCAGGAGTTGAACCAGCGTCTACTGCACTGCAGGCGGATTCTTTACCAACTGAGTTTTCAGGGAAGCCCACTTTTCACTAAGCTAGACAGTAAAGAATCTGCCTGCAATACAGGGGACCTGGGTTCGATCCCTGGGTCAGGAAGATGCCCTGGAGAAGGGAATGGTTGCCCACTCCAGTATTGCCTGGAGCATTTCATGGACAGAGAAACCTGGCAGGCTACAATCCACGGGGTCGTGAAGAGTTGGACACGACTGAGCAACTAACACTTTGCTTTCAACCTGGTCTTAAGCCCTTTTCTGTTTTCACTTAATCTAAAAGGTTGGTTTATTAGAGCAGGGGAAAAAAAAATAAAAATCCTAATACCCTAGGTATATTCTGGTAAGGCAAATTAGACTGGTAATGAGGTGGAAAGGAGTCCAAGGAATGGTTATTGATCTCAGTGTGAGTGAAGGGCTGGCAGACATCAGTAGGAAAGACACCTCACCTATTTCCTCTGCTTCAAAGATTACAGTGGAAAAAGCAAGGCAAATCTAGTTTCTTAGCCTGGGTAGTAAATGTTTATTGATATTGCTTTTGATCAACTATCCTCTCCAAACTTGAGCCCTCATGAAGATAAGTTTGTTGGCTGTCAATTAGTTTTATCGGTAAAACAAATTTTTTACTATATCTGTCCATCCTAAAGGAAATCAGTCCTGAATATTCGTTGGAAGGACTGATGCTGAATCTGAAACTCCAATACTTTGGCCACCTGATGCGAAGAACTGACTCATTGGAAAAGACCCTGATGCTGGGAAAGATTGAAGGCGGGAGAAGAAGGGGACGACAGAGGATGAGATGATTTGATGGCATCACCGACTCAATGGACATGAGTTTGAGCAAGCTCCAGGAGATGGTGAAGGGCAGAGGAGCCTGATATACTGCAGTCCATGGGGTTGCAAAGAGGTGGACACGACTGAGCAACTGAACAGTAACAATAAAATCACCTGGGTGAGGCCTGCCTTCACTACCCTATTCAAAATCTCAGTCCCACTGGTGTTCCTCATCTTCTTTACCACACTCTCTTTTCCATAGGATTGATGACATAAAACTGCATTATAAGAAATAAGGAAATAATTTTATTGTCCCCCCCACACTAGATTCTGAGTTCCCTAGTTCTCTAGAAGAGTGGCTGGTACATAGTAGTTTCTCACTGTACATCAATACCTGTTGACTGAATGGGTGCCCGGTGTTGACAGGGTGTGTGATTATGAGCCTGCATACATTCAGATCAGATCAGATCAGTCGCTCAGTCGTGTCCGACTCTTTGCGACCCCATGAATCGCAGCACTCCAGGCCTCCCTGTCCATCACCAGCTCTTGGAGTTCACTCAGACTCACGTCCATCAAGTCAGTGATGCCATCCAGCCATCTCATCCTCTGTCGTCCCCTTCTCCTCCTACCCCAAATCCCTCCCAGCATCAGAGTCTTTTCCAATGAGCCAACTCTTCGCATGAGGTGGCCAAAGTACTGGAGTTTCAGCTTCAGCATCATTCCCTCCAAAGAAATCCCAGGGCTGATCTCCTTCAGAATGGACTGGTTGGATCTCCTTGCAGTCCAAGGGACTCGCAACAGTCTTCTCCAGCACCACAGTTCAAAAGCATCAATTCTTTGGCGCTCAGCCTTCTTCACAGTCCAACTCTCACATCCATACATGACTACAGGAAAAACCATAGCCTTGACTAGACGAACCTTTGTTGACAAAGTAATGTCTCTGCTTTTGAATATACTATCTAGGTTGGTCATAACTTTCCTTCCAAGGAGTAAGCGTCTTTTAATTTCATGGCTGCAGTCACCATCTGTAGTGATTTTGGAGCCCAGAAAAATAAAGTCTGACACTGTTTCCCCTGTTTCCCCATCTATTTCCCATGAAGTGGTGGGACCGGATGCCATGATCTTCGTTTTCTGAATGTTGAGCTTTAAGCCAACCTTTTCACTCTCCACTTTCACTTTCATCAAGAGGCTTTTTAGTTCCTCTTCACTTTCTGCCATAAGGGTGGTATCATCTGCATATCTGAGGTTATTGATATTTCTCCCGGCAGTCTTGATTCCAGCTTGTGTTTCTTCCAGTCCAGCATTTCTCATGATGTACTCTGCATATAAGTTAAATAAACAGGGTGACAACCTATACAGCCTTGACGTACTCCTTTTCCTATTTGGAACCAGTCTGTTGTTCCATGTCCAGTTCTAACTGTTGCTTCCTGACCTGCATACAAATTTCTCAAGAGGCAGGTCAGGTGGTCTGGTATTCCCATCTCTTTCAGAATTTTCCACAGTTTACTGTGATCCACACAGTCAAAGGCTTTGGAATAGTCAATAAAGCAGAAATAGATGTTTTTCTGGAACTCTCTTGCTTTTTCCATGATGCAGTGGATGTTGACAATTTGATCTCTGGTTCCTCCACCTTTTCTAAAACCAGCTTGAACATCAGGAAGTTCACGGTTCACGTATTGCTGAAGCCTGGCTTGGAGAATTTTGAGCATTACTTCACTAGGGTGTGAGATGAGTGCAATTGTGTGGTAGTTTGAGCATTCTTTGGCATTGCCTTTCTTTGGGATTGGAATGAAAACTGACC
>NW_011494773.1:2032297-2035764 GCF_000754665.1 Bison bison bison | reverse complement strand
AATGTCACGAACCTCATTCCATAGTTCATCAGGCACTCTTATCTATCAGATCTAGGCCCTTAAATCTATTTCTCACTTCCAGTGTATAATCATAAGGGATTTGATTTAGGTCATACCTGAATGGGTCTAGTGGTTTTCCCTACTTTCTTCAATTTAAGTCTGAATTTGGCAATAAGGAGTTCATGATCTGAGCCACAGTCAGCTCCTGGTCTGTTTTTGCTGACTGTGTAGAGCTTCTCCATCTTTGGCTGCAAAGAATATAATCAATCTGATTTCGGTGTTGACCATCTGGTGATGTCCATGTATAGAGTCTTCTCTTGTGTTGTTGGAAGAGGGTGTTATGACTAGTGCATTTTCTTGGCAAAATTCTTAGTCTTTGCCCTGCCTTATTCCATATTCCAAGGCCAAATTTGCCTGTTACTCCAGGTGTTTCTTGACTTCCTACTTTTGCATTCCAGTCCCCTATAATGAAAAGGACATCTTTTTTGGGTGTTAGTTCTAAAAGGTCTTGTAGGTCTTCCTAGAACCGTTCACCTTCTTCAGCATATCATCAGTGTTTCACGCAATTTTGAGCCAGCACTTCTAGGTATCTTCCCTATAGAAAAGCCTGTCCAGGCACAAAATGATACATGTAAGATGTTCATTCCAGTGTTCACAACAGTGGAAAACTGGAAACAACCCAAATGTTAACCAGTGGGGAAAGAGTTGTTTGGATTATGGTTCATACACACTATGGAATATTAATACTATGGAGCCCTTCACAAGAATGTACAGACATGAAAAGTGCTCTCAGATATATTGGATATCTTGGTTAATGAAATTTTCAATAACTTTCAATTGGTTATTGAAAAACATGAAATGATAGAATTCTATGTACAGTGCACCAACTAATATGTAAAAACTAAACACGACTATCATCTGTAGATACATGTACCTGTGTGTAAAGATGGGAAAAAAGATGCATCCAAATGTAGTGGAAGGAGGAGGACGGGAAGGGAGTTTTTACTTTCTAGGTTTTGTGTGTGGTCTGATTTTTTTTTTATATAAGAACATATTTATGCAGTACTCATAAATTTTTTAAATTATATAGCAAACCCTGTAAAGAATTGTATGCAGTAATTATATGAAAAATGGAGGAAATTCATCTTTTTTTCCCCAGACTCTCTGTAAGTTTCCTCTTATAAATAAGAACAGGTACTCTGTTAAGTGGACTTCCCAGGCGGTTCTAGTGGCAGAGAACCTGCCTGCCAGTGCAGAGACTCGGGTCCAGTCCCTGGGTCAGGAAGATAGATCCCCTGGAGGAGGGCATAGCAACTCACTCCAGTATTCTTGCCTGGAGAATCTCATGAAACAAGGAGCCTCACAGGCTACAGTCCATAGGGTTGCAAAGAGACACGACTCAATCAACTTAGCAGGCACACACTCTGTTAAGTGATGCAGAAAGCACAGTTTCAGCTACTCCCACAAAGATTTCTGGATTGGGTTCTCCAGGGGCTGACTAGGGAATGTATGATTCTATCCATCCAGGCAAGAGAACCAGCCTCCATCGTGTTTGGTTCTGTCCTGAGCTCAGGTGGCTCATCGCACCTGGAGACCTTATTCTCCATCCACCATGGAAACACCAACGTGGGCTTTGGTTGCTAGGGCGGTAAATAGTCAGCCTGAAGGTTGAACCAACTGGTGAGGGCCACAGTCGTCCTCTGAAAAGGATTACTATATTCTAGGGATGTTACTGGACAGATGAAATTGAAGTCTGCAGGGCCCTAAATTTATTATCTGTTAGCTCTGTGGTGAGGGAAAGCAGGAGGAGAGACCAAATCTGCTGTTTGGGGCACACTGGTGTGCGTTCGTGCATGTCTACTTTTCCTGGGCATAGCACGTGTTCCCTTTTGTTAGGTGTTAACTGTCCTATCCCCAAAGTGACATTAGGCCTGAACATGTGCCCAACCCTTGGCCAGCTACTCCCACTGCTCCCATCAAAAGGAATCAAGCACTTCCTCGGAGTGACCAGTTAGAGACCCTACACACTTTGCTTCTTCATTTTTAGGTGGTGTTCAACACAAAGGCTCTGGTCTCAACAGCTGGAAAACACTCAAGTAACCACCTTGCCTGGGTTCTGGCCATGGACAATTCTTCTCTCATCTCTGAAGACAACCATGCCATGTCTGTGCTGTTATCCAACTAGTCCTGCCTTTGGAAGGATCACTCCAGTGGTGGAAGAACTGCCTACACGCGTTGAAGAAACACCAGCGTTGCTGCTGTCAGGCAGGCAGCAGCAGCCCTTGTTATTTATTAATCCAGCATCTCTGCAGCATGAGTCACTGTGTTTTGTGAATGTGATGGGCACTGTTTCTGCCCTCGGGGCTACAGTGAGTGGGAGAAACACCTCCGTGAACAGGTAATTAAATATGCCGTGATGAGCCAAGAAAAGGGTGCAGCCGGAGGGGCATCCAACAGAGCTGGGAGGAAAAGGCTTCCAACAGGAAGGGACATAATAGCTGGCGAAGAATGAGCTGGCCTCAGCTTCACTACCCTCCCGTGCGGCTAAAGACCTTTTATTATCTCTATTGTTTCTTTGGTCTTATGGGAACAAAAGCGTCTGGAAACTTTTGAGGACCTTTTCACACCTTAATAGTTTATGATCCGGTAGGATTCATTCATTCTATTCACAGCCCTTAGCAATGTCTGCTGTCATACCTTTTGTTCTCTTATGTGGGTCCTCCAAACAAAGAGCTAAGAGCAGGCTTTCCTTGTGTTGTTCACTGATAATTCCCTGACATCTAGAATATTGCTTGTATGTGCATGCATGCTAAGTCACTTCACTCATGTCTGATTCTTTGCAACCCTATGGGCTGTAGCCTGCTAGGCTGCTCTGCCCATGGGATTCTCCAGGTAAGAATACTGGAGTGGGTTGCCATGCCCTCCCCCAGGGGATCTTCCCCACACAGGGATCGAACCCAAGTCTCTAAGACTCTTGAGAGTCCCTTGGACTGCAAGGAGATCCAACCAGTCCATCCTAAAGGAAATCAGTCCTGAATATTCGTTGGAAGGACTGATGCTGAATCTGAAACTCCAATACTTTGGCCACCTGATGTGAAGAACTGACTCATTGGAAAAGACCCTGATATTGGGAAAGATTGAAAGCGGGAGAAGAAGGGGACGACAGAGGATGAGATGGTTGGATGGCATCACCGACTCAATGGACATGAGTTTGAGTAAACTCCAGGAATTGGTGATGGACAGGGAGGCCTGGCGTGTTGCAGTCCATGGGGTCTCAGAGTCGGACATGACTGAGTGACTGAACTGAACTGAGAAGCCCATTGCTTGTACATAGCTGCTCAATAAAATACTGTTGAATGATGGAAGAAAAATTTCCCAGGCAGCCTTTTGTGAGGGATTTACCGTTTATCCTGAGCAGGGATGTGGCTAGCAAAGGTACTTCCAGTGTCATCAGCCTAACCCTATCC
>NW_011494773.1:2028112-2031515 GCF_000754665.1 Bison bison bison | reverse complement strand
GCCACAACTACTAAGCCCATGTGCCCAGAGCCCATGCTCTGCAACAAGAGAAACCGCTGCCATGGGAAGCCCGAGCAGTGCAACTAGAGAAAGCCTGTGCACGCCAAAGAGCCAGCACGGTCAGAAATAAATTAAAGAAATCAAAGGAAAGATAATGGGTGGAAGGAAAGGAAATGATTAGTGGAAGAAATGATTGGCATCTCTACCGACATGCATCGTACAAATTTCCTTCTAGAATGAAGTGCTGGAGAAAGTTAACCCCAGATCACTAGACCAGGAGATAATAGAAGGGGGAACCTATCCATGGCTTTGTCCAAGCCCCTTCACCAGAGGTTATACTCTCAGGGCTCCCCCAGACAAAATTCATCAGTTGCCCCCGTGACATCCCTGCTGCTTGTTGCCTCTTGGGCTTTGTTGAAAGGTGGGAGATGGGGGTGAGTCATCTGCTGCCCCCGCAGCTCCATTGCTTGGGAGACCAGAGGCGACTGAGGCGCTTTCAGCCAGAAAAATATAATTTAAGGCCTTGGCATCTGGCTGGGAGCAGAGAGCTATGTTGCCATGGCAATGCCTCGCTTCATTTAACAGCAGCATATCCCCAAGTTTGGTCACATCCACACTCAGGCACATACAGCTCCCTGTCTGCCGCCCCCACGACACGCACACACATACCTCTGGCAGAAATCCCTCTGCAGAAGTGAAACCCATTCCTGAGCCTACCTCCCCGTCATAGACACCCACGCCCATACCCTTTCCTGCAGTACCTCGGCCAATCGTGTGGGCTGCAAAAGCACCCCCAGATGGCACAGAGCCCTCCAGGGAATTTAGAGGGCCAGATGAGTGCAGAGCCCCTGTGACAGGTCCACGCGGAAGACTGCTGGGGTCCCTATGCTTTCCGGCCTTCCTAACACACATCCGTCTTCCTTTATAAATCTCCTTTATGCATCTCCAACCCCTTGTAAATCTCTAACCCTTTAATGACTCCCAAGAGCATAGGAAAGAGAGGAATAGTGGCATCTGGTGCACAAATGCACTATATTTTCTAAAGAGGAAAGGGGTTAGGCCAAAACCCTGCAGGTACTTATCCAGAGACCCCTAAGCACCTGCTAAGCTTCTGTTTCTGCCCCTCCCTTAACTCAGGCAGCAGTGGACAGGATGGATCAGGGCAGGGAGACCTGGGAGCACGAGGATGTTCACAGCAATGCTATTTGAGGCAGGGAACAACCAGATACAGACTAAACGTCCTTTTGCAAGAAATAGGTAAATAAATTTAGAGAAAGAGAAAAGAAAGAAACTATAGATATTTCACCAGATTCCCAATGATAAGAAATAAAATGTCATCAGACTTGGAAATAGCTGCAAATGTGAAATAGATGTGCATATTATTACTGAGCTATCAAAATGGATGATGGGGATTGTCTGTTCTCTTCTGGATCTCTGCCACTGCTTGCTGATCATTAAGTAATTTTCAGAACCACATTTCCACCCGTAAAATGTAATGATTCTCTTTGATGAGGTCTTTGTGAAAAAAAAAAAAAGAGTGATGATTTCACACTTACACAATATTCCTGCAAAGACGGTTTGGTCCACTGGCATTGACGATTTAATAAAATAGTGCCCACAAAGGCAAAGAAAAAGAAGATGAACTAAAGAGAAAACAGAGCACCTCCGTTTTAACATGGCAAGTTTAAAGCATCACAATTCCCAACATGTCTTGTTATGTGCAGAGCATGGTGCAAAGCATCAAGTTCCCGGGACACAACAGGGAGAAGCAGAAAAAGAACTGAGACTATTAGAAAGATGCCAGCAATGGGTTGTCACCTGGGGTGCCAAACCCACAGGGAAGAAGAGGTCCCAGGTTGCACGCCTGGGATAGGACCACAGACAGGTGGAAGGGAAGGCTGTGGAGAAGGGAACTTCTTCCTCACTCCTGACATTTTCTTCCAGACAAGGAAGCTTAACTAGTGGAACTTCTGGAACTCTCTCTGCCCCACTGCTCCAGTGACTTGCTGTTAACTTTGGAAAGAGTACTTGGGCCCCCTTGACTCCGCCCACATCTTGTTTCTCTTGGGTAACTGTTCTCCCCACCTTCTTGCTTTTACTCTTTTTTTTTTTTAAGGAGTAGGCATTTTACTTATGTATTTCAGAACAATAAAGACTTTTATTACACGAACTGAGGTAGGAGGCAAGAGGGTTTATTTTTGCTTTTTTATTTATTCTGTTTTTTTGTTTTTTTTGAGACTTGCAGGATCTCAATTCCCCAACCAGGGACTGGACCTGTGGCCCCTGCATTGGGAGTGCCAAGTCTTAACCACTGGACCGCCAGGGGAGTCCTTACTTTTACCCTTAAAGAGCAGGAGGTCTGTCTCCAGTCAGTGTTGGGACCGAGTGGGTAGGTCTGCTTAAATTCTGGGGCTCGGTATTAGCAAATTCCGTTGGCTAAAGAATGGTCTCTGACCGCCAATAGAGGTACTATTTCACCTTCCATACTTACTTTTGTTTTACACCTTGACTTATGCAAAACTCAGGTGGAAATAAGAATGCTAACACTTGGGAGCCACTTGAAGCCTGTCGTGGTTATCCGCTGTGGCATAACAAACTCCCCGCAGACTTTGTAACTTAAAATGACAAGTGTGTTATGTTTCCCAGGGGTGGCTTAGCGGAATGGTCATGAGGCTGCAGGTCAGGCTGCCATGGTCTGAAGCTTGTTCAGAGCCAGAGCATCAGCTTCCAGCGTGGCTGTTGGTCAGAGGCCTCAGCTCCTCCCTCTGCAGCCTCTCCGCAGGGCTGCCTGTGGGCCCCTGACACGGGAAGGCTCCTCCAGGGCAGTGATCTAACTGACAAAGTGGGGGACATCACCAGGCCTTTATAACCTAGCTTCCAAAGTCAAACGCCATCACTTTTCTCTGTATTCTTTAGAAGGGAGTCCAGCCCAGAAGGGGAACTCAGCTCCATCTCTCCAGAGGAGTGTCAAAGAACTCAGGGATCGTTCTTTTAAGAACCACAGAGTCCTCAACAGAGGAAAAGTGACTCTTCTGTCTCACGTAAGAAGCCAGGCAAGAGCTGGAGAAGGAGACGCCATTCGTTCAAGCAGTTTTTTTGTTTTTGGCTGAGCCTGCCTGGTGGCACGTGGGATCCTTGTTCCCTAACCAGGGATCAAACCTGTGTGCCCGGCACTGGAAGTGCAGAGTCTTCACCACTGGACAGCCAGGGAATTCCCCCTTCAAACAGCGTTTATCGCCCACTAGCTTGTGGGCTTCACGCTAGAGATCACGTGGAAGGACGAATAACACAAGGCCCTTCACTGAGTATCTGGTGAGACCGGACACTTCTTTGACTCCCTCCTTTGACCATGTCCCTCCCCTCAAGGCGACTCATCCACAGGCCCTGCAGAGGGGCCTAGCCA
>NW_011494773.1:2017201-2026513 GCF_000754665.1 Bison bison bison | reverse complement strand
TTAATTCCCATCTCTAAATTAATAAACCCAAGTCAGCCAGGACCACCAGGGTTTGTGCTGCCCCAGCCAGCTGCTCCCAAAGGAGGGCTGCCCACAGTCCCCACTGTCCCCCGTCCCCGGCAGAACCAGCCTGTGTCCCCACGCCCCCCACCCCCAGCCCCTTCTTCCTCCCGACGGCATTCTCTGCTCTCTGTCCTCTAATTTAGGCAACAAGCACTAAGGAAACACTTTTTTGTCCACCCAAAGTACTCGAGTTACTAGGTTGTTACCGTGTCTTCCTTTTTTTTCTTCAAAATGAAAATACAGGATTTTGTTTAAAAATTCTTCCTGATTATGAAAGTAATACAGTCTGGTGAAAAATACAAGCACACACATGTTTACAGTAGAAAGTGAAAGTTGCCAGCCCTTCCACCAGAACAAGATAATCACTGTTTTCAGTTTAGTTTCTAGCATTCCACATGTGTGTATGTGATTCCATATTAATCTGAGTTGTAAATGAAGACTTTTCTCATGGTAATTTCATTCCAGCAGTCCTGGGTTGAAGTGATGCTGCTGCTATAAGATCCAGGTCAAGAACCATCCAGATTCACCCAAACAGAATTTTCCAGCTTCCATCGGGAAGGGTTAAGAAGAGGGAACCTTTGGTTCCAGAAGATTCCTGAGGTCCTTATACCGATTGATCATAAAAGGTCTGTGTGTAAAGTGACCTTTACTAAAGCCATACCGATTGATCATAAAAGGTCTGTGTGTAAAGTGACCTTTACTAAAGCCATAGATAGGAAGTCTTTTTTATACCATTTCCTCAGAGCCAGGCTCCTACTTACTCATATCACTAAAACTAAGGGAGCCCACTGATGCGGTATTTCCCTTCACAGTAAGGAAACTCTGCTCTCCGGGGTACTTTGCTCTCTTTTCTTTAGAACTCAGCCTAGGATGGCACAGCTTTCATACCTGGTTCCTGTCCAGAGGAGCTCACAGGCTGTGGGAACAGTCCTCCCTCTCCAGGGCAGGAGGCAAATTTCTCCATAAACAGAAAAATGCCAGACTGTGTAAAGCAGGACTCATGCTCCAGTGGCTGACTCATGTCACCACACCCCAAGAGACGGAAGCGTAAAACCAGAAAAGCAGTTTGATCATCTTCTAATAAGAAGTAGATCCTGTAAACAGATTGATAGGCTACTTGCGTTTGCTGACCACCAGTTTCTCTCCCTGTGAGCTTATGATTACAAATGAAAATACAAATAGAAAAATGAGCACGATAACAGTTCCATTTGCTCTGTTGAGTGCCTACTGCGTGCTAGGTACTGCGCTGAGCATTTTATCTTCATCTTCTTAAATTAGTCTCTCTACAACACTACACAGCATCACCAGCTCAACGGACATGAGTTGGAGCAGGAGCTGGTGATGGACAGGGAGGCCTGGCGTGCTGCAGTCCATGGGGTCGCAGAGAGCCGGACAGACTGAGCGACTGAACTGAACTGAACAACACTACGGTGGGTACTATTTTTATCCCCACTTTGCAAGGGTGTTCAGAAATGTTTATAGCAAATAAGTAGTGGACCCATGGTTCAAACCCAGTTCTTCATGCTCCTGAGGCCCAAGCTCTGAATTTCCCACCCACCTGGCCTCTCCTTCCCTTCTGGGAAACCGGATTGCAATCTGGACTCAGACCAAGAGGGCGTTGTGCAGAGACTAGAACACAACTCAAATGCAATGGGCCTCTTCGGAGCCTATCTCAACACAGTGATGTACAGGGTCTGCATCCCACATACAGAGTGTCCGCTGCGGTAGCCATCGTCCATGGAGGACTTGAGCATCCTCGGGTTTAAGTACCCACAGGGGTCCTAGAACCGAGGAATCACTGTACAGAGACAGCACAGATCTGACTCCAAAATCACCAATGCAGAAGGTCTATTTTCCTGAAAAGAAAAAAGAAAGTGAAGTCGCTCAGTCGTGTCCGACTCTTTGCGGCCCCATGGACTGCAGCCTACCAGGCTCCTCTGTCCATGGGATTTTCCAGGCAAGAGTACTGGAGTGGGTAACTAGCCTGGTAACAGCTAGACTTTACAGCAGTCCTTGGAATGGGTTTTCCTGGCATGTCTATGAATACGCATGAACACCTTGTAAACGGGACACTGAATGAAGTTCTCGTGTGTGTGTGTGTGTGTGTGTGTGCTCACTCGTTCAGTTGTGTCCAACTCATTGCGACCCCATGGACTATAGCCCACCATGTTCCTCTGTCCATGGAATTTTCCAGGTAAGAATACTGGAACCGGTTGCCATTTCCTATTCCCGGGGATCTTCCCAACCCACGGATTGAACCCATGTCTCGTGTGCCTCCTACACTGGCAGGTGGATTCTTTACCACTGGGAAGCCTCTCCAAAGGCACTATCCACAGATGAAAAGGCAACCCATAGAATGGGAGAAAATATTTGCAAATTCCTGATAAGGGATTAATGCTCAATATCCAGAGAGCTCCTGCATATTCAACAACAACGTTCAACAATGAAGAAGCAACTAACCTGACGATAAATGGGCATGGCTGCTCATGGGAAATCATCCAGCGTGTACACCCAAGGAGAACATGCCCTCTGCACTCAAATGAATGCAGAGCAAAGGCCAGGCGTATCTCCTAGAGACTTGCTCTTATCACAGGGTAAAAGTCAGTTGGGCAATAAAAAGTGAATGTGTAACGTAACAGATGGTGATAACATAATATAAAGAGTTTAATATTTGTTCTAAGATGGGTGCTTCTAGTCTGACTTTTATACTTATGATAAGAATAAGCTTAGTGCCTAGTGATTCATCTTTGAAATAAACTTTCTCATTTTTACCTCAAGCTTGCTAAGTCACTTCAGTCGTGTCCGACTCTGTGCGACCCCATAGACCGCAGCCCACCAGGCTCCCCCATCCATGCGATTCTCCAGGCAAGAACACTGGAGTGGGTTGCCATTTCCTTCTCCAATGCACGAAAGTGAAAAGTGAAAGTGAAGTCGCTCAGTCGTGTCCAACCCTCAGTGACCGCATGGACTGCAGCCTTCCAGGCTCCTCCGTCCATGGGATTTTCCAGGCAAGAGTACTGGAGTGGGGTGCCATTGCCTTCTCCGGGATTCATTTAATTATAATCTTTGAAGTTGTCAGTTGAACTTTTTGTTTTCTAATGAATCCAGCTTCTCTAGTGTCTTGCGATGGTAGACCGTATTGTTGTTTAAGAGTATTCTCTGTTTCTCCCTTGGATAAGATTGTGTTACCTTGCCTTGTTGACATCAGGCTTGCCCTTGTGATTTGTTTGGGGCAATCAAATTTGAGTGGAAGTGATCTGTGTCACCTCTATAGCCAGCAGTTGCTTATCATTGTCCTTTCTTCTCTGGACCACAATGAGGAGAGCCAGGCTCTGGGGTGAAGGCAACATGGAACAGAGTCTACTCCCTGCTGGATAAAGAGCCTGAATGAGAAATAAACCTTTGTCACGTGCCACTGAGATGTCAGGATTGTTTGTTACGGCAGCATAATCTAACCTATCCTGACCAAGACATGGGCAAACGAAGCAAAAATACTAACTCTGATAACACAATAGATTGCAAAGTTGTCGATTTTTTTCCTGTGTATCAAAATGATTTATATTTTCTCATTGATTGAGAAGTAAATACCATAAGTTTAAACTCATAAAGTAATTACATACCCATCAGATGCTCTATATAATGATACATAAAATTACAGCTATATATACCAGATACACACAAATCACCCTCCCAGGACAAAGCTTAGATAGGAAACTGTCAACGTTTGCTTTTTTGCAACTCCCCTTTTAAGCACCCGTTGCAGAATAAACCCCTTTCCAACAGACATATTTTTTCTTGAGAGAGGCCAATAGCTTTAATCAGCCTATTGTGTCAGGTTCTGCTAACGTAGAAGGCATTCTGCCTCTTGACGTGGCTGTGTATGTCTCAACTCAAATCCATTATGAGTGAAATATTTTCAAAGTATTGCTGTAATACAGGTACCTGGGGAAAAAAAAGCTAGAGTAGCAAATGATAAGTAAACTCTCCCCCGCTGCCCCAGTCCCCAGTACCACTCTACAGAAGTAATCCTGTTAGGAGTGTCTCATCAGGGCCAGCTTCCAGGGTACACTATCCCCGAAGTCGCCCAGATCTCCATGCTCAGTATTCTGAACTTGGTTTAATGCTCTGCCATTACCATCTGAAATTCTTAATCAGTTTTGAGCAAGGGCCTAGCATTTTCATTTTGCACTGGGCCCCCAAATCATATTGCTGGTCCTGCTTATGTATATCCTTCAGAAACATTTCCATGCATGTACAAGCATATGTTAGCTTATTTTATTTTTTTTAAACACAGTAGCTCATCAAGTCCTTTTCTTCTTCCCGGGCGGGCAGAAAGACCTCATTTCTCAGCCTAACTTTCAGTTAAGTTGGAACTCTGTGACTGAGTTCTGGCCAGTGGAAGGTAGGCAGAAGTGAGGAACACCACCTCCAGAAGGATCCCCTAAAGGGACATACCCACTCTTCTGCACAGTCCTTCTCTCGTGTGGATGGCTCTTGATGTTTGCACAGGAATGAAGGACTCTGAAAGCATACCGTCATGTGAGAGGAGGATCCCGTCATGAGTCATCCCTGAAGGGCGAGCCACTTGGAAGAACCTCTAACCCACATGAGACTGCAATTCTATCAGGCTGTGGCCTCTTTGGGGTGATTTATTACAGCCGTTGTAGTGTTAATTACTGTAAGACATACACAAATAAGATCATACTCTGTGTGTGTACACATTATGTGTGCATGCATGCTAAGTCACTTCAGTTGTGTCCAACTCTTTGGGACCCTACGGACTGTAGCCCGCTAGACTCACCTAGCCATAGGTTTCTCCAGTTCGAATGGTTTCGTATGCCCTCCTTCAGGAAATCTTCCTGACTCAGATATCCCAGCCATGTCTCTTATGTCTTCTGCATTGGCAGGCGGGTTCTTTACCATTAGTGGCACCTGGGAAGCCCATATATTACATATATATATATACATGTATGAAATATGTATATAAATGTTTATATATATAAGTATCATATATGTCTTTAATATATAAATATTATGTATACATGTAAATGTCTTTGGCACCTTTAGCGTCCCTGGTAGCTCAGCTGGTAAAGAATCCACCTGCAATGAAGGAGACCCTGGTTCCAATCCTGGGTCAGGAAGATCCCCTGGAGAAAGGATAGGCTACCCACACCAATATTCTTGGGCTTCCCTGGTGGCTTAGATGATAAAGAATCTGCATGAAATGCGGGAGACCTGGGTTCAATCCCTGGGTTGGGAAGACCCCTGCAGGAGGGCACGGCAACCCACTCCAGTATTCTTGCTTGGAGAATCCCCATGGACAGAGGAGCCTGGCGGGCTACAGTCCATGGGATCGCAAAGAGCTGGACATGACTGAGTGAAGTGTTCTCATCATATGTATGTTGAATTTATACTTTAATTCATTGTGAGTTCTTTGTAGGCAATTCACCACAGCTCTGAGTAATGACAACCTAAGCGATGTGTATCAAGCGCAGAGCAGGAGAATTTCTACAGAACCCTTTGGTCCGGATCTATTTACCTCTTCTCCTTCCTCTGTGTCAAAGCAGAACTGACGCCTGTAGACTGTACTTCTTGAGCCAGCTGGCTTCCTGTTGGGCCTGGCCAACGGAAGACAAGAAATGAGGCGGGAGAAAGGGAAAGGCCAGAGTATTTTCTACTTTTCTCGTTGCCTTGATGCATCTTTAGCAGCTGCTGCGTGCTTTTGGTGCCTCTAGCTCTTACTGGACAGGCCCTCCAGAGTTCTGACTAAAACTAATTGATCCGGGCCCTGGGCTCCATAACACCATCTCCCTTCTTCATTATCGACTGAATGGCTGTGTCCTCCCCCTCCCCAAATCCATATGTTGACGCCCTAACCCTCACTGTAGCTGTATCTCCTTATAAAGGAGATAGGTCCTTTACGAGGTGATCACGGTTAAATATGGTCATCAGAGTCCTGGTCCTTCTAAGGAGACACACCAGAGAGCTCTCTCTCTGTCTCTTTTCCTTCCCCCTTTATCTTCCCCCTCACGCACAGCACAGTGAGATGGTAGCTTCCTAGAGAAGCGACCTCAGAATGAACCCTACCTTGCCGGCACCTTGATCTTGGACTTCCTAGCCTCTAGAACTCTGAGAAATAAAGTTCTGTTGTGTGAACCACCCAGTACACGGTCTTTTATTAGAGCATCTTGAACAGATGGAGACCCCCTTCCAGCGGAGGACTGGTAGCTGCCTGGCATTGCTCATTTCTGAGCTGTCTCACTGTTCTCCTTCCGGCTTCTCAGCTTTTCTATTGCCTGTTGTCTGCATTGAACTCCCTTTGTCTCAAGCACTCACCGTGGTTTCCTTTCTCCTGGCCAGACCCTGAATGACTCACTCCCATCCTGCTCAAAGACGTTGCATGGACTCAGACATATTCAGCTCCCTTCACTGACAACAGTGTGCTGCTTAAGAAAGATGTTACTGGGGCTTCCCTGGCAGCTCAGCGGTAAAGAATCTGCCTGCCAATGCACGAGATGCGTCTGGGTGGGGAAGACCCCACATGCCACAGAGCAACTGGGCTTGCACACCACAACTGTTAAACACGTGCCCTAGAGCCCAGGAGCCACAACCACGAGGCGCATGTGCCTCATAAAATCCTTGAAACCCTGGAGCCCGTGCTCCACGAGAGAGGCCACCACAATGAGGAGCCACACGCCACAAATAGAGAGTACCCACTGCTCACCACAGCTAGAGAAGAGCCCACACAAAGCAACGAAGACCCAGGACAGCCAAAAAGAAATTAAAAAAATTTTTTAAGACATTATCAAATCGGACTGGCCTGAGTTTGAATCCTGACCCCACCCACTTCCTGGTTTAGTCACCAGAGTGTCACTTTAGTCTCACTAAGGCTCAGTTTCCTCATCTGCAAAATGGTGATAAAAACACATAGCTGAAGTCTAGCTCACGAAGGATACAATGCTTGAAAGGGGGCTAAGCATAATGCCTGACACACAGGACGTGTTCAGTAAGTGTTAGCTAATATACCAGGAGGAGGGACAGGGCTTGGTGAGAAGCTGACATGACTGGGCATAATTGCCAGAATCTTCTTGTAATTTGTGATGTGTAGTCAGTCTCCTAATAGCACGGGGAGCCTCTTGTGCAGCATCCTAGGAACTTGTTTATAATCCCTTATTTATAATCAGGGTCCAGAACACATTATGGGAGAGTCTCAGAAAGTCTGGTTGGTCCTGATTTCCTAATTACTGCAGAGCACCTTACATTGGCCCTGTCTTTTTTCTTGTCCTGCCTCCAGCTGGCCCTGAACTTGCCCTAAGTTTCTGGGCCTTTAACCAAAGAACCACAGTATCTGCAGTCCTCTTTCCCTTTACCTCTCACTCCCTCACATCTCAGATTCTCCCAGAATCTGAGACTTCCAAAGTCATCAAAAACCTAAGGAACTGCTGAGAATTCCCAACCTGGAATCAGCAAGCTTTTTCTGTAAAGAGACAGATAGTAAATATTCCAGGGTTTATTTGCAGGCCACTTACAGTTTATGTGCTAACTACTCAGATCCACCTTTTTTGTGTGAATGCAGCTGTAAGTGAATGGGCATGGCTGTGTACCCATCAAACTATGTTTATAGAAACTGACAGTTGAATTTCATATAATTTTTACTTGTCAAAAAATATTATTTTTCTTTTGATCACTATTAAAGAAGTTATCTTTTTTTAACTATCTAAAATATAAAAAAATATTCTCAGCTCTCAAGCTGTACAAAAAACAGAGAGCAGGCAGAATTTGGCCTGTAGGCCATAGCTTTCTGATGGCCTGGAATTTGGATGGAATTTTCTACTCAAATCCCTGTGCCTTTTTAGTTGTGGCCCTCTTCCTTTCCTTCTTTGCTGTGTGACACTGGGTAAGTCACTTAGCCTCTCTAAGCCACAGCAGGTTTTTTTTTCTTTTGCACTAAATTTATTTTTCAGTTTTATGAGATAGAACTGGCCTTCATTACAAGTTTAAGGTGGACAGCAGCATGATTTGATTTACATATATTGTAAAAGGATTACCATGATAATTTTAGTTCACATCCATGGTCTTCAGTTCTTTATCAGTAACTCCAGAGTAGCAGTAGATGCACGTTTATTAAAACCAGTTCTTCACTGAGGATGGGGCAGGAGAGCAGCTGTTGGTTTTGCTGTTACTGTTTTCAACCTTTTTGTTTGTTTGTTTAGGCATCCAGGTAAAAAAAATCTCATTTCAACAGAAAGTTCCCCTGGAATTAATCTGGGAAATTACTAAATGATCCAGTGGTTCCAAATCTTTTTCCTACCTCCTCATTCTTTACCCGCACAAAACAAATGCAGATTTCAAAGAGTAAAGTGGATTTGGCATAAAAGTTTACTTTCCTCCCTGAGAACTCCCTTATTAGACGATCAGTATGTTTGTTCATCATGGATGGAGGAGCCTGGCGGGCTGCAGACCGTAGCGTCGCACAGTCGGACACGGCCAAAGCGACTTAGCAGGCACGCATATTTGTTTATGACCTGTTTATATATTTGTTCTAGGCACAGAGTTCCATACACTCATTAAAGAAATATGTGTGGATCGCCCCCTATGTGCAGAGCACACTGGATGTTCTGACTTCTTAGGGAGGAGCCCAGTCATGAAATAGGAGTGGGGGAGCGGGGGAAGGGGGCTGAGTGCGGTGGGGACGGACCACGTAGGAATGCGGAGAAACAGGGAGGGGCAATTAGTCACCCTGGCTTCTGGGTTCCCAGAACCGTCCCCACTGTCATTCCCAACCCCCTGCTATCTTGCCTCCCCGATTTCCTTCCGGTGCTTTTGCCAAACACAGGCTTCAGTGTCCCCGGCCAGCGCATCCCTTCCGCCGTTGGTCCTTTCCCAGCGCGCAGGGAGAGAGGGCAAAGAGCTTGGGTATCACACCCTTCTCCCCCGCGCGCCCCCTCCCATCGCCCTCCTTCTCGGAAATGCCCCCCGCCCCACTCGCAGCTACAGCCCCCACCGCTGCCCTTTATCAGTTCAGGACACGTGGGAGCCTGGCGACCCTCGGACCTCCCCGCGGTGTTCCGATCTCCGTAGGGAAACCGAATCAAGGCTGACCCCAATCTGTTTCTGTGACCTTTTCTGCAGAGAAACGCGGCGGCCTGCGATTGCTAGGAAACGCAGGCAAACACAAGTTCCCTGTGAGCTTTCAGCCTAGAAAAACCTCCAGTCCGGGCCTTCACTCTTGTGGGGCGGGGCGGGGCT